>NW_028261383.1:84225994-84529994 GCF_051295495.1 Thamnophis sirtalis | reverse complement strand
CAATTCTGGACCACTACTTCTAAGCAGTTCTCTGAATGGACCATGCTTTAGATGAGTAAAATCTTACCTTAGTGCCAATAGACTTGACAGAATCTTTCGAAAATCAGAATGCATCAATGATTTGCAGCTTTTTGAGGTGCTTCTGTCTTGACAAGAGGGCTGTGAAGGAAGCATAGTATTTTGAAAACTTTTGGGGGTATATGTTTTTTTAAAACATGCATTGGGAAGGCAATGATGCAATATGGGCAAATCTGTATCATATACATGACCAGGATTCCCACTTCCCTTTTCACCTGAGTTTCTGGCAATTCTTAGATGCAGAGTGGCTTATTTTAAAAATAAAACTATTTTTAGATACATGCTATACATTTGTGTTTTGCAAAAACTGTAAAGTTCTGTGAGAATTTCCTTGAGAAATAGGAGGGGGAGGGGAGGGGGAGAGGAATGAGGAACTGCAGACTAAGGACTGGCTAGGAAAACATGCAGCTTAACCCACGAAGGAAGGAGAGGGGAGAAGTGGCAAACATTTGAAAAGAACTCTCCTAGTTTTTTGGACTAGGGAGATGCGGTGTGGGGCAGAGAAATGCATTTTCAAACATGCAAGTTTCTGTAACTGAACTTTACAATAAAGTGAATGTTAGTACTCATGTTTGATGGTTCTTGTATGGTCCACCTTGTAGGACTGACAAAATGTGTGCCAATGACTTTTGTAACCAGGTTGAAAAGGCTGTAATATGAAGGCTGAATATGAACGACGTAGTGGCTCAGTGGCTAAGACACTAAGTTTGGCAGTTCAGCGGTTCGAATCCCTGGCGCCATGTAATGGAGTGAGCTCCTGTTACTTGTCCCAGCTTCTGACAATTTAGCAGTTCGAAAGCATATTAAAAAAATGCAAATAGAAAAGTAGGAACCAACTTTGGTGGGAAGATAACAGTGTTCTGTGCGCCTTTGGCATTTAGTCATGCCGGCCACATGACCATGGAGACATCTTCAGACAGCACTGGCTCTTCAACTTAGAAACAGAGATGAGCATCATCCCTAGAGCCAGAAATGACTAGCATGCATGTGTGGGGGAACATTTATCTTTAATATGAAGTTCTAGGCTAGGATGTGGAGCAATAGACGATAGGCTGTCAAGAAAAAAAAATGTCCAATTCTTTTTTTCCATCAAACATGACTTACTCAACAAAAGTTTTTCAGATCAGAATATCTGGGAGGTAACTTGATGATGAAATTACTTCTCTACATTGAGATTGGAGCCAAAAGCATGTTTCTGAGAAAATAATACATGATTATGATGATGACGATGATATCAATGCAATTCAGAAATGATCCAGTCAAAGAAGGGAAAGCGTTTCAAAATCTAGGAGTAAAGCAAGATTACTTTACAGGAAGAGATCCCATCAAAAGAGATTAGAGATAAAGGGGACATTTTTATGAGATCAGAGGCAAAGGGGTGTGTGAAAAGTAGGATTTTGAAAGCTAAATTACTAAAGGAATGTGATTTAATGAGTGGACTTCCTGATTTACTTGGAAAAATTCTGCTCAGCTCAGATTCTGAATTTATTTAGAAAATGTAAATCAAATCAATTTGCTCTTCTGAATTAATCCAGTAAAAATATTTTATGTTTGTGTGCAAAGCACTGTTGAATCACTGGATTGGATCAAAATTTTCCAAATAAATTTGGAAACATCCCCCCCCCCCCCAAGATTTGGAATTTTTGTTTAGAAATTCAAACTGAATCATTGAACGGACCATCAAACTCAATTTCTTAATTGAATATTTATATAACCTTATTAAAAAAATCTGATGATAGAGAGTTCAAACTTTTTAGAGATTAGGATGTAAAAAAAATCCTTTGAATTTTATTCACGAGTGTAAGTAGGTAGGACAGATGTTGGAAAAGACTGTCTTTACAGTAGGTCATTGCTGTCAACATGATGTAATGGCTGTCAAGACTGCTGGCACCTATGAGGCTTTCAACACAGAAGAGCCTTTAAGCTAACTAGGCAAGAGGAGAAATAAATGCATGCACCGGGAAGACATACAAAGACAATTTCTTGACCTCCATTGGAGTTTCAGCTGCAGAACAAGTGAAAGATGTTTCCACAGTTTTGGACTGGAAAGAAAAAAGCTCAGTGACAAGAAGTGATAAATAAAATGTTAAATATAGACCTAGGTAATTTGTTAGAAATAAAAACAATATTGGCTTCCTAAAGACATGAAAAGAAAAACAACACTCTTCCTAGCTGATTTGGGGTCAGACAAAAATGTTAGAAGAAAATCTCTTCTGAAAATAATACCATTTTTTAGCATAAACAGAAATATGTAAAGCTCTATGGCTAGGTCTCTCTCTCCCTCTCCCTCTCCCGCCCTCCCTCCCTCCTTCTCTGTCTCCTCTCTTCTCTCCTTCCCCCCTCCCCTCTCTCCCCTCCTTCTCCCCTCTTTCCCTCCCTCCTCTTTCAAGTGGAGAACATACCTAATGTTCTTGTCTCCTATTTTCACCACAACAACAAAGGTTGTGAGATGGGGCTGTGGGGAGAGAGAGAGAGGGAGGGAGGGCAGGAGGGCGGGCGGGAGAGAGAGAGAGAGAGAGAGAGAAGAGAGAGAGAGAGAGAGAGAGAGAGAGAGAGAGAGAGAGAGAGAGAGAGAGAGAGAGAGAGAGAGGGAGAGTTCACTGGACTGCCCATGTTGTGATTAGTCTGCAATCTATCTAAAGTGCCTAAACATATTCATATTGATAATAAAATCTGTTTCCTTATTGCTGCATAAGGGTTACCTGAGGGACTGCCTTTTTAAAAAGTCTCTACCTGTCCAATTCGATCTAGTAGATTAAGCATGCTGCAGATTCCCATCAGCCAAGGAGCGTGAGCTGGTGGGGATGAGAAGAGAGGTCCATTCTGCAGTAGCACCTGATCTGTGGAATATTCTCTTAGAGATTAGAATGGCCCAACCCTTTTAGCCTTTTGTAACGCTTAAAAAAAATAGCAATAGCAATAGCAGTTAGACTTATATACCACTTCATAGGGCTTTCAGCCCTCTCTAAGCGGTTTACAGAGTCAGCATATCGCCCCCAAAGTCTGGGTCCTCATTTCACCCACCTCGGAAGGATGGAAGGCTGAGTCAACCTTGAGCCGGTGAGATTAGAACCGCTGAACTGCAGATAACAGTCAGCTGAAGTGGCCTGCAGTATTGCACCCTAACCACTGTGCCACCTCGGCCCAATTGGGTTCCTGAGCCTGCATTAAGGACCCCATTTCCTGGCTTTGGTGCATTTTGTATTTTTATTGTATTTCCTGGCCAAGTCTCTTGGCTGTTGTGTATATTTATTTTGGATATTTTAAATAGTTTTTAAATGGTGTTATTGTTTTAATTGTCATATATATTTTTTTAATTGTAAGCTGCCCAACATCATTAATTGAGATTGGTGGCTATAGAAATAAATAAATAGGGGTAGGTCTTGTATGCATTAACTTCAGTATAGGACTGTGAGATAGATTATCATTTACTGAGGAGGAAAGAGGTTGAGGCAGAGGGATTTTCTCTATGGACCAATTCATGTTTGTGGCACAGAGATGGCTGTACCTAGCCTTGTGGCTGAGCATAATTCAGGCCGGACGGCTGTCTCCGGACAGGACTTCCAGGCCTGAGAAAGCCTGGACCCCCTGTATCGTCTACCCTATTTGCTCCCACCTTTACTGACAGTTTCCATCTCTCTTCTTCCCTTTCTCACCCTTGCAATTTGCAGCTCAGAAACCTGGGGTTATGAAGCTAAGGAATAGTTGCAGTTATTCAAGTCGTTGAAGTGCAAGTGTTTTTTGCAAGTCTACTTCTTTAACCACATGACATCACATAGGCCAAAGGAGGGAGGTAGCAGGGCAATAGCACAATGCTACTACTGTCATTTTGGCAAAAGCAACAAGGCCTTGCAGATACTCTCCTCTTTTGAGTCTCGTCTTGCAAATTCTAGTGCATGCAATCACCGGTGGTGGTGGTGGGGAGGCCTAATTACTTAGGACCAATATCTCAATGTGACTGGAGTTTGATTGGTAGCATCTGAGAAGGCAAAGGGGTCTGTTTATATAATAGATTTTGCAGGATGATTGTTTGTTTGGAAGCTGGGAGACTGAGTTGTGAAGACCATTATGCGACTACGGGGTGATTATCTGAATAATCACTCCTGAGGCATTTGGCACTGTTCAAAAATTTGTTTTCTTAAACTTCCCATTACTTTGGGAATTGTTGTTTACGATAATTGTAGCTTCCTTCTGCGGTGTATTAAGAACACTTCTTGGAGTGTGATAACTACAGGGACAATGCCAAGCTTTGATTAGGCAGAATGGGCAATTCCCCGTCAACCTTCCTGGACAGGTGTGTTGTTGCGTGCACAGTTAACTGCCTTTTAAAGAAACCCTTTGAAACTCCAGTTACTCCTCTCAATCTGACAAGTTGCACTGGGGAATGCCTCAATTTTCGCACTGCATTTGAGCTTGCAAACACAATGCCCTCAGAGCAGCTGTTGTTTCTCAGACCGCATGCCAGCTTTATGTCGGCGCACAGAAAGTTCTTCAGAACAGATCCTTGGCCCTGGAGCCAGGATGTTAGCATGGGAGTTCTAATGGTTTCATTTTTTTTTATTTAGGCTCAATACCGTTTTAGCCGTATTTTCTGCTTTAATGAATTTCCCTGTTTTAATTTTGTTTTTCGGCCAGAGTTTCTTAGCTATATGGGTGGCCACATAAACTGGATTAATAAAATAAATAAATGAATAAAAAATAACCCTGCCCATGTAAGGTTGTGATGGCAGATTTCCCAGTTTTGCTTCTTCTGTAGTTGCCAACTTTACAAGGCTTTGATTGTACCCTAGTATTTAGCCCTGTTTTTTTTTTTCAGCTGCTGCTTAATGGTGACAGCAATAGAAAATGTGGGTTTTACGAAAACCCATTAAGGTGCATCTTATAGCTATGCTTCAAGGCAGAATCACAAGTCTTTCTTCTGTCTTTGTTAATTCTAATTGAAGCATCGAGCTTGCTAATTAGGAGTTAATTAAGAAGTTTTATTTATTTTTTCAACCTGTCCCATTCTAATTCTTAGAGCAAGGAGAAACACTAATATCAAAATTCAGCGAAGCCAAAATACCAATTAAAAGAGTAAAATTCATTAGGATTAAAAGTATTCCACTCCAGTTTTAGTCCAAGTATTAAAAGTTAGCACTTTTTTTAAAAAAAAAGTCTTTCTAAAGTTATCAACTTTGTCTAATAGACACCCTGTTTGGGAAGTGAGATTTAAAACAAATGGATAGCCCGAATTTAATTCAATTCAAATAACAACAGTGATAGGACAAAGTTGATGCAATCTGACAGATCATGAACTAGTTCTAATAAGTATCGGGCAGTATCTGAAGCTGAGATACAATATTTGATAAATTTTATGCTAATTCCATTTAGCAATTAGAACTTCATAAAATATCTGTAAACATCAAGTTAAAAGAGAGGAAAAAAAACAGCTTGATGTAAAACTTGGAATACTGGAAAGAACCAAAGATCAATTAGTCCAGTGGTGTCAAACTTGCAATTGTCATCATGTGACATATCACAATTTCCCCCTTCACTAAAATGGGTGGGCATGGCCAGATGTCACTCATCTGTCCCGTGGGCCAAAATTTGACACCCCTGGGCCCAGTGCAGGACTAAAACAGTCCTAAGTTAATGATAGTAATTGGGCCAGAATTTCCATTGTTAAATGATGTGATTGTAAAATGCGATGTATCTTAGTGATGGTAGTTCCAACACTTTTAACACATTTAACAACACAGTTGCTGTTGTTAAATGTGACATGTAACATTTGCAACTTCCTATCAGCTTCCTCATTGACTTTGATTGTCAGAAGGCAACAGTTCAAATGGTTACTCAATGAGTAGTCATTAAGCAAGGAGCACCTGTACTATCAAAGCATCCCCTATAGATGGCCTTCCAGTCTGTTTAAACAGTTTCAGCAAAGGAGAGCCTACCACTTCCAGAGGCAGGAACAATTCTTACTCTTAGGGAGTTTCATTGAAATAAAGCAGCTCTGCATTGCTGCATTAGACTTTTTTATTTAAATGGATTTTTTTTTATTTCAAAAGCTCTAGGATGTCACAATTTATCTATGGGTAGTTGAGTCCAAGTGGAAAGTACAGATTTATTATTACCCAATGTCACCACTGGCCATGCAAAATAATAGAGAGGAATTAAGGAGATGACAGTCACGGGATAAACGTCTGGAAGCATGTAACATCGACAGGAACCCCAAGTGTGGGGAGATTTGTAATGTCACTTTGAACAAAACACTTAAAACTATCTTAAGGATTTTTAAAAGCAAAAGATAAGATACAGAAGCAATAGGTAAATTAACCAGCATTTATATATTTATGTTGGCTAATTTTATGTAGAAAGCCAGTTTGGTATATATATGTATGTTGGCATTCTTTTCCCACCCTCTGGACTTATTTATTAGATGATCTTATCCACTCTGGTTCAAAGGTATTGTGCTATCTGGAAGCTACAGTTGAGTTGATATTCAGGCCTTGTTGTTGTTGTTAGTTGTGAAGTCACTTCCGACCCATCAGAACCCCATGGACAACATTCCTCCAGGCCTTCCTGTCTTCTACCATCCTCTGGAGTCCATTTAAGCTCATACCTACTGCTTCAATGACTCTATCCAGCCACTTCAATGTCTGTTGTCCCCTTCTTCTTTAGTATCAGCTGGTGCTGTATGAAGACTAGCGACCAATGATTATCAAGAACAAAGCAACAGTCCCACTGATTTCCTTATTTCCCTAATGCATATGTACCATGTCCTATGGGGATCTGAGGCAATTAAATTACACTGCTGAGTACTAAATACAATATGCAGCATGGAATGGGTTGAAATTATGGAATTTGGGAAAATGAGCTCAAAGAATGCACAAAGCAATGTTTGGGAATTGTTGCCTTTTTAACCCATAAATATATATGACTTGAAATTAGGGCTTTTGTGTAGCTCAAACATAGGCATTTTATTTTAAGAGGAAAGGATGAGAAGAAAGTTGGGACCTTATCCAGAAATAATAATGTCCAAGTCCAATAAAAATCAAATGCAAACCTTTCCTACAAATCCATAGATTAAGCAGATGTTCTGTGTTCTGGTGGAAATCTGTAATATATCACTAGAATGTGAGACAAAGACCTAGTTATGCAAAGATCAAATCTTTTTAGCATCGTATGCATCTGGGATATGTTTCTGCTGTAGGCTTGGAAACTAAGGTGACTTATAGAAGACTGAAAGGAAAGAAAGAACAAATTTCAGAGATCACAAAAGAAGCAGTAACCTGCCAGGTGTATGGAAAATTAAAGGAAAAAAAGTGTGACTTAACCACTCCAGCCATCAAGAATCTAATAAATTGGGTCACCAGGAGGGCATCAGATTTCTCATCTGTATTTTCAGATACGCCTCATCACTTTGCCTTGGGCAAAATTCTTGTCACAGAATATGACAGCACTGCACAATGAAGATAGGTTTTAAAAGAGGTTGGCTGCTCTCAACATACAGGGCACATGCTTGGAGTACTGAAATCTATGTCCTTACTGCATGCAGAATAAATACGACCCTTACATGTTACTGAAGCCCACACAAGAAAACTATAGCAGTAAGTTACTTAGATTCATGCAAGGTTATACATGTATTTAGCTGCTTTCTGCTGCACATTTTATATGCTTAAGATTGCAACATGTCTCTTTCATGGCCATACTTACAAAACTTAAAATTCACTCAAATGCTGTTTCTGGCCATCAGAAGCACTGTGTGTCCAGTAATCTCTACTTGAGTTTCTGCAGAAATTCATACATGCATGCACATATATGTAGAATGACTTCCATCCCTCTTCCATCTATCCAGATGAGTCTTATCTGAAAAGAAGGAAGAATCATGAGGCTTGGATTTTCTTCCAAGTAAAGAAATGAACATCACTGTATGTCCATTTAACTAACCATGAGCAAATACCCTCTGGTTGAGGAAGAAGTGACTTTACATTTTTACTTCTTTTGACCTCCCTGTCCCTGTCTATTTACAGGGAGTATTGAAATTGTGGTCCCATTATTTGTATGTGGGGACTCTGATATAAAATAGGTATCTGAAACTTACTAAGGACTCAGCTAAAACTAATAAGAAAATCATGACATTGAAAAATTGAAAGTTTGCAGATTTTATGGCGTATTATTGATGGGAATTATTAATCTCTGAAGCCAGGACTAGCTGACAGGTCATAGGAGTCCATTCTTGTGCTTAAGACAAAGGACCAGCTTTTCGAAACAACAGATTGGTAAGCTATCGGGGAGCATGAGGAAGGGGTACCCATATACTGGAAGTTTGCAGAGGTTGCAGGTTGTCTTCTCTACACTCTCTGCTTTCTCCCTGGATAATGGCAAACTTGTTTTGTGGGGGTGTTGGAGAATTACACTGGAAATCCTAGGAATATTTGAGCAAAGCTTCTATGGCATTGACAGTGTGAAGATATAGAGTCAGGATGTTCCATAGAACATCTGTGGACAATGATGACTCTTGCTATCTGTTCTTGCTATCTTTAATCTGTTCATTGTCCTGTGTTTGAGCCAAGAAGTCCAGATGGTTTGTTTAGGGTTAACCCCAACTGTCCTATTGTCCTTGAGTAGAGAAGCAGAAAATGGCCCAAAGTTACTGAGTGAGATCCTGCCAGATTAGGCTGAAGGTTTCTCTACTCTAGCAAACTGTTTCCTAGACAAGATTATAAACAGTTGCTTCTGGGAAACTCACAAGCAGGATGCAAATGGTCAACAGCTAGTGATGTTGTTCCTCTTCTGTCCTTGATTGTGGAGGTTGCATACAGCCTGCATGGCCAACAGGAAGAAATTCATCATACCTCTATTACAATAAATAGATACAATATGTGAATACAGGGTTCATAATAATTTCAGTGGTTAATTTGTAAAGGGTGGTACAGCTGTACAGAAAAATACATATTGCATATATTTCTGATTTCAAAAGTGAATATATGAAAACTTTGTAACAGAGATTTATATTAAAATCATCTACCTTAGAAACACCTCGTAAAAATTTTAAAAAAATGTAATATAGAGAAATGTAGGTGGAAAACTGCATCTGTTAGGGGATGTTGCAAATAACAAATGGACACATATTTTCCAATACATATCTTTACCTAAATGTGATAAAATTTATTAATACAGAAAACCAAGGGGTATTAATAAATCCTGGTTTTATACTTACTGGTGCAGTTATAATAGCTATTAGCCATTAGTAAATATAACTGCCATAAAACAAAGTTTGAACCCAGTTCTTTGAGATTGAAGTCTTTCCTTACCTAACAGAATGTAGTGAGAATGTTATGTACTAACCTTGCTGATAGAAATTTATAGTGCAAGTCTGTCTGTCTGTCTTATTCCAAAATAAGTTGTATACGTCTTGTTCATTGTATTAGCTTTTATGGTCTACTTAATTGGATTGTATTCTTTTTTATTTTCATTGATTACTTTAATCTCACTTGGCTGTTCACTGCACAGAGTCTTTATTGACTGGAGCAAATAAATAATACATCAGTGTTCATAGCATCACAATGTAAATTTCTTTCCTTTCTTCCCACCAAACAAATCTGGCTGCATTTTCAGCTCATTTGACTCAGCTGAATTTGGTGAGTCCTTCACTTCAATGAAACTTCCAACAAAGAAATGTCCTCAAGTTGCTTCACCAAGAAAACCCTGTCAGGTTTTCACTCTGACCATTGCCATAAATCTCTGGAAGAGTCCCAAGCCCCACTCTGCAGGTTTCATGGGAAGTTGAGAACGAGGTATGCATAGAATAGTAATTTTTACTGCAGATATAGTTAGCCCTCATAAAGGGTTAAAGGAAGATTAGTTTCTTCTAACTTTAAGACTCTCACTCTCAATATCTGTCCCAGGTTTTTTTTTAAAGACTATCTTCCTTTCTCTTGACTTTTACCATATAGGGGATTGATATTCCCTCTTTCTTCAGATTTTTTTTGTTACAAACCCTATAAATTGCTTACAAAATGGTCCCCTCTGTTCACAGGCAGCCCACTTCTTCCTTGTTAGTGTTCTAATGAAAGGGACAGCAATCATGCACTTCATTCTGTCATAGCCCCTCTCCCCATCTTCTTTGTGGGAGATGGGGTCTAAGAGTAGAAGGAAGCAAATGATTGTGATCTTTTTGCCTCATTCATTTATTATGGGAGAAGACTGAGTGAAAATGTTTGCCCCAGGATTAGTTGAAGACTAGTTGACTGGCGAGCCTCAGAGAATGCTTCTGGAGCTGTCAATGCTGGAGGAGAAGAATGATAGGAGCCTTCTTCCATAGGAATGACCCAAAGCAAATCAATGCTAACCACATTGCTTTTTTGAGGTGAATGGAATCATCTCTTCATTCTGGTGAAGTTAAGCAATCAAATGATCCCAATTATTTCACTGAAGTGAATCTTTGCCACTCTACACAGGACTACTAAACATATTACATTATGTCAAAGGTTGCACGCAACATCTGTTGACCAACAGTGGATGGGACTGAACCAAGTGTACAGTGGTGTTTGAGTGATTGAGGCTATGCCTTATCTCTTTTGTTTAAATCCCTTTTTCTTTCTCCTATTCTCCTTCCCATCTATTGTAAGTTTCAGATTCTTGCTAGAATAGATAGTTGAACTGATTGCTTCCAGTGGGCTTTAGAAATTAAGCTACAACTCTTAGAAGCAAGAGCCACAAATTACTCAACTAGAGCACAGTGTGTCCAAGTACCATCAAAGCAAATCTACTTTTTTTCCATTAGCTAAAGGCAAGAATTGTGAAATAGTTTGTCATTATAATAGTCATAATCCCATATCCATATTTCCATAAGTATTTGTGAACAAGTCACCTTTTAAGGAAACACATGAGAAATTATTTCTCTTAGCTGATATAGCTTTAAAAGTATTTTTGTGGCTTTGAAACTCATAAATCATGACACTGTCAATATCTGAGCAATTGACAGAGAAAAGCTGGCTGTCAGATCATAGATGCAGTTTTCTTAACCTGGAAAAATCTAAATGTTCCCAGTGGCCTAGCTATTTGTCCTTTCACATGACTATTAGTCAATATACTGCCAAGGAAATATATTAAGACCCCCAAAAGTCATGCATTACTATTAATAAATGAATGGAGTTATTTGTTATTTATTATTTAAAGCAAGAATACCAGCAAGTCTGGGTGTTACATGAAATATAGGATGGTAATTTATGTATTAAGGAAAAATAATGATTTCTTGGGGTGCATTGTGTAACCCTCTATGACCTTAAGCAGCAGGAGACTTATCAAATCCAAACATGTACTTTTAGAGGTTTTTTAAGTGCTATAACTGGCAAGCTATTTAATATAAGTACACCAAGCAAATTATTTATAGAAGTACTCTGGGAGTATTTTAGGATGTTTTATTATCACTTCTGAAAGCTGCTATGTGTTATTGATTGTGGTGTTTAATATAAACTAAACGTAAGGGGCACAAACAGGGCTTCTATTACAAATCTATGCTGGATTTGCTGCATCAAATAGATTTCAATGATGGTATTAACAATGGTTAACAATAACATATTGCAGCTCAGAGTTAATGAATTTTGATGATTATCATGTTTCTTCTCTTAAAGTGTCAAAAATATTTCTCTCTTCCCTTTCCCTATCTGTTTTACTTCATTCTCTCTGACTATTCTTTTGGAGTTGAACCTTGCTTTCTTGCATCTATGTAAGATCATTTACAATGGGTTTATGTAAGTGCCATCTCAAGAAAGGTACAATCATTGTTATCCTTTTCTTGCATGCCGTTAAAGTTAGATATTTTTCTTTAAAATAGGATTCCCTTACTGTAAACCTATTCTAAAATTCTATTTATTTATGTATTTATAAGTATTTTTATAAATAACTCAAGGCAGCAAACGTACCTAATACTCTTTTTGTCTCTGTTTTCCCCATAATAACTCTGTGAACTGGGTTAAGGAGAGAGGGCAGGGGGAATTGGCCCAGTCACTCTGCTTGTTTTCATATCTAAGGCAGAACCAGAACTCCCAGCCTCCTGGTTTATACTCTGCTGTCTTTACCACTAGACCAAATTGCCCAAACTTGAAGTACTGCTAGATGAAGAAAGGTTACGCTTATTCCATTAGAATAAAATGTGGAATAATGGACACACATTAAAAAAAATAGATTCCTGATCAAGGTTAAAGGAAGAAAACCACTTAATGATAAGAGCAGTTCTACAGTAGAAGTGGTTATCCAATATGCAAGGAATTTACCTAGAAATACTGTAGGTTGGGAATGCTTTTATTCACATTTCTTCTTTGAGCCTGGGTTGGATTTGATGAACCTAATAGCTCCATCCAAGACTATCATTCTGTGAAGAATTTTAAATCCCTTAAAATAATACTTTTTTATATAACCGATGTAAAAAATATTAAATGTGAAATGATTCAGTGTTACATAAATATTCTGTGATTCCAGTACAGCTAAAGTTAGAAGTTATAATGAAAAAAGTCCATGAAGCTCAAAAGAAAGGACCAATTATGTTATACTTGGGCCTTTTTAATTCTAAAACCAAAATGTGAAAAAGGAAACAGGATCAGGATTTAAAAATAATATATGATGATCATTCCTCGTCATAGTTTTACAACCTATAAAATGAATCATGAAAGATTTAAGATAGACAAGTAGGTTTTTTTAAAAGAAAAAAACATTTAGAGGTGACAGTTAATTTGTTGAAATCATTATCTTCAGAAGTGGTGATTCTGGTAAGCTAGATAGCTCTAAAAGAAGATTAGACAATTAATGGGGATTAAGACTATTGCAAAGCCCTTGATCATAATATTTGTATATTTATATTCTGTCTGTAGTATCAGATACAGATTTGATGGGTCTGATTCTTCTTTAGAAGGAATCTTCAGTGCTTCAGTGTAGCTATGTTATTCTGTAAGAAGGAACAGGCAAAAAGAAAAAAATATATTCACAGAATGTAATAATTTCATAATTTCTGCATAGACCCAACCCTACACATTAAAAGTATTGGTAGGGGGTTCAAGAAAACCTATTTATTTCAGCAGCACCCAATTCCAAATTGACTCTGGGCAGTTCACAATATAAATGATTAAGATAAAAAATACAATGAAATACATGAACAAGACCAAGTATTCAACCAACATTGAAACACATGCCAAACACAGCAAACATTAGTTTCTTTCACCCTGGGCCAAGGCTTGGGAGACGTTCTGTCCTATTCTTTCACTGGTTGACTCTTACTGTAAGTGTGTGAATTAAAATAGGGCAGCTGTTATTTACAAAATATTGAGTTATCCTATTTTCTCTCAGTGTCATTTTTTAGGTTAGTGGGGGGAAATAGCTTTTTGTACCTTTTTCTTAATTGTTAGTACATTTAGTTGCTTTGCCTCTGGATTTCTGGACCTAAGTTTTATTATTTTCCTGACAGGTTCATCTTTCTATCCCAAACCAGGTGAGGACTCACCCATCCACCTGCAGCTATCATAACATATGGACTTTTTTATTTAGAACATGGAGAGGAGAAGCATTCAGCAAAAATAACTTTGGAACAAAAACAAAACATAGCACCTTAGAAGGTGCCCCAATTGTAAATAGCCCAGATCTGATCCTTTACAGAAGAATATTCCATTTCCCTGCTTTTCGACCAGGTGTTTGGCTGTGAGGAAATAGACGCCACCTAATTAAATCAAGAAGGACCTTTTAAAATATGGCACAATTTCTCTGCATCTTTATTTTTCAGCAGACCTAGTTTTAAGGAAGCTGTTCTGAGTGCTTTTCCCCTCCATTCCCTGCCTGTTGTTTTCCCTTTCATTTCTTTTAGAGTTCTTTTTGAGTATGCCCCTTAAACACTGGGTAGAGGAGGAACTAGAAATATCAGGGGAGATGCTATATAGTCACTATGGCCAGAGGTGGGATTCTACCGGTTCGGCCCAGTTCAGATGTACTGGTAGCTCTGAAGATCAATTGAGAGCAAAACAGTTCTCTCTGACCTTCAGGTGGGCCCGCTCGCCCACCCCTAAGTTATACTCACCTATATTTCCTTGTTTTTTAGCCCAGCTGATGGGCATGGCAGAGCTGATTGTGGCAGAGCTGATTCCTCAGCTGTTTTGGCACACTTCAGCTGCAGTAGAAGGTAAGTTTTTTAGCTTTTGTTTTAACACACTGCACGCCAGTGGTGGGTTTCAAAAATTGTTCAAACCTACTCTGTGGGTGTGGCCTCCTTTGTGGGAGTGGCTTGCTACCCATGTGACTGGATGGGAGTGGCTTGCCGCCCATGTGACCGGATATGAAGATGCCGACAACACTTGTCAGAACCACCTTAAATTACCTCACACACAGCACTGGCATGCATAAGAATATGATGTAAACTTGTTTTTTAAAAGGCATCTTTGGTTTGCGTTAAAACAACAACACACACAATGTTCTGATTGCACCAGAAACGCAGTAGTCATCCTTACCTTTCACAGAGGCACTGAGTTTTATAAATATGAGCAAGGACCAGTGGAGGGTTTCAAAAAATTTTGGAACCTCTTCTGTAGGTGTGGCCTGCTTTCCGGGTCCACTGGTGGATCCTCTTTTAACCGGTTCGGTAGATTTGATGAACCGGTTCTACCGAATAGGTGCGAACTGGTAGGAACCCACCTCTGCTGCACGCACTCAGAGAACCGGTTGTTAGACTGGTTGAATCATACCACTGACTATGGCGGTTGTCATAGGAGAAAATGACCATGTTAAAATATAAATTGTATGTTGCTTTTTCTATTATGTTTATTTCTCTTGTAATGGAGAATTAGAAAAGATAATCACATTGTGACAGAGTAAATGCATCTCTTTAAAGAGCTGGAAAGCAAATATGCAAATGTAAAATTGTTTTAGGAATAATCTGTCCAGTAACTGAAGCTACAAACTCTGCAAGATCACTATTGTCATTCCCATGGATGAGAATACCCATTACAACTCCCCATGAACAAATGCATGAAAGTGGAGTTTTAAAAAATAATAATGATCCAACATATTCCATACACCTTCCCTGATTATTTCATATAGATGCCTTTTTGGATAATTTTGATGCAGATGATGCAACAATGAAGCTCTAAAATGTTTTCCGGTTGAATTGAATTTGGGAGCACCAGGATATTTTTTGTTGACTTTTATGGTTTTTTTTTTACTGTTTTATTATTACTTGTGAGATGCCCAGATGCTGCATAAGTGGGCAGTTCTTACAAATCTCTAACAGGGAGCATCTAGCAGATATTAGACTCTAAGAAAGTTTAACAGATGTTATTATCCTGTAAAAATCAGAACAATTTCTCATTTCAGCTAAGGAAAATATTATAAAGCATTTTTCTCCCTGGCATTCTCTTTCTTCAAAATATGAGATCGATGAGAAAGCAGAGTTTCTTAGCCTGTAATACAGCAGATATACAGGGAAGTTTCACTGATCTAAACCTCCTTATACAATGACACAGAAATCCACCCAGCAGCAAATATCTCACCTAGAATGTAACTCTGCAAGGATTGGTGACAATTAGAACTTCCTACAGAATATTCCTTCTGCATGAAAGTGTTCTCTGAATAACAAATAACTTTCCACCAATTACTGGCATTAATTATTATACCCTCAATAATTTTACATATTAATATACTTGCATATTTCAGGAGCCAGTCATCGTATGGAATGAGTTTTGAAAATCTAAAAATAATAATAATGAAAGAACAACACTCAGATCTTGGAAAACTTCAACATGTTTTCAAGGGATTTTCCATAATTTTCCACAATTTCTAAATATTCTTGTTTATATCCTGAATGTTGCAAATCAAGATCACTGATTAGTAGACTGAATTGTGTAGATTAATGCTACTGTTTTTGCAATTGATTTGATGACAAATAATTGTTGCATTATATCAAAAGTAAGTGTCTGTTCAAAAATTTGGTAATGAAATGGATCTCCTTTCTCATAGAACAAAAACAATGTTTTAAAGTCCCATATCGATTCCTTTGAAAGATTTTCCAGCTAAATAATTCCTGGTTTTTCCATCTGTCACAGTATGTATGTGTATATAGACTGGTCTTGGTAATATTTAGTTGAGAGTACTGATACACATACATGCAAACTCTCTCTTTCTCTCTTTTCAAATAAATAAACAAATAAAGATGGCTTCCAAAGGAAAAAATGAAATAAACCATCAGACCATTATTAAATAATTACATGTTGTATTGTTCTTTTGCAATTTCCATTGATGCAGTATCTGAAAAAAATAATAAAAGGAATCATGGCTCATTGTAAGAATGATCCAATTTATTATTACACAAGGCTTCACAGTTTATTGCCTGTTTGATGAGGTGCATCCTGAAATACAAGTAAATATACATGCATGGTTGAGTAGTGGGAAGTGAGGGAAATATTCTGTTTGCAGAAAGCCCTTGGCCATTCTCAAAACAGTTGTTGGGTGGGGACCCAAATTTCCCTTCCTTTGTGAGCTCATTAAATAGTATGATTAATGAACAATAATTGTCCTTGTTCAAGTCAGAGGAAGTGAATTTCTTCAGAAATTGTAATTCAGCTGCTTTGTGTTGACATCTGTCCTTGAACTTCCCTTGTTTAAGAATGACTGTCTTAATATCAGAGGCAAAGTCCCAGGAGATGGAAATGATATTTAAGCATTGCCATTTCTGACTCCATATTTGGATTTGTTTGCTTATTGCAAACAATTAGGTCTGCTTGTTTGCTATAGAATGTAGAAGGAAGTTGCTGACAGATGATGGCATGCATCACATTGAAAGATAAGCAAGTGAATATATTTTGGATGTTGTGGCTTAATTTATTATGTCCTATAATAATGATTCCAAAATAGATATCAAACAAAATCAGCATCTGGGAATGCCTCAGGGATTCATTCCTCTTCTGCATTTCTGTGGCATGGTCTAAAATTCATCAAGAGTTTTCCAGAACATGAACTAAAGGTTCATCCATATATCCAGGAACTCATTTGTAATTAGCAGCTATTAAAAAGTAATTATCATTGCATTCACTTCCTGCACTTGATTTCCCTTCAATTTTCCATAGATGTATTTAATATTCTGTGTACCCCATGCATTTTGGATGGAATCTACAAAAGGTATGCCTAATAAATAAATTGAACTTTAACTACAATTAATCTTTAAACGTTAATTCCCTAAACAGTTACACTTCCCCAGGCTTCCCCAGAATTGATATACATTCTTCCTGGCCTTACAAGGTTTTACTCAAGGAGCAAAAGGCAGTTATGGCCAGGACACCATTTTGTATAATAGTTGTGCTCACTCTTAGATGGCAACACATGTTTGTGCATGAACTATTGCAGCATATTCTACATGGGTTGGTCCTTGAAGAGCATGTAGTCCAGAGTGCAACTGCATATACAATACAGTTTTGGTCACAACATGGTACACCTCTGTCACAACCTGTCAAGTGAGCTAGTTTATAATAGGCTTCCAGGTGCAATTCAAAGTCCTGTTTGTCACCTTTGAAGTCTTACATGCAGTGGTGGGCTGATGCTGGTTCGAACTGGTTCTCCTCAACCGGTAGTTCAGGCAAACCGGTTGGCCCCACCCACCTGCACCAATGCTATCCAGTCCTAGATATCTCACTTTCTGACTCGCTCATCCTGCCCCGCAGCCCAGCTGAATTGCGTGCATCTCCCATTCTACTAGCCATGGCTGGCCTAGCAGGTGTGCATAAAGCCGCCCCCATAGAAAAAGCCTAATTTTAGGTATTGTGCGTAAGCACAGAAGGCACATGTGCATAGTGTGCGCGTGTGTATGTGCTCACATTTTTACCAAACTGGTTGTTCAAGTATGTGCAGCCCACCTCTGCTTAGATGGCATGGGGCTAGGTTACTTGAAAGACAGTAAATCCCTAATGTTTCTTCCCATTCCATCGCACTGGAAGTCCCTTGGTGAAGCAATATCGTTTGGTAGGTCTTGGGAGCAGCCTCTGCTCAAACAAATGTAAGGTTTATATCTATTGGCCTTTCAGAAGGCTGTAAAACCTTGGCTCTTCCACCAGGCATTGAAGTTAGGATGCTAATTTCTTGGAGCTGTGGTGTGTGTTTGTGCATGGGTTATATGAGGGGAATTAATATTTTTATAGGAGCCTTGAGTGTAGACATGGTTTTATTTTTTTTTAATGGATTGAGATTTGTTCTCTGTTCAACACCCAGAGTTTATTTGCAAAGATGGGCAGCCATATAAATTTGATTTAATGCACAAGTATACCTCAACTCTTCGTAGATTTTCCCGCCAGTGCAGATTATTATGGCTACCTCTCTAGATAATCATGCAAAATATAATCCTTTAGTCCTTTAAGTCACCCATACATTTTGTGGTCAAGCAAGACTGGGTAGGCTAAATAGAGATGGATGTAAGTTTCATTCCAGCTCATATTCGAAGTTGATTGACTATATAGTGACAGCCTTGCTGCCCCGAGCTTTGTTTACTGTACTACATTTAGAAGGTTCCCCTCCCCCAAAATAGCTGTTTATATAGTCCTCTTCATGCATTTTCCTGAATTGTTGATGTTTTAAAGAGTATAGAAAACAAGATATTGCATATAGCCCTAGTATCCAATTCTGTGGACATTCATTGAAAGATGTAAAAGAGACATATTGGCATTCACTTGAGTCTCTCTGTACAACATGGGACCTTGATGTACTAGCAGTTCTGACTTTCTGGATAATAAACATGTGTGTGAGGGGAAACTGCTTGCTTTTATTCTTCTTTTCAAGCACTTACATGTCCAGATGAAAAAAAAGTGTTCATATTTATACAACTGTATCAGTGGTGGGAGTCAAAACTTTTTTACTACTAGTTCTGTGGGTGTGGCTTGGTGGGCATGGCATGGCTTGGTGGGTGTGGCAGGGGAAGGATACTGTAAAATCTCCATTCCCTCCCCACTCCAGGGGAAGGTTACTGCAAAATCCCCATTTCTTCCCGATCAGCTGGGACTTGGGAGGCAGAGAATAGATGGGGGCAGGGCCAGTCAGAGGTGGTATTTACTGATTCTCTGAACTACTCAAAATTTCCACTACTGGTTCTCCAGAACTGGTCAGAACCTGCTGAATACCACCTCTGAACTGTATCCATATACAGTTCATGCCATGTCCAATAGCAACCTCAGAGAGCTGTGATTTTAAGCAGATGAATAGTGGGAACAGAGCTGCTTAAACCAGAGTTGGTTTTGCTATGTTTCATTGCAAACATTATTTCTATTAATCACTTTTGTCTACATGAAGATAATTTTGAATGAGGATGGAGAAGAAGGGAAAAAGTGAAATAATTCCCCCACTGCAGATTTTTGGTTGTTAAAAAAAAGTCAACGGAAAGAGACACACAACTGGGTTTCATTCTTAATTTGGATTTTTGAATAGCAAAGAGATTAACTTCCTGTGTATTTGGTGCCTATTCCTCTTGCTATAGTATACAATAGTCAAATACAATATTTTTAGGTTTCAATGAAAGTGAATTGTTCACCACTCTTAGTGAATTACTGAAGAACCTGGAAGTGTTAACAACACAAAGCATTACTTACTGAAATACATTTTCCTGTAAATCACAAATTGCTATTGCACTGAGTTCCTGATGTGTAATCAGTCAGCTACTAACATCAGTTAGGACTGGACTAGGTATACAATAATGGTAGCAGTTTTGCCTTGAAAACTTAGCACAGTGTGGCTTGTATAAAAGTGGAATTTGAGCTTCTCATTTGCACACACTTAGGATACATGATTGAGGAGTGTAGTATTGTCTTCTCTGTTTTCAAATTCCACCCTATCACAGGGAGTAAAACTGAATTGAAATAAATTATTATTTTTTTGTGGCTTTTAGATGTTCCTATTTTTACCCCTTTTACTTCTTATGCCACCAGATTATTCTGTGGCAGTCAATCCATGTTATTTTTTAATGTGCAACTTGAAATCCTACCTCAGATTCTGATATATTTGCATATTTTCATTCCACTGGCACAGAGTGGAGCATTTGAGTTTACATCTCTGCATCTTTTTTTAAAATATTTATTTATTTTAATTTATAAATTGCTTGGCTCCCAAACTCTTGGTGGCTTACATCTAAAAACAAACACATGAAAATAATCCAACAGACCAGAAGAGTAAAATACCCCTCCCCCCAAAAAAACCTCCCAACCCAACCTTGCTTTTCCAAAGAAATTTCTTTGTTTCTTTTCCATTTTAATCTGATCAGGGTACAGCTTTTTTTTTTTTAAAAAAAAGGCTTTTCAGAATAAGTGTGATTATTCAGCATAACCTTCTTCAACTTCTCTTGCAACAGAGTTATACCTATTTTGTTGCTTTCTTGTGCCTGCTCTCTTTTGTGAATTCCTTCTTTGCAGCTCTTGTTAAAATTAGTTTTAATGGAAGAGTTGTTGGAAGCCACCTTTGCTTTACATTTGACAAAGCTTGGTGGCTAAAATAAGAAATTAATATATTTGAAACTACCATATATCTTATTGTTATTTTACTAGTTCCAACTTGCACTTGGTGTAAGTTTGCCTGGCTGTTTAAATAAATACAAATATTAAACTTGTAAGCTGCTATATCATCAAAGGTGAGTCTAGGTGGCTAACAGAATAAAACAATTAAAATGAAAAGCTCTTTAATGTAAATTATCCAGTATCCCTTAGTCCAGTGTTTTTCAACCTTTTTTGTGCAAAGGCACACTTTTTTCATGAAAAAAATCACGAGGCACACCACTATTAGAAAATGTTAAAAATTTTTAACTCTGTGCCTATATTGACTATATAGCGGGTGTTTTTCCCACGGCACACCTTACACTATGTCACGGCACACTAGTGTGCCATGGCACAGTGGTTGAAAAACACTGCCTTAGTCTTCCCCTGAGTTAGCACAGTGCACTGTCCAAGGTTCTGACTCTAGACTAATTCTAGGTACTCCTTTTTATCATCAATGAATCTATAAATTTGATATGACAAGATGAAAAATCTTGTCATCTATCCTTAGTTCAGATTTCATTCCTATCCTGTCCTAATTTGATATCAAGAAGGACACATTTTGTAGCACTATTGTTAAAGGTTTGCATGGGTAAATTGGGAGTCTTGTCATGAGTGACATTCACACTAATTGTTGGGAAAAGTGAAAATATAACTCTACTTTCCACTCTTGCAATAGATAACTTACCTTGTTCACATGAAATTCATAATTATTTGAATAAATAATTATATCATAACCTAGTTGTACTCTAATCTGTTCTATGAAGTACTTTTAGTACTGAAAACCTCTATGGGAAAAAGTACTCGAGACTGTTACATGAATTGTATAAGTACTATGAATTGACAAAGAAATAATGGGGAGAATAATACATAGACCAGGAAGGCAGATGGAGCAGAAATAAGTCCATATATTCACAAGCCTCATTTTCTCAGTAGTTTTTTAAATCACCAAATTGGATGTAAACATATTAAAAATGGTGCCCATAACAACATTGCTGTTTTAATTAGAGAGATGCAAACAGAAACAAGGAGCCATAAGCTATGCAAGTATTCCTGTTTTAATTATTTATTAGAGTCAATAAAATTAAATATTTTTATAGCAATTCTGAACAGGATCTGAAGTAATTACTCTGTCAAATTCATCAAAAATTCCCTCATCAAAATAAAAACCTTGATGTCACTGAATAATTTATAACACAAATACAGGGAAATTGTAAAGTATTATAAATAGAAATCTGCAGGGTAAGTGAACATGAATTAGTTAGGGGGTTATGTTTCTGAAAGAGGCTGTCATAAGCAGTATACATTTTTAATAAGCTGCTTTTGAGGTCTAATAATTTTCCCCCTGGTACAGTATATATACTAACATTTTAAAGAAAGGAGGAATAATGATTTAGGAGCACATCTGCTTTATGATACCTGCTGAACTGAATGAAATTGATGCACAGGGATATAAACAATACCTTGAATTAATATTTCCTACTGAATGAATAGTTGTGTCTCCATGCAATTTACTTGAAAACTAAATACATTGCGGTATATTTAGTAAGTATAGCATATGAAAAGGATAAAGTCTCCTTTGAGTCTTGCTCAGTTCCTAGTGAGTTCTTAGCAATTATATGCAAATAGTTTGGCAATGGCTTTGTGTTTGGTTGCATCATTGTTTTGTTTCCCAGTTTAGCCTATGCCTTGGTTTCTGGTCTCTAGTCCAACTACTAACCTTGTCAAACCTTGCTTAACTTTTGCTTAAATCAGCCAAGATGCTGTTCCTGACTTCAGCACTATGAATAAAGAAGAAAATATTAAAATATGAATGAAAGAATTTGTTATTGAGAAGAGGATCCGTACAAGAAGCCCTCTTTCTCTATGTATGCTACAGCTTTTTTTTTTTTTTAATTATAAGGCAGTTTCTGAAATGTTACAGCTGTTGGCCTCATGGGATAAACCAGATAGGAGTCACAATAATCTGAGCCAATTCTACTTTATTGTAAAACTACATTGTCAGAATCGTGAAAGTCTGAAAGTACAATTCTTCCCCCACCATCTTCTTTACAGCCTGAGAAATAAGGGAAGGTTTCTTCTGAACCTCTTGCCCTGCTCACTATCCAGCTGCAGGCGACATGGATCTTGGATAAGAATCCAAGATTATATTCTCTCTGAATCCACAAAAAGCTTTATTCAGAACAGAAAAGATGGGGAATTCTTCCATTTATGTTAAGGACTATAGCTAGTCCTTATTGTCTGGCTCATTCATATTTTCTGTGTGATTTAAGGTGCACAGAGATCTGAATAAACTAGACATATTCATATATTTTGAAGACATACATAGTCATGTTTATAACTTTATCTTTGGTATTGATTGCACAAATAATACTGCCATACTTAGTCTCTAGCACTTTAAAACAAGAGGAATTTTTACTGGAAGTATGGAAAAATGCTCTATTCTTTTAATACATTAATACTGAATTCCTATATTACTTACCTAGAAATCTCATTTATTTAATAGAATTTATTGTTAGCTAGCTATGTACTGAATTGTATAGAAAGTATTTTTCAAGATATCCCTACTTTCCACCATTTTGTCTAGTTATTCTTGTAATATTTCTTATAAGGAATGAATAGGTGTGAGATTCTCCATGTACTAAAACTTTTATTGACCCTAATGTATTCAGAACAGGTGGCCTATTATTCTTGTATCAATCTACTAGTTCAGAGTCAAGTATTTTAGCAGCATTGTCTTTTTATAAAAGGTATAAGAGCAAACAAATAAAACATTCAAACATAATTAGAATTACAACATTCAAACATAACTAGAATTGGAAATGGTGGAGCTATGAAGGATGAATCTAAAATAGATTTCAAAAACTAATCGTCTTGCAGCAATTAAATTAAATTAAAACGCTACTGCAGGAGTGTCCAATTCAATTTCATTGAGGCCGCATAAGGGTTGTGTTGACTTTGGGGGGCCAGGGTGGTCGTGGCCAGGGTGCGTATGGCCAGCTTGATGTCACTCATGTCGGGGGCACCTGTGGTGGCCCAAGTGCTCTGCCAGTGGAAATGTGCTCTCAAGCTCCGTTTTCGGCTGTGACGGCTTCCTGCAACCTTCTGCCAGCAAAAACAGAGATTGGGAGGGCTGCCCGTGACCCTCCTGAGCTCTGTTTTTGCTGACAGAGGCACTGTGAGTTGATCCTTTGCTGTTTCCAGGATAGTCCCACGGGCCAGATCTAAGTACTCCAAAGGCTGGTTCTGGCCCTCGGGCCTTGAGTTTGATATTCCTGCTCTATTGTATCATTGCATGGAACAACTGTGATAATTTGAAAGTGTACCTAAAAGAGATGTCTTAGCATTCTGGAACCCTATTTTGGTTCATTTTAAAGTCAGTATGAAAGGAAACTAATAATCTATTTTTAATATACATATAACATCTTGGAGAGATTCATGATATAAATACTAAGCATTAATAGTTTTATCTCTCCATCTGGCTTTGAAATAATAACTTTTTAATATGTTTTTTCCCTTTTTATTGAGGTTGGGGACGACTGAATTCTGAATAAGAAATATGTTAGTCAAAGTGATAGTTGTCCTTGTGGTTTTTTCACTTTCCCATGGTTCATCCATTCACCCATCCAATTTGTATAGCTTCCTATCTCACCTCAGTGACTCTAGGCAGCTCACAACAATTAAAATCATACTCAAATCACAAATGATGAATAGAAAAACTTACAAATCTATAAACCATTAATAGAACAGCAGTAAAAACAGAGAAATAACCATAATCAGCAACAACACCCTGTTAGTACCTCACAATCAATATAACAATTCAAGAGACTCTCTATGGCCACCAAACCCGAAATGCAATGGCAGAGACCTATAAAGGCCAGTAGGGTTCATTATTTCTGCCAATTAAGTACTTTACAGACTTTTTTCTTCCTCACTGACATTCAATAGAAGATCATTCTTAGCCACCATCTAGAAAAATATTGCAGGAACCTTCAGATTTGAAATTCAGTTCATATTTTGAAATTGAGAATTTAGCCCTTTGATGGTGATGACCATTTATTGTGTATGCTGGTCATCATCACCGTGGTACAAAAATGAAATAAAATCTATGCACTAGTCCTAATAAGGTAAAGTAAAGGTAAAGGTTTCCCTCGCACAATATGTGCTAGTCATTCCCGACTCTAGGGGGCGGTGCTCATCTCTGTTTCAAAGTTGAAGAGCCAGCACTGTCCAAAGACATCTCTTCTGGTCATGTGGCTGGAATGATGGAATGCAAAAGGCGCATAAACACTGTTACATTCTCATCAAAGGTGGGTCCTATTTTTCTACTTTCATTTTATGTGCTTTCGAACTGCTAGACTGGCAGAAGCTGGGACAAGTAACGGGAGCTCACTCCATTATGTGGCACTAGGGATTCGAACCACCAAACTGCTAACCTTGCTGATCAACAAGCTCAGTGTCTTAGCCACTGAGCCATCGCGTCCACTGGGCTACTAGTCCTAATACCCTTGATATATTTATAAATACTTTGCTTCAAGGAATATATATTCAATAATAATAATAATAATAATAATAATAATAATAATAATAATAATAATAATAATAATTTTGTGCAAAAATTATAATATTAAAACAGCAACAAACTGGTGGGAACATCAGCCTGAAAAAGTCACCGAAAATCAGATGGTCAAGTTCTTGTGGGATTTCCATATACAAACCGACAAAATACTGGCGCATAATACACCAGACATCACACTGGTTGAGAAAAATAAGGTCACAATCATAGACATCGCAATACCAGGTGATAGCAGGGTCGCCGAGAAGGAACATGAAAAAATCGCAAGATACCAGGACTTAAAAATCGAAATTCAACGACTATGGCACAAACCAGCAGTGATAATTCCAGTGGTAATTGGCACACTGGGTGCTATTCCAAAAGCACTGGAATTACATTTAAAACAGTTAAAAATTGACAAAATCACCATCAGTCAAATGCAAAAAGCCGCACTGCTTGGAACTGCATGCATATTACGAAAATACGTTAC
Organism: Thamnophis sirtalis; assembly: GCF_051295495.1. Lineage (NCBI taxonomy): Eukaryota > Metazoa > Chordata > Lepidosauria > Squamata > Natricidae > Thamnophis > Thamnophis sirtalis. Next base: position 84,504,352 of record NW_028261383.1, on the reverse strand, counting down.
GATGTCCTAGGCCCCTGGGTGGGGCCCGACTAGTAACCAATGCCAAATCCAGCGAAACAACTGGCCGCTGTGATACAATTGTATAATAATAATAATAATAATAATAATAATAATAATAATAATAATAATAATAATAATAATAATAATATCACTTGGTTTCATGTATTTTGGGGTATGGAAATTTAAAGTTTTCCATTACATCATTTGCTATTGCTGAAATATTATTCTTATAATTCTGTTATTATCTATTTTATTTCCTGCTAATCAAGGATGTTGTATATTTGTTTTGGAAGTAGGATAGAACAACAAAGCAGAGAAAAAGAATCCTATAGGTTTTTTATAAAAAAAACTATAAATAGTTCTCTTTCCTCTATTTTTCCAAACAAAGTTCTGGTTCATCTGTAGCTGAATTAATTGGATGTGCAGAGCAAAGTTCAGAAAGTGAATAAAATTCTCAAAGATTGTAGGATGTTGCTTTTACTTTCTCCTTTGTTTTAAATATTTAAAATAAAGAAACTTTTGGGAAACTTGAAGAGCAGCTGTACTTGTATTATTATAATGAATGGAAATAAAATTGTTCTGTAATTACATTCATCTTTTTGCTATTTCAGTTCTGAACTTGGTTATCTCTACAATTATTTTTATTAGTTTGAAATGTTCTGCTGAATTTATCAACATTGATTGTCGACATTGCTTAGTTTTTAAAAAAACATTTTCTACTCTCTAATTAATTATTTTTACCCTCCCAATAATAGCAATAGCACTTAGACTTATATACTGCTTCATAGTCCCTTTACAGCCCCCTCTAAGTGGTTTACAGAGTCAACATATTGGCCCCCAACTATCTGGGTCCTCATTTTACCCATGCCAGAAGGATGGAAGGCTGTCAACCTCGAGCCTGGTGAGATTCGATATGCCAAATTGCAGTCAGCTGGCAGTCAGCAGAAGTAGCCTGCAGTACTGCACTCTAACCATTGAGCCACCAAGCCTCAAATGAAGCTGTTCAGAGTTACTGAGACATAAACATCTGCTCTCATGATAGAAGAGAACAGAGAATCCTACAGCTGGTGACTTTTCTTTTACCTTGTTGAATCTCTTTTGCCACAGTCTGCTAACTACTCTTCTGGGACTGTGCCATAGGTGCCAGAATGTACAGTTTTTAGCAATACAAGATTATAATTGGAAATCTAATGGCAATTAGAGCCATAAGGATGTGAACAGACGTTCCTGGAAGATTTTCTATGGTGAATTGGTCGCTGCAGAATGACTGTGGTAAGGCCATCAGAGGTCTGTAGAAGATGGCTCATTTTAACTCAATACCATAAAGCAGGCTAGCTGGTGGGTTAGATGAGATCTTCTTTGTCTCTGTTGATAAGCTTCCAGAATGCTATGTTTACAATGAGCAACAGGGGGTTTGCAATCAACCTACATGTTTTTTAAAAAAAATTACCCTCATGAACTAATTTGATAAGATAAGGAAAGAAGGGAACTGTCCAAAGGCCAATTTCTGCACCTCCTTACTAATTAACGGGAGGAATCTCTCAACTCTGGCCGTTCTAAAAATGGTTGCAAGAAACACAACTGGAAATTTTTGTGAGAATGGTTCTGATGGTTTGGGAGTGTTCCAGAGGTCTTTATGGAAATGTGTGCTTTTGTTCCTTTTTCCCTTCCCCTGTGAGATATATCTATGCAAGAAGTCTGCACAATTTTAGAAGGATGGTTGCCATAAGGATGGATGTTATGATGAATGAAAACAGTTTACCTTTCTTCAGTTGATCTTCCAGGCACAGAAAGTGAAATATTACAAGAGTAAATGACAGATGCAGTGCACTCAGCAGTAGTGATTGAAGGACAAACATCTAATATTTTCTGAGCAACCTACAGCTATATCTCCTAGTTTCCACATATTTCATCATACTGCAAATATGCCTGTTGAAGATGAGAGAACTGAGCAGTAGAGAGAGGGGGGGAATCTGAGCTGTGAAATCACTTTGCAGTCAATTTATTTTAACATCCAAAAGTGTCATGGTTGAAGAGCACAGGTAAAATTGTTCATTATGAATCAAGCTAGAACTAACTGTCATAAAAGTACACCAATTAATGCCTCCCAAATCTTTTCCATTTTAACTTTTCCTCCCCTCCCCTCCAATATTTACATAGGGAAATACTCTGCAAATGCCTGACTCATTAAATGAAAGTTTGGAAGTTTCTGATTCAGTTGACTTGGGAGGAAACTTGATTCAGTTCAAACCTCTCCAAAAATTTTCTAAGTCAGAGTGACTCAATAGTGGCCTTGGCTGATTCAGATGCATAACTGAGTTTTGAATTATTTTCTCAATGTTCCAATTTAAATTTAATGAATCAGTTTATTTTCTGTTTCTCAGGTTAAAAGACTAACTCTTCAAATTGATCCTAACATAACAAACATTATAACAGACTTGAATTATTTGCAGAGTCCCTATTAACTAGAGCCCAGGTGGCGCAGTGGTTAGGGTGCAGTACTGCAGGCCACTTCAGCTGACTATTATCTGCAGTTCAGCGGTTCTAATCTCACTGGCTCAAGGTTGACCCAGCCTTCCATCCTTCCGAGGTGGGTGAAATGAGGACCCAGACTGTGGGGGCGATATGCTGACTGTAAACCGCTTAGAGAGGGCTGAAAGCCCTATGAAGCGGTATATAAGTCTAACTGCTATTGCTATTGATTATTATCCTTTCTGATGTTAGACTGCTTGCCCAGTTTAATCTGTATTGGAAGCCTTCATAGTATCCTCTCCATCCTTAATATAGAAGTTGAAACATATTAAGACTTATAACAATGTATTCCTTGTGGTTATTGTTCGCGTTGCTGAAAGTAAGGACCCGATATATTTAGCTGGAATCTGATTTCTATCCTACAAGTCTCAAAATTCCATACTGAAGTTAGAACTGGGGTAATAACTACTGTGGAGAATAATACTGCATTATTCGTCTGTATGGATGCTATGAACTCATTTACATGGTCTTTGTTTCAAATTGTTTTTTAGAGCTATATATACAAAGACTGCTCAACCATTTTGCAGCCATATTATCAGCTTTGAAATAAGTCTAATAGTTTCCTAATCAGTTCAGAGTATTGCCTAGTTCAAATATTTTGAATTTTTTAAAAAAACCTTTTCACCTACACCTACTGTATATAGGCACGAATGCAATAGCATAACTTTTCAGGAGAGTTAGAACAAGAGGAAACATGTTTAATTAAATAGAATCCAATGTAAGGAATAAGTTACATTTAAACTTTTTTTTAAATGTGCTCATGACTTGGTTTTTTGCTTTTCGCCAGCATAGAAAGAAAGCATATTAAGTACTATCACTTTTTTGTTTGGAGACAGTAGGTAATCAAATGTATAGGCAAAAATGGATCCTGTTATGAGAGAAAGAATTTGATGAAGATTTGTGCAAAGAGGGAAAAGATAATTTCTATTAAGCTCAAAGCAGAATTCCCAGCAAATAATACATTGGAGAAAAAGCCTTATGGATGATTTGAATTGGAGTACAGCAAATTAGGGGCATTTGTTCCTCTCTGAATGAATTAAAAAAGTATTCCAAATTGCTCTGATTTCCTCTGGGTTTGGAATTCATATTAAGCTCATAGCCCTAGTAATTTCTCTTCTACTTTTGCTAGTATGATTTTGTTGATGGGGCTGATGAGATGAATTCTCAGATGCCTGCAGAGAAAAGCACATGCATTCCTTCAGCTAATGAAAATAAATGATAGTTTGGACAAATGACTTGAGGATAGACAAGTTGAAGGAGAAGGAAAATGTCAGCAGGCAGATGCAGCAGACAATAAAAGAATGCTGAACACCAAACATGGAAAATGTTCTGCAAAAAGTCAAACCGAGCCAAAGCGGGCGACAACCATGCGCATTTCACAGGCCAATCTAAATTATAGGACTAATAGCTAGCCAACTGCCAATGGTAAGTCGATTGCACCAAAGCAGAAGTAGCTCAGTTCTTTTGAAGTTTTGAAGCCAGTTGTCCTTAGAGACGCCGGGTACTCCCTGATTTGAAAATGCATTTGGCCCTTTGAACATCCCACCCAACTCTTGAAATCCATGAAAGTAAGAGAATACTCATGCCTCCCTCTGGGCAGAAAGCAATTGAGTTCTCTTCTGTTTTGACAGCCTGCTATATTTCTTTGACAGCCATAGAAAAAGGAGTTTCCCCTCATCTGTGGTCAAGAGAGAAACATGGCACATTCTGTATTTTTGCTATTCTGCACAGAGTGGGTACCTTCTCCATGCTGAGCATGGAATGAGTCTTCTCAAGATAGGAGGCCTGATGTACTTCCCAACCTGATTTTTCTGACAGAAATCAAACTGGGCTGCAAACCTGTAGGAAATCAAACAGTTTTGCTCAATTCTTCTGATACTTACTGCAGTTCACATTGATACACGTAGCTTGTTTTTGAGCTTCTGGCTTATGACGGTATATTTCATTTTCTTCCTTCACTCTATTTGTAAATCGCCTACTCAAATGACTGAGTAATTTTTTACCCAGTCTTTTTAAATAGCAAATCCAATGAATTCTTTTCAGTCAACATTTTGCAATAGAGAGTTCTTATGGAGAAAGAATCTATCCAAATATATAGGAGAATAAATATAAATGTTTAATACCACAGTTGTTTTCAAGATTTTCTTTGTTATAATTGCACAGTTCCTCTCCCGCTTTTCATCCAAATTCAGTGCTGACTCCGAAGTCAATTGAGCAAGTGTATAAAAAGATATTCCAATTACAAAACCGTCTTTAAAATCTCAAATACATATGTGCCTTTTCTGGTTATGAAAAAAAAATGTCTTGCACTGGTGGATATGCCGAGAAATGTGTCCAGAACTATCTATCTATCTATCTATCTATCTATCTATCTATCTATCTATCTATCTATCTATCTATCTATCTATCTATCTATCTATCTATCTATCTATCTTTCTTTCTTTCTTTCTTTCTTTCTTTCTTTCTTTCTTATTTATTTATTTATTTATTTATTTATTTATTTATTTATTTATTATTTGATTTATGTCTTGCCTTTACTGCTTTAGTGAAGGTAGTGAATTTAATAATCTCCTTTCCTCTTCCTATTTTCTCCACAACACCCTGTGAGGTGCTTTGGGCTCAGAGAAAGTGCCTGGTCCAAAGTCACCCAGCTGGCTTTCATGCCTACGATAGGACTAGAACTCACACACTCCTGGTTTTTAAGCTGGCATCTTAACCATTAGACTAATTGGCTTTAAACATGCAAAGTATGCTCATTGCAACTATATTATGATGTGACCATGGTAAGTTAACCCTGCTTGAGAGACCACCTCCTGCCAATCACCTCCTCTCGACCCATTAGATCTCACAGATTAGGCCTCCTCCGAGTGCCATCTGCCAGCCAGTGCCGGCTGGCAACTACGCGGAGGAGAGCCTTTTCAGTAGCAGCTCCGACCCTCTGGAACGATCTCCCCATGGAGATTCGTACCCTCACCACCCTTCAGACCTTCCGCACAGCCCTCAAGATCTGGCTATCCCGTCAGGCCTGGGGGTAAAGAGTATAATGCGCCCCCACCCGAATGTTGAATGAATGTTGCTCGATTTTAATTATACATTGTGTTATATGTCATTGTATGTTTCCCCTCCCATACAAGTTGTTAGCCGCCCTGAGTCCCCTCAGGGAAAAGGGCGGCCTATAAATAAAGTTAACTACAACTTAACTACAGCTACTCTTACTTTCTTAGCATCCCAACAAACTTCCTAGACATCTCAAAAGCCTAGAACAGTGATGGCTAACCTTTTTGTCCTCATGTGCTGACACCACATGCACACATGCCCACACCCATAATGCAATGCACATGTGACACCCTCCTGTGCCCCGTCTCCTGCACATACACATGAGACACCCCCCGCACTCCCCTGCCCCATGCATGGGTTGCAACCCCCTTGTGCCCCATTTTGAGCCTAGCACGCCTCCCTGAAGCCTTCGGGGACCATACGCCCATGCTCCCCCCACTCCCTGTGCATGCACGAACATCTGCCACATGCACGGTAGAGACTCAAAAAATCAGCAGGCCAGCAAGAGGCGTGCGCACATGCGCAGTAGATCTGAGCTGGGTGATGGCTCACATGCCTGCAGAGATGGTTTTGCGTGCCATCTGTGGCACGTGTGCCATAGGTTCACCATCATGGGCCTAGAAGAATGAAACCCAGAATAACAGGCATGACTTTTATATATGTTTTGTTGTCCCAGATTTCAAAACTATATAGGGGAATGATTCAGCAGATCTCATTGCAATTTCTACCTTCTTCAGTTCCTAGTCTAAGCTTTGCATTATCCTTCCCGGTGTCACCTTGAACCATTACAATAGCCACATAACAGATGAGTTCAGTCTTACTTCCTATTCTGTCATTGAGAATGATTCTGGAAAGTCCCATTCCTTGCTAGTTAAAATAACAGCTGGTAAATAACATGCTGGCCATTAATCATGAGCAAAAAGGATTTCACCAAGATCGCCCATCTATATGTCTTACAAAAGAAGGTGAGGGGGGAAGTTGTACCTTTTTATTTATACACTAAGAATGATGTCTTTTATTATTGCATTTCTTTAAAAGAGAACATCAATGGTGGCAGAATATTTTTTAAAAGAAACTTACAGAGAAATAGTTAATAAGAGCCGTTACTTTATTTTCTGATTTACAGAACAAAGAACTTATTCTCTGTGTTATCTTTCAGTGGGTTCCTGAACAATTCTCCAAAAGTAGCAATAAACACGAAGCTGTCATGTAATAGACACTGTATTTTACACTGCCTACAGGGAATCACTTTTAAAAGTCTATAACCTACAGCAGATTTTTTATCTGAGTGGCTCAGTCACATAAAAATAAGAATTGATTAAAAAAAAAGAGTCGCATGCCTGGCTTCATCTTATGAAATGAGTGAACAATAAATTAAGGTATTATATTAAAACTTCCCCCAACGTGACAATTAGAAATAACAGGCACAAATGATTAGGTTATCAATTTCAGGCTTTGAATGGTGTATGATATTCGTAGAGTCCTTTAGCAATGGATCAATCCTGTCAGCTGTCCTACTGACCCACATACACATAAAAAGAGACACCCTTTTAAGGGTACAAAAGAAATCCACCACAGATTTTTCCCCTGATATAAAAATACCATGATCCACAAAAATGGACTCTGCTGAAGCTGAATGCTATCCTTGAACATTAAAAACACCTTTTCTCCGGCTATCTGCATTACTCTGACTCAACTACTAAATTAAATGTAGGGATACTCAAAACAGTGTAGAAACATAATGTTTTTGGGTGGGAGAAGTTACAAAGTTAGAAAACCAGTTTTCTGTGCAAAAAGTGTGTGTGCATAGGTGTTTGCTGCTAACTATAGTATATGAAACTTTCAAAAATAAAGACACAAAAGCCATCTCACAATCTTTTTCTGCTCATGCTGCTCTTTTGCACATGACTTTAATTTGCATAGTGTTTTCAGCTCAGTGCCAACTTCAAACATTGTTTAATATCATAAATTGCTCGAATTACGGTAATAACTTGTCCCCCTTACAGCTGTACTCCCCACCATTAGGCCCAAATCCAGATGGAGAGGATGGACTGTCTTGGATACACACACAAACACACACACACACCAGTGACGTGCGGTGAGCTTTATGGCTAGTGAGGCAGCCATTTTTTTAGACTTGTGGACTTCAACTCCCAGAATTCAACAGCCAGGCATGCTCAGTTCCGATTTAAAGCAACAGCATTTTTTCCCCTTGCAAAATAAGTTTTCCATCATTCTTTGTCTTCTCCCTGCCCCTCCTTCCTCCCTCTCTCCCTCCCTCCCCCCTCTCTCAAACATACACAGACACAGAGAAGTTGGATCCCTCACTCACTCACTCACTCTCAAACAAACAAAAAACACAGAAGTTGGATTGGATATATTTTCCAAAGTCTTGAAAGCAGCTCCTCTGCCATGCCCCCACTTCCCCTGCTGCCTTCCGATCCGAGCCTTTATTGCAGGTGAATCACGTTGCCTTTTCAAACTTGTAATCAGTGAAGCTGGGTTTATATACTTTTATCCAGCTGTGTGTGTGTGTGTGTGTGTGTGTTTGAAAAGGCAACGTGGTTCTGCATGCAATCAAACTTTTTGAATTCCTCCCCCCCTCCCCACACACGGACCTTTTCCAGCTGTTTCAGAGAGGATTTCAACTCTGCTTTGCCTGCCCTCATGAAAGGCCAGAGCTCTGAGTCAGACTGAGCTAGTTGCTCCCAGAGAATTCTAAAAAGCCTCTAAAAATGCCCTCTACAGGAGGCGAGAGAATACGTGCCTCCTTTGCATACAAAATTTTTGGAACGGCTTTTGGAACTCATTAGGGTTTGGGAAAAAAAACACCTGGAGATCTTGGTCCCACCAGGAAAGTAGGATTATATCATTATTTGTTTCTATTGCTTTGCTTTCTCAAAGGCTTCAGATAATTCACAATCAGATACCATTCACAATCTAGTGCAAGTAGATTGTGAATGGTATACCTTACAGATTTGTTGAGCACAACATTGTGTTGTGGCCTTCAATATGATATGTAAAGAACAATTAAAACTCGGACCACTCATCTTCTGAATAGTTTTTATCCCAGAGCTATAATTGCACTTAACAATGAATTAAAGGGCCATCATCAGTGAGCTGTTGGACAGTATTACTTGGTTTGTTATGTGGATGCTTGTAGGGGCAGGGAATTTTTGGTGTATGTGTGTGTGTGTGTGTGTATTGTCATGTGTGTTGGGCCTGGTCTCTAGGTGTTATGTGAATTTCGTTGTATGGGTATACAGTGTATATACATACAATGACAACAAAGTATTCTTATTCTTATTCTAAAGGAACACAAGCAAGCAAGCTTTCAGCTTTTTGTCCTAATTTTCCAATGCAATAACCCAATTTACTGATGTGTGTTTGGTTTACAAAATGCTAAGCTACCATAAACCATATACACATCCAGGCTGCAGAAAGCTGGGTAATTAGGACAAGGTGTACAAATTAAACCACTCTTTTAAAACTTCAAACCAGCTAACTTCTGACATACAGTACTGCCAGGGCTTCTGGGACCAAACCCAATTAACATCTGAGTATTTTATAAGCATCATTTTAATTGCATTTGTATGCAATCGTCTCCCCAAATGCCTTTCAAGGTGCTAGCTCTTGTTCTGATTTTATTACTTCGGTGATTTAAATCTACTTTCTCCGTGCTTCCTGTTAATAATGACTAGTGCTCCTCCAAATGATAGCCAAACATAAACCAGTCTCTCTAAAGAATTATACTTTTAAACTATTACACTTAACTTTACTATTACATTAAAAAAACGTTTTCCCATCTCTATTGGAATGTAATGCCAGGCAATTATTTTGACCAAACTGTCAGATCTGCAGTGTTCTACTAAGGGATGCTTCACTTTCCATCATTTAGTTATAGTTCTTCCTTCTGGCCTGCATAAAGTATTTTTTAGATTATTGATTATTGCAGACATTTTTCTCCCATGAAAGCTTAGTGTGGTCTCTGGGATCGAGGAGGAGGGCAGCCAAGTCAGTAAAGACAGACAAGAGGAAGGATGATATGATTGTTTCTTTGAGGATGAAAATTCCCTCTTCTTTTGGGTTAAAAATATCCCCTTTTAATTTGTGGTGAGGATATAATAGTAATAGTTGCGGCTTTATGTTTTAGTCTCTGTACTTAATGAGTCAGTTGACGTGTAAGATGCAAATTAATGGCTTCTTTTTTGTCTGGCTTTCATAATTGGTCTTTCCAGCAGAAAAGTGAGCATCAGTTTCCTAACAGAGTTAGGTACTGAAATTTACTGAAAAGGAAGCTTCTGAATTAACCATGTGATATTTGTAGAGCTTATTAAAAGAGTAATGGAATTTACTCTAGAAAATGTCAAATATTTTTCACACTGAGATTTACACCTGGTCTTTCGATGGTGTCCACTCTCCCCAAATTGGAGTTCAATGTTATTTGAATTTAAGTTACATATAATAACATGAAACTATGAATTATGGTGATTGAGAAGACTCACTTAGACTGCAAAGTGATCAAACCGGCCAGTCCTAGAGGAGATCAACCTGACTGCTCTTTAGAAGGGCAGATCATGAAGATGAAACTTAAATACTTTGGCCATGTAATGAGAAGGAAGGACTCACTGGAGAAGAGCCTAATGCTGGGAAAGATTGAGGGCAAAAGAAGAAGGGGCCAACAGATAATGAGGTGGCTGGATGGAGTCACTGAAGCAGTCGGTGTGAACTTAAATGGATTCCAGGGGATGGTAGAGGACAGGAAGACCTGGAGGAATGTTGTCCATGAGGTCACAATGGGTTGGACATGACATCGCAACTAACAGCAACAACAGTTTATGTAATTACTTCCCAAGTAGTTGATACAGTGAGTCTTCCATCATATGAACAATTACTGTATACTGGAAATCTCTGGAGGGGTAAACCCACTATATGAGCGGATCACAGGTGATCCTGGGACTTCAGAGTATCCACACTTGGTACACTATGCACAATAGCATCCATGGTGCAATGTGCATGTATATGTGTAATGGGAAGAAGAAATAATTGTGAAGAACAGGAGGAAGAGCTGCAAGCAAGATAATGGCTGGATAAAAGAAATCTGAATTCTAGGCAGAACCGTAATCTGAGAAAATATCTCAGACAAGCCCCTCCCTCATGCTCATGAAGATAAAGGAGGAGGGGGGTGAAGTGCATTCAGACTTGCACGATTCTCCTACTAAAACCTTATAATAAAAGTTGTATTAGCCTGTGTGTCTTTGCTTTCCATGTTTGGTCTACCTTGGAGGGCTGGTATCACATGTCCACAAAGTAAACATGACGGTCATAACTGCTTGATGAAAGTCCTGATCCTCTGGTACATGCATGCTACATCCATGTACCCAGGGGCAGAGCTTTAGTCAAAACTACTATCTTGTCTTAAGGATCACCAAGGATTCTCCCGACTGTATATTTTCAATCTTTGACTGGCTGTTGAGCTTTAACAACTTTATGGTTTTCTGTATTCTCAGTTAGCAGTTAGCAATAGCAATAGCAGTTAGACTTATATACTGCTTCATAGGGCTTTCAGCCCTCTCTAAGTGGTTTACAGAGTCAGCATATTGCCCCCACTGTCTATCCTCATTTCACCCACCTTGGAAGGATGGAAGGCTGAGTCAACCTTGAGCCAGTGTGATTTGAACTGCCGAACTGCAGATAGCAGTCAGCTGAAGTGGCCTGCAGTACTGCACCCTAACCACTGCACCACCTTGGCTTCATAAGTTCCTGTGATAACCCTAAACTCGAGGCTATGCTTAGTGTTAGCCCAACAGCCAAAGGTTGATGTGATAGCACTAGATTTTCAGAGGCTTTAAGATGAGACTTTGCCCTGGGATAGTTCTACATTCCATTTGCATCCCTGCCTATGGATTGGTCTTGTTCTTGTACCTCCTTCTCTTTCAAAAGCCATAACAACGAAAGCAGAGGAAATGTCAAGATTTCTGGGCATTAATTGCTAGCTTCTGTCTGGGATGTGGGTCTTGCAATAAGCTGCAAGGGTTGGGATACTTCTTCAGCTATACACACTGTTGCTTTTGTTGGATCAACTGAAAATATACTTAAAATACATGCATAAAATGAAATCTGATTTTTTTAAAAAAATTGGAAGCATTCCATAACATTAATTTCACCTTTTGCAACCTAGTATATACTCATGAATACTCTTCCAATCATCCCATCTAGCAAGTGTGGTACTTGGGAATTATTGGGTTTATATGATCCTGGGACATGTATATTTTCCTTCATTATCGGGGTTATTCCAATGTATTTGTGGAGCAAGCTGGGAAAGAGCAAATCCATTGATACTATACCATTGTGGATTTGATTGTAAATGACTGAAAAATAGTTTAGACAAAGAAGAGTGTTGATTATACGTTTAGTATTTGATTTGATACCATTTGATAATAGTAACAATTAAATCATATCTAACTTGTGCCTTACCCAATCAGGTGCATATTGTCAACCATACTTTTTTTTTCTAGTTGATCTTGTTGGGCAAAAAAATTGACTTTAGGGTCTAAAGGGTCTAAATGCAGCAGAAATTTAAAAATCCACAGAGGAAGAACTAGTCTCACCAGCTCCGATGTTTGGTCAGTTTGAAGGTGACCAAAGGATGCATTCTTGCAGAAGAAGTTGGGGAGAGGAGAATTAGAACCATTTGTCCATAACTGTCTCATTCCATCATAATATACTTAAAAGGGGAGGAAAAAGAAACTCTCCCTAGCCAAAAAAACATGGAATTGGTAATTCCAAATTCCCAACCCTGATTTTTTTTCTTCTTCCCCCATCCTAATTGCACTTACCTTCAGTTTTCTGTAAGTGGAATGCAACTTACAGAGAATTGATACTCGTGAAGTTACCCAGGTTGAATTTCTGCTCTCCGGAAAAAAATATTAGATCCTAAAAAAATGTAAATGGCTTGTCCTGTAATATTATAAACTTTTTCTCTTGACTGAATGTTTTGCCAACCAAAATAGGCAGCAGTGATTGTGGAGCTGTCTGAAGTCATTCAGAAATGGTATTTATCATTACTTGAGTGTGTGTAGCGCATGATAAACATGAGTATGTGCAAACCATCTGCCGTGGCATTTGGGATGCAGTGCTCAAAGGAAACAGACATTTCTTCCTTCCAATGTATGATACATTCCAATCTTATAGAAGGACACTTCACAGTGCCACATAATGCTCTCCTCTACACAGTCCTTCCTCAAAATGGCTTTCATATTTGCTTTGCATGAGAATCATGGTCAATCTGAAGCTGTACTTGCATCAAATAGAAATTGGAAGTTGGTAGGTGAATTATTTCTAAAACACATAAATGAAATTTTAATAATTTAATTATAATGTTTAAATAATAAATAATAGATTAAATAAATAAAAATAAATAAAGCAATGTGCTTTCTTATATGTTTGTTTTTCCTTGACTCAGTCAAGGAAAATAGGTGAATACCCATTCACATTCTATATGCATAATGGTTTACTGATTTCCCTCTGTTGGAGCCTGCACATTGCTCATAAACTGCCAACCCTTTCCCAATGTTCTCTTCTAGGAACCAGAACCAAATGCTGCTGAGACAACAGCCTGGATTCCCACATGCACAATGATCCCAAGATCTGACTATGTGTATGTGATATCTCCATGCATATTTTAGAAGTATAGGTGGAATCTGGGATCTCACCTTCTGTGACAGAGAATCCAGTTGAAAACTAACCAATAAATAATGGTATGTGCTATCACACCCATCACGTGGAACTTCTTTTTTGTGTATTCTTCCTCTCCTGTTTTCACAAGGGCAACTAGGGTTGATGCTTTGGGTTGTAGGATCCAGAACTTCCTAGGCAAACAGGCTAAGTAACTAACTTAGGTGTATTAGGGACCCAGAGGAACTGATGCTGCTTTCCACAGTTGTTAATAAATAAAAGACTGGGGGAAAAGTCAGATGGAGGGGTATGCAGTTTCCTAGTCTTGTATGTCCATTTCATTGGGTTGATTTTTAAAAGCTATTATCTTTTTCAACAACAAAATAAGACCCATTCCCGAGTAATGAGCTTAGCACCAGGACAACTGCAGCAAACTCAGTTTTATTCCTGTCGTCATTATGAAGCTAAGATTTAGATGAATTTAAAATGTTAAAACTACACACACACCAATTTTGGTTTTTCTTTTGAAATTGATACTTTTGATATATAATGTAGTAGGGTGGTCTTTTGCGCTAGCTTTGGGAATGTAGAAGCAGAAGTACATTAAAAGCAGAAATGGGTTGAGGAGAACAAAAGCATCATTTGGGATGCTTTAGAAGTGAATTATACAGGTAGACATTGGTTTACAACAGTTCACTGAAACACTGCACAGCACTGAAAAAAAGTAACTTATGGCCATTTTTCAACCAACAACCATTGGAGCATCCCGATGGTCACAGGATCAAGGTTCAGACTCTTAGCAACTGACTCATATTTATGACAGTGGCAATATCCCGGGGTCAGATGCAATTACTTTTTGTGACCTTCTGACAAGCAAAATGAATGGAGAAGCCAGATTCACTTAACAACAGTGTTACTAATTTAACAACTGCAATGATTCACTTAGCAACTGTGGCAAGAACGGTGCTAAAATGGGATAAACTCACTTAACAAATGTCTCACTTAGCAACAAGGCCAGCCCCGGCGCTCTCAGAAGCTCGGGGCTGGCATTCCGTTAGTGGGGAGATTCCTGACTGGGTCATTTCATGACTTGGATTGCTGCTGTCAATTAGAGGTCTTTCGGAAACCTAACCACACACTTGTTTCCTTGCTGTGCCAAGAGTTTGAAGGATCCTGAAGTTACTTTAATACAGAATGGCACCAGCGCAGGCGTGGCAATGTAAACCAGCATGTCTATCACGTCATCACAGTATCTTGGGTGTATTGCGCATGTGTAGGAGAGAGCGGGGCACAGGAGGGTCTAAATGGTGGAGGGAAGTACAGAATTACAGCCTTGACTTTAATTCACTCCTGTTTTGCACTGTGTGTTTGTTGGAATTATCGGAACAGGGTTATAAAGATTATATTTACCATGAACTACCTGCTTAGTCGTCTTGTTTGTTTTCTTTGCCTGAACGGAACCTGATAAACAGAAATTTTGGGCTCAATTGTGGTTGTAAGTCCAGAACCAGCTGTATACATTTTCACCTGAAGGATTGAGCATACAGGTGTGTGCTTGTATGGACTAAAGTTAACTAGTTACACCACTGCTTGCTAAAAAAATCTAATGGGAACAATCATCCTGAGTTTCCATTTACATTCCTCTTGTCTTTTTCTCCTTCATGCCATTTTTAAACCACAGAAATCATTTAGAGAATAAGAATGGGATGTCTTTTGACTAGTGGCGCTAGGTGCCATCTGCCCAGAAGTGACACATTATAATCCTTTACTGAACACCTGCATATCTACATGTCATTTGGGCACAAACTGCTTGCACTTACAGTAGGCTTTTCATTTACGCAAAGCTAGTGGCATATTGTACCTAGGAGATCCATGGATAAACCTTCCATGATTTAGTCCCTGTCGTCTCCTTACTCATGAAAGGTCAGCTGCAATCTCGGCAGTAACACTGCATTTTATTACGCGGCATCAATTCTCTGGCACAGCAAAATTTAGGCTCATGTTGTAAGTCAGCATGTTCAATTTTGTACTCCTTGTTTATAGGGGCTATTTTCTCCCGTAGTTTTCCCAGAGTTGTTACTGAGAAGTGATTGTTTGCAGAAAGACAGGCTCTGAGTTTTTCAAGCCTTCAGTTATGTTCAGATGGAAGTTTCTCAACTAGGAATGACAGAACTAGAAATGTGCTCAGAGAAGTTAGGAATATATCTTGATCCATGACACCATACTGAAAATTTTGTCCTCTGCATGAAAAATATCATTATCATCATCATCACTATGCTGTAAGTTGAGGAGACCTAATTCTTTGTATCAACAAAGACCCTTTTCTTATTTACTTGATTCCGTTCATATTAATTTGGATTGTAGAAACCACAGTGGGCCAAGTACAAATATCATGCAAACGAATCTGAAACAAATCAGTTTACATTCATCTAATTGGATTCAGGGGAAATCCAATTTTAAAAGTTGATTTGATGCAGTAATTATAGAGAATCACTTTTTAATTGAAAGGCTAGATGGAATATTTACACATCTACCAATTTGTTATTGTTTAGGAATAAATATCTTATCTTTATACTTCACATTTTTCTATTTGTTAAGACACTGAAAGAAGAGTGTTCATTAAACGTATGGGTGGCCGGATAGTACTTTGTGATGGTGAACCTTTTAGAGACCAAGTTCTCAAACCGCGCATGCATGCCCAAACTTAAAGGTGCATGAATGCACGCATGCATGTGTGAACATGCACGGACATGCACACATGCGCAGCAGAAACCCAAAGACCAGCTGACTGGTGGGAAGTGGGGCATCCCAACACCGGCAGTGCGGCAAGAGGTAAGATCTTTTTCTTTCATGAGCTTCTGTTTCATCATTTGCAGAGAAAGAAACACTATGGAGATCAGACCTGGGGCAACGGCGGGCATGCCAGCAGACAGGCTTTGCATGCCACCTCTGGCACGTGTGCCATAGGTTCGCCATCACAGCTATAGGCTATTGCTTTCAGTGATTTCAACTCCTAGTAACCGCATAGATTTTTTCCCCATAATAATCTAACTGTATACCTGTTGTTTCACGTCCCCAACAGTGCACTCCTTGCCACTGTAATTGAGTATATCCACCTTGCTGGTGGTTGCCCTCTTTTTTCTTTCCTTCCATCTTTCCCAACCTTTTCTGGAGAGCTCGGTCTTCATCAAATGTGTTCAACGATAATTTAAGACTGGTTGCTTGCGCTCTTCCGAGGGCAACTTTCACTTTCATAGAATATCAAGGCAATACCATAGCTTGCATGATTCTGATCTTTGTAGGTAAATATACATCATGGGTATTCCAGTGCAAATTTTTTTAAAGAAATACTTCACATATCAATAGCAATAGCAATAGCAGTAGACTTATATACCGCTTCATAGGCCTTTCAGGCCTCTCTAAGCGGTTTACAGAGAGTCAGCATATTGCCCCCAACAATCTGGGTCCTCATTTTACCCACCTCGGAAGGATGGAAGGCTGAGTCAACCCTGAGCCGGTGAGATTTGAACCGCTGACCTGCTGATCTAGCAGTAGCCTGCAGTGCTGCATTTAACCACTGCGCCACCTTGGCTCTTATCAATATATCAAATTGTTCAACAAGAAAATCATGGATTAAACAAGGTTAGGCTAGATTTGAATAATATAAAAAGCCACTTACATCACTTGAAAAACTCATTCCTGTTTCTGAGTTACATGCTAAGCCAAAACGAAGCAAACGACATTACGGTTTAACACAAAGTGCTTGATGTACAGATAAAAGCCACATTACTGGAATTAAGATGAAACAGGAGCTTTAAAATATGACAGTTTTCATATGAGAAGATAAAGTTATACTTCTATAATGTAGTGTCAGGTTCCGAAGGGTAATGAAAACAGCCAAACACAGAAATGGTTTGAAATGCAGTTTGTATTCTTCCTTCGGCCCAAACTGACCAGCAAAGCACTAAGGCGATGAATAAATTGTCAGAGCTGCCACCCGGTGCTTCCCACCACCTTTTATAGTTACTTAGTAATTAGGATAACCTGCACCTCGCGCGTGCGCACACCCATCCCCTCGTAACCCAAAACAAACACCACCCAGCAATTAATCGTGGATTGTTGTCAGTCAGTTATACTAGCTTTGTAGATTTACTCAGTTGTTTGTGTAGGAGTGAAGCCTGGTGAGTCTTGGCAGCTGGCCAGATTTCTCCCCTGAATGGCAGCCCAGGCCTCTGGGCTGGCCGGAGCTGACATGCGGCCCCCCCAGCACAGAGACAGCATTTGAGGAGCTACAAATTACAGTCAGTTAGGAGTTAAAGGACCCCTTCCCCCCAGTTTTGTGGGATGTCTGCAGTGGAATCTCGCTATCAGGTGGGACGCCCTGCAGTCCTTGCTATGAACTCACAATGCCTCCAACATGGGATAACCTTTCCATAACACAAGGTATTGTACCCATCCCCTGTGCCACCTGGTATTTAGTAGTATATCTTGCACTACATAGTGCTGTTCCCCATCTACGGTAACCAGGGCTGGTGGCTGTAGTGGGTCTCCTCTGATATCAGATGCCTGAACTGATTGAAGCAGGCTGCAGTGGAAGACTGGATGTCATATGCCGGTGCAGCTTGTTGAGTTCCAGGCCTCTGGGCTGGCCGGAACTGACATGTAGAACCTGTCAGACCCGGAAGCCATCTTTTACCTTTTGGACTTCAGGCCTGCCACATTTTCTACTGTGGGTTCCAAGTAACAGCCCTAACGGGACCTTTCACAAAATACAGCAACAGTCATCGAACAATTGTAGCAATGGAAAACATTGAAAATTGTAGCAACAGTAATAATAATAACAACATAAAGTAGTGTGGCCCTGTTTTCACAATTCACTGAACAATTGTAACAAGGGGGGAGGGGGTTATCAGAACACTCCCTGCCCCCCCAAAACCCAAAGAGGTTGAAGGGCATAGAGAAGTTATTCCTGCAGGGACAAGTTTAATTTAAAACAGATGTAGTCATATAAAAATTTAAAAATTTCTAAACCAAGGAAAAAAATACTGGAGAAGTGGAGTGGCTGACAAAAGTAGTTCTGGTTGCCACTGTGAAAGAAGGAAGAAGCCCTCTCCATGAGTATTCATTCGTAGCTTCTACAAAGGGTTTCTTCAGGGTGTTTGTGTGTGTTATCAAAACCAATAATGTGATTCTGCTTACTGCTTTGCCAATGAAGGGCATCTTCACAGTCTTAGCATTGCTTTTCCATCTCTGTAACTCCTGGCAAGTTCAGAAAGGCTACTGTTTCCTGCTGGTCCTTCAGCTTCTTATAGGTTTTAGGTCTTTGGCTCACAGGAAACACTTTCTGCTCTCTGATTCTCAGTGCATTTCTGACTGCAGGGGAAACCCCCCCCTCTTCCGCCCCTTTCTCCTGAATGGAAAGTCCTGCTTTTACCTTACTAATGCCATCACCGTTGGCAGGTGTAGCCAGTTCAAATGAATTGGGGGGGGGGGGGGAGGCAATATTTTTTTTCTCCTGCTAAGGGAGCCAGTGAGATCAATATGACTATTAGACCAGTTCTCCTATGAAGAAAGACAATGTATCTGGAGTATTTTAGAATAGAAAGTAAAGGTTTAATAGCAAATATGATAGTCAGCTATCATACCAACCCTGATTGTGGTTGACTTCGGAAATGGTACAGGCCCATTGAGAAACTTAGGTAATTGTCTACCCCGTTTCCCTGAAAATAAGACTTTCCTGGATAATAAGCCCAATCGTACTTTTGAGTGCATTCACTAAAATAAGCCCTCCGCCAAAAATAAGCTCTCTCCAAAAATATTGCAACACAGCAGCAGCCATTGCACCTCAAAAATAATAAGATCTCCCAGAAAATAAGGCCAAGTGCTTATTTTGGGGGATGAAAAGAAAATAAGACCCTGTCTTATTTTCGAGGAAACAAAGTAGCATAGAACCATGAGTGGGGATAGAGTAGTATAAGCATACTTTTCAGATGATATGTATATTTCTGAATTTATTGTGAGAAAATCCAACTTCAGTTTTCTGTGTTGCTTATTGATGAATTGATGGAAATCAGTCACAGTTGATAGCTAATTTTCAAAATCTTCAGCTTTTTGAAGTAAATATGTTAAATAAAGAATCCTATCTCTTAGCCTAACACCACTTGCATTTCTGACCATAAATGTTAGTTGTAGCTAAATTTTGGTTGCCTTATTATTACTTTCAAGAAGAAAAAAATCAGTAGGGAAATAACACACTCTATTTTTTTCCAGAAAATAATTGTATTTTAAAGTGCCAGAAAATGTTGACAAGAATAGTTGACTACTGAAAAACAGACACGAAGGTAAAAGTTAGTTCTCGAGAAGATGGCTTGCCTTATTAGAGTATTTTACCAGTACAGTTTCACATCCTGTTTTTTTGGGGTTTCCTTTAAAAAAAAAAAGGAATAAAAACCACAGATGACTCACTGATGCAATTACATTAACGCTACTTCAAGTGACATCTTTAGCGTGGGAATGTGTATCTCAAGCTTCTGTTGATTGGATTTCCAATGTGCTCATTAGACTATGTAGAGTCTAGGCATCTGGTTTTGAAAACACTGTGTATGATTAGTCTTAAGCTTAGTCAACCATCAAATGGTGAGACTGAAAACCCTCCTTCCAATGTGTGCATGTCAATGATCAATGTAGCATTTTCATTCCCTTGTGTTTGCACTATTGCACATTTGTGGGCCAGCTGTATAGCTTACCTATAAAAACTGAAATATAGCAATGTTAGTTGTACAATTTTTTATTCTGTCGACCAACTGATGTTCTGTTCTGAACATTGGTCTAGTTGAAGTCCAAGAATTAGTGGACCCTGAGAAATGTGAGGACACAATTGGGATGGATCATGGCCAGTCAGGCCTTGAGGCAGACCAGGTTAAGAAACAGACATTGCAAGGATTATAGGAATGCTAATTATTGTTACAGAATTTTGAAAGCAATTTATATCAAACAGAATCAAGGTAGGAGTGTTTGGAGTTTTTCTCATAGCCTCTCTTTCTTAGGATGGAGTTTTTGTGTTAATCTCCATTTCTTCTCCATTTCTTTACTAATAACAGTTGCAAGGAACCTTGGAGGTTTTTAGTCCAACTCCCTGTTCAAGCAGGAGACCCTACACTATTCTAAATGGGTGTCCAATATTTTTTTTTAACAGAAACTGTGGGTAATGGTATACCCACAGTTTCTGGAGACAAGCAGAATTAATTGTCAGAGTAAAGAAATTTCTCCTTAGTTCTATTTTGGATCTTTCCTTGATAAGTTTCAATCCATTACTTCTTATTCTGCCCTCAGGTGATTTGGAAAATAGGTTAACCCCCCCCATCTCTGTGACAGCCTCTCAAATATTGGAATGCTGCTATCATGTCACCCCTAGTCCTTCTTTTCCTTCAATTAAACATACCCAATTCCTGCAACTGTTCTTCATATATTTAGCTTCCAGCTGCCTAATCATCTTTACTGATTTTCTCTGTACTCTTTCTAGAGTCTCAACATTTTTTTGGTATCATGGTGACCAAAACTGGATGCAATATTCCAACTCTGGTTTTACAAAAGCAGTATAAAATGATACTAACACTTCATGTAATCTTGATACTATCCCTCTTTTAATGCAGCCTAGGATTGCATTAAGGGACATGGTGGCTCAGTGGCTAAGATGCTGAGCTTGACGATCAGAAGTTTGGCAGTTTGGCAGTTTGAATCTCTTGCGCCATGTAACAGGGTAAGCTCCTCTTACTTGTCCCAGCTTCTGCCAACCTAGCAGTTCTGAAATATGTAAAAATGCAAGTAGTAAAATAGGGACCACCTTTGGTGGGAAGGTAACAGCATTCCGTGAGCCTTCAGCATTTAGTCATGCCAGCCACATGACCACAGATATTTCTTCAGGCAGCACTGGCTCTTCAGCTTAGAAACGGAGATGAGCACTGTCCCCTAGAGTCAGGAACAACTAGCACATACGTTCAAGGGGAACCTTTACCTAGGATTGCATTGGTTTTTTTAGCTGCTGCAGCACATTTCTAGCTCATACTTAAGCGGTTGTCCACTAGGATTCCTTGATCCTGCTCATTGTTCAAGTCTGTCAAGATCTTTCTGGATCTTAAGTCTATCTTCTAAAATGTTGGCTTTTCCCCCTGCTTAGTGTGTGCAAATCTGATGAATTCCCTTCTACTCCCTCTAATGTTATCAAGGTAGACCACACTTTGAAACCAAAGTCATGCATGCTAATGCTACTTTTATTATGATGTTATAGCACAAGTCTGAATGTGCTTTCCTTCCCACCCGTATCTTCATGAGAACTAGGAATGGCCATGTCTGAGGTGCTTTTCCAAATTACATTTCTGTCCAACAATCAGATTTCTTTTATCTCATCATTGTCTTCGTTGCAGCTCTTCCTCCACAAGATTATTTCTTCTGCCTATTTCAACCTCTATAGAGTTGCATATATAGCTTTGGAAACTTCCTCCCTGTCTCCCCAACAGTTTTGAATCGAGATACAGGCATGCACTCATGCATGCAGATAGGAACTGGGCATGCTTCAAAAAGCAGTTGGAAGAAAAGCTTTCGACCTTGGGCAGTGGTGGGCCCTCTGCACTATTCATCAAAGTAACCCATATTCCCTTCAGGCTTCTGCACTAGCCTGGAAACAGTTGCAGCTGTTTTAAGGAATTGACTCGTCCTGTATCTCTTAAAAAAGCAACAAGATACATGAAAAAAAAAACCGGGATATTTTTATTGCTTTATGCAGCCCTTCTCTGGTGCACAAGCATACCCATGTATCTGTATCTCATTTTTGTTCAGGAATTCAATATGCACAAATAGTGTCCCCTCATCCTATGTTTCTTCACAAATATTTCTTCACTGTGAGATACAGCAAGTTGGGCTGCAAGTCGCCTAGTGAGCTGCTGTGGCTGCAGATGGAGTAAAAACTTGATCTGTCTTGTGTAAATCAAATACATTAGCCACTATATTTAATTCTTGCCCAAGGCATCTGCTTCCTACTTTGAAACTGAGTGTAGTCCCTTTATTCATGAAGTAAAGGCTACATTTCCCCCTCAAATGCGTAATCTGTTTTTCAAAAAAGACAGTTACAGTATGCTGCTACTCCAATCACTTGATCCATGACATTCTTTGCCTACCTGATGAAGTTTTTGCCTGTAGTAGAAAAGTGTTATAACAAAACTAATACAAATAATCTGTGTGTCAGGAAGCATTAGCACTATGAACCCTTCCACTTGTTAAAACGTATGATTCTACTTGAGTTCCATTAATATGCAGGCGCTATCATAAATAGGCACATATCTAATGATTACAGTGGTAAAGAATCAACATTCATTGCATTCCTTTTGCCTTAATGTTTAAGAGATTTATTCAATTGAAAGAGGAAAAACAGTAGCCACATAAATTCCTTTTGTTAGCTTGTTTATTTATTTACTTGTTACTGTTTACATGTTGCTCAGTGCAGCGAAGCTTAAAACAGTTTTACAAGCGAAAAACAATGCTCCATTAACCTAGAAACTATCATAATCAATATAACAATGTAGCAGCAGCAGTCCTTTCCAGGAATTAAATATTTTTGTTTAAGTAACTGTTTTATTAAAAGCACCTGTTTATTAGGGTAAAAATTGAGAAAATGTGCAAAAATCAACACTACAGCAAACTGCGTATATATCCTGTAAACAAGAAAGCAAAAAGTGGGATTACCCCATCGGAGAACTGCACTAAGGATAATTATGCTCCATGAATTCTTATCAAGTGAAGGCATCCTGTATTTGTTTAATTGGAATATGATCTATTTATTGTCCCTGAAAATCTGCTTCAGGATTAGAAGTGTCAAAATGTTTTGATTGATTTCAGTGGAATGTGAATGATTTTCTCTTCACAGAGAGTCTCAATCACACCACCATACATGTGCTGATTCCTTTTATTTTCAGAATAATTTAAATATTAGCCAATGTTCATAATTCAAGGCAGGGTGCTATTCTGAGAGAAATTAATGAAAACAGTTGTTTTGATATTGTAAATAATACTGGCATATTTTAAGTTCATGGTGGTGAAGGATACTATGGCTGCATTTCTATAGCTGTGGAATTCAGCTTATTCTAAGGTAACAGTGCCAGGTAATGTGAAGCCAGTGTAAACAAGACCAGATTATATGGTTAAATATATCTAAAGGCCTTATTGTAATTTTCCTTAATTGTCATCTTCTAAATACTTTGGACGTACAACTCTTCACTTTTGGAGTTATGGTTGAAGAGACCCAAAAGCAACTTCTTTGTTCTGTAAAGGTGGCTCAGTGGCTAAGATGCTGAGCTTGTCAATCAGAAAGGTTGGCAGTTCGGTGGTTTGACTCCCTAGTGCTGCGTAATGGAGTGAGCTCCCGTTTCTTGTCCCAGCTTCTGCCACTAGTAGTTTGAAAGCATGTAAAAATACAGGTAGAAAAATAGGAACCACCTTTGGTGGGAAAGTAACAGCGTTCTGTGCGCCTTTGAGTGTTTAGTCATGTTGGCCACAAAGATTCCTTTGGACACGCTGTCTCTTCAGCTTTGAAATGGAAATGAGGACTGCCCCATAGAGTCAGGAATGACTAGCACATATGTGCAAGGGGAGCATTTACCTTTTAAAGGTATCTACTTCATATGGATGGAAGATGCTACAAGCAGATTCACAATATGAACATGAGATCCATGTATTTGTTGAGTATGCTTGCGACCAAAAGTGGCTCGAAGAAAGAAGCAGCTTTACAAAGGCCACATGCAAAACCACTAGAATGATTTGGGCAGTTGCTAAATTTAGAATGTCACCAATAAAAGTCAAAAGAGTATCAACTATTTTGTAAGCCACAAACCTGGTTTTTCAAGTCTTCTCCAAAATTGTTCTGAAACAGAGGGCTTTCATTTTTTGTTGTTCAGTGACTGGGCATTCATGATATTTTTCTGCTAGATGGCGCTGTTTTCTAACAAACGTTGTACAGTAAAAGCTTTGTCCACCAATGAAATGAAAACAGAATTTAGATCAACCCTAATTGGCAAATCAATAGGCACATGATATATAGATGTAGATGCAAAAATGCATAAAGGCAGATATAGATATCAACCCTATAAATATTCATATATTGTGTTAAACATATGTTTTCAACAACATCCCCATCATATGTCAATTAGTAATACATGCATGTAAGAAAGTTGCTATATTTACTAATTAAAATTACTAGACTTGTGGTTACATAGTTTGGTCTGCTTAGAAACAACCAAAAGTGGACAGTGAAACATTATCTTAGTGCTAACTAAAGAGAACAGAAGTTGTGGAAAAAGTTACATGTTTCAAAAACTGCTTCATTGCACCAACACCAATATGGACATGTGCTTGATTCTCCTTCTTAAACCACTTTGGATGTTAAAATGTCCAGACTGAGAGCTACAGCAACACCTTGAATTAGAACAAACCTAAGCACAATTTGTCCACTCTGTTTGTAAATTAAAGGTCTGCTATTTTCCTGGAAATACTTACTTCTGGGGAAAGAGTATCCCTCCGTCATAGGTTGTTCTTGTTTGTCCTCCTTTCTGAACTCCTCAGTTTGCTTGGATGGAGAATGCAAGAAGTCATTTCCAGTGAAACTTGATGGTTTTGATGGCTGTTTGGAAATGTGATTCATGAGCTTAAGTTACAACTCGGAAGATCAAGCTTAATCTTCTGAGTTGCAACTTAAACAATATTAGTTGTGAAAGCACCCCTTTTCCAATACTTACAGCAACTGCATTTCCCCCCCCCCCCAAGGACTGCTTCCTACTTTTATGAATGGAAGAAAGATTCATGGTTAAGTATTAAGTATTGCAAAGCCGTTTTTTCCCCTCACATTATGGAAAAAGGTTTCTCTATCATGTCAAAAATCTCAAAATGTAAAGGGTAAACTTGATCTACTCTTGCCTAAATCTTCAAAATGTTTTAAAACTGATGAATGTTGCATTCATATGTACTTATTTCTGTAGATATTAAAATAATCAAGCTTCAGTGCAGGATTCTGACTTTCCTTTTTAAAAACAACAACAACACCACAATCTCCATTGTAACTCTGTTATCTTATTTAACTTAATACTTAAGTTAACATGCTTAATTCAAAACATGTGTATTTTATCCATCACGTTCCATATGCATTATACTATGTTGTATGTTGGCTGATGTATCATTTGTTGATTTTCTTTATGCATATAAATTCAGGCCAAATCTAATTTTTGGTGGGTTTTTTTTTTGGCATTTTACACTGAATTGCAACTTTTCTGCTGCCTCAATCATATTTTTATTTCATTTTCTTTTAATCAAAGGTATTGTAAATTCATTTGTTACTAATCGACTCACTTTAACTTTTATATCTCCAAATTCACTCAATCCTAAGTATCCTCATCCTCAGTCCACAGGGCAAAGTAGCTTGGGGATAAGAGGAATTGTTCTAGCACACTGCTGTCAAATTTGTGGCCCCAGGCCTGATGCGTCACACACTGGCCACACTCACCCCCAGTTTAGCGAAGGGGAAAAAAGTCACGATACATCATGCTGCCATGATGACATGAGTTTAACACCCCTGTTCTAGCATATTGGGAAGATGTCAGGTTCACCAGCATAATAGCAACTGTCAGGGATAGCTTCTTGCAGTATTCGTAGTTCAGCCTTTCATCAATATTGTGGTTTGCTTCTACTTTATAATTTCAGATGAAGACCTTGATAATTTTTTTGGAGGGAGATTTTGTGATCTTCTTCACCTATAAGCTGCTGCCTAGAAATAAGCTCTGCATCATATTTGAGTACCATAAAATTGTTCCCAAGTGGTAGTGTGAGGTGCATATTAAAAAGTTAGCTGGATTTGCCACATTGAATTTATTATAAAAATAATAAAGGTGGGATAAAAATAAATCAAAATCAATAAATAAAAGTGCAAGTAGCTACACTTCCAGTTGGGATTGTGAATGGCAGATCCCAAAGGAAATACAGATCCAAGCAAACAATATCTCATGACATCCCGGGAGATTCTGTATTCTCAGCTAGGATTGCAAAATGGCTGCCAACATAAGAACTTGGTAAGCAGCAAAGACAGAAAAAATGCACAGTGGCCTGAAAGATGTTCCCTGATTTAGGTTGTCTCTTGGAAATACTGGAACATTGTAATAAGATACAAGATTCAGCCTAAGCATTGGAATTGTGCTTCTTCTCATGAAATGGATGGTAAACATTATGTAGAACAGGGGACCTCAAACTTTTAGAACAGGGGGCCAATTATGATCTCTCAGACTGTTGGGGGTCCGGACTGGATGGGTGAGCATGACTAGGTGGTCATGTGACTGGGTGGGCATGGCTAGGTGGTCGTGTGACTGGGTGGGCATGGCTAGGTGATCATTGACTGGGTGGGCATGGCTAGGTGGTCGTGTGACTGGGTGGGCATGGCTAGATGGTTGTGTAACTGGGTGGGCATGGCTAGGTGGTCGTGTGACTGGGTGGGCATGGCTAGGTGGTCGTGTGACTGGGTGGTCATAGCTAGGTGGTCATATGACTGGGTGGGCATGGCTAGGTGGTCATGTGACTGGGTGGGCATGGCTAGGTGGTCGTGTGACTGGGTGGGCATGGCTAGGTGGTCGTGTGACTGGGTGGGCATGGCTAGGTGGTCGTGTGACTGGGTGGGCATGGCTAGGTGGTCATGTGACTGGGTGGGCATGGCTAGGTGGTCTTGTGACTGGGTGATCATAGCTAGGTGGTCATATGACTGGGTGGGCATGGCTAGGTGGTCATGTGACTGGGTGGGCATGGCTAGGTGGTCGTGTGACTGGGTGGGCATGGCTAGGTGGTCATGTGACTGGGTGGGCATGGCTAGGTGGTCGTGTGACTGGGTGGGCATGGCTAGATGGTCACGTGACTGGATGGGTGTGGACAATTTAGCAATTCATTAAACAATACATACAAATTAAAGTTTAATTTGTTTTGCTCCTGGGAGTGTTTTAGTTGCTTTTGTTTGCATTTTGCTTTTTTGGTTGACCTTTGACTTGAATCTCAGTTTTGCAGCAATTCTTCTCAGCCCCAAGGAACTTACAATCAACAGGTTTCTTTCTTTCTTTCTTTCTTTCTTTCTTTCTTTCTTTCTTTCTTTCTTTCTTTCTTTCTTTCTCTCTCTCTCTTTCTCTCTTTCCCTCCTTCTCTCCCTCCCTCCCTCCCTCTCTCTCTCTCTCTCTCTCTCTCTGTATTTCTTTCTCTCTATCCCCTGGAAAGGGGAAGGAACCCCTAAACTGATGCTGGGTGGTGGTAGTCTAACATCTGAGGACCACCGAGTCATGCACCAAAGTCCACCTGGCCAGCAGGGAGGTGGAGCAATCCCATGGTCTCCCCCAAAATAACACATCTCTTGTCACTTGAAACTTGAAGTCTAATCTGGTTGTTGGGTAGATGAGCAGGCAGCCCTCGTCCTCCAATCGAATCCTCCTGCAGCACTCTGCTGGCTATGTGGATGCCCCATTTTGGCTGGCAGAGTGCTTCTGGAAGTGGGGGAGGCCAAAAACAGGCACACGAGGCCTCTGTGTGACTCGTTTTTGGGCTCCCTGGCCTCCAGTAGCACTCTGCTGGCCAAATCATTGGCCTTACCTTTCAGTTCCAGCCCACAGAGCTTGGCCGAAGGTGGGGACTGGCAGATGGGTGGAGCAATGTGGGTGGGGAAGCTTTGTGGTCCTGTGTGGGCAGATTAATGGGTCATAGTTTGTGGGCCCCTAATGTAGAACAAGACAGAAAAGGTTTTAAAATTGGCCTCTGCTATACATGCCTATTGTTGGATAGGATGAATGGATGAGGCAGACTCAGGCTTCAGCAACAAACAGCTCTTTATTAAGTGACAACTATGTACAATCCACCAAAGACTCTATCTGGCAGCAGTCCTTTTATAGGGAGCTGTCAGACCTTTCAACCAATCAGATTTGAATACTGTTCCTGCCAGAACAGAGGACCTTGGTGGGAACTACCATACTGTTTGTCAGTATATAACAGCTAACTTTAAAGCAGTCATGTGAAATTAGTAATTACTTGGTCTATGACAAGGCTGTCAAACTCACAGCCTGCGGGCCGGATGCATCACATGCTGGCCACGCCTGGTATGGCAAAGGGGAAAAAGTCACGATACGTCATGTGATGACGCTTTGACAACGTGATTGTGACACCCCTGGTCTATGAGATGAGCTGCAACGTGGGAGGACATGATAAACTAAATGGAAAATAAACCTATGGCAGAGCTCACCTAAAGCACATGAAGAAATAAGAGGTTAGACACAACAATAGAAGGAACAAAGATGAAGAACTTGTCACTTTTTGCCCCACAAAAAAAACTAAGTGAACGAAGCATGCAGCACGGAGGTGCTGAGCTATTGAGTAGAGCAGCTGGAACTATAAATTCAGAATCATGGTGTGTAGAGGGGAAGTATTAAAAGTAAAAGAGAAGTGTAAAACAAGAACATAGAAGAGCTTGAAAGGGAAAGAAAAGCATCCTCACTACAGGTCAGTGGTGGGTTGGAACAGGCCTTGTGGTATCCACATGGACGCGCGGAGCACATGCGTGTGTCTTACCGCCTCCGCGAGCCTCCATGATGCTCCAGCTGCTCAGCAGAGCATCGTGCAGGCGCTGTACGCACCATGAGCGTGCATGGAAGCGTGGAAGCTTTAAAAGACAGGTAAGGAGCTCGGATTGGTAGGTGGGCCCTCCAGAGCACCATATCGGAATGGTATCTGGTGCTCCGGGTAGACTCTGGTACGCCTGTACCCAGGCGTACCACCTGCAACCCACCACTGCTGCAGGTAATCCTCAATTTAGGACCACAATTAAACGCAACCACTCTCCACACCCTTTAGGTGCTTTGGAGAATATGTTGACCCCCTCGTCTTCTTTGTGGCAGCCCTTCAAATAGTAGAAATGAGTTCTACTACATCCCTTAGAGCAATGGTTCCCAAACTTTTTCAGTCCACTGCTCCCTTGGTGTGACAAACTGATCCTCAGTGCCCCCCACCCAGTGGTGGAATTCCCATTTTTTTACAACCGGTTCTGTGTGCGTGGTTTGGTGGGCGTGGCTGGGGGGGCATGTGACTGGGTGGTTTGCATGACGGAAGGAAGATAGTAACAGTAAAATTCAAAACTGTAACAATTAATTGCACATTTATTCAAAATCCAATTTAAAAACCTTTTTAGTTAATGTTAATTCAACAAAATTGTTGAACATAAGCCAGTGATACCAGGTTTTCAAAGTCTGATAGTCAGTTATCAAGAACCTTAGTACCTAGTAACTTAGTAAACTTAGTAAAATTTAGTAACTACACTGTTCAGTAAATTCTTAATGTGATGGATGGGCTTGATGAAGGGATACTAGTTTCCCAATGCCTGGTTTTAAGTCACTTAGCAGGAGTCTTAAATCACCATGTTCAGTAATCTGGAGTTGATTTCTTTGCTTGGAGAGAAGTTGGATGATCACACTGAAGCCACGTTCCACCAAATACGATGTTCGAAATGCAACAAGGAGCTTCTTAACTTTTAACTTAGATATTTGTGATTCCTTATAACTTCTTTAAGCTAAACATTTTTATTACAAATCAACGCGTTGACTTATATATCACTAATGCAGTTTCCTATCTCTTCATAATTAACATAATTATGACAGAATTAACACCTTTTCATAAGTAAAGTTCAGTTGTCTCTCTCACCTCTCTTCCTCCCTCTCTTCGCCTTCTCTCTCCCTCTTTCTCCTTTCCTCTCTTCCTCTCTTTCTCTTCCTCCCTCCTTCCTTTGTCTCCCTATCTCGTTTCCACTCTTCTTTCTTACTCTCCTCTCTCTCCATCTTTCTCCCTCTCACTTTCTTTCTTCCTCCTCACCTCTCTCACTTCTTTCCTCTTTCCCTCTCACTTCCTTCCTCCTTTTCTTCCTCTCTCTCTCTGACTTCCTCCCTTCCTCTCTCCTTCTCTTTCTCTCCCTCCCTCTATGCCTTCCTCCCTCCCTCTCCTCTCCTTGTGAAAAAAGAAATGGCTTGGGAAAAAAGAAAAACTTTTCCCCTTCCTCCTGGCTGCTCTATTGCCCCCTCCCCCACCCTGGATTTTAAACTGAATGCTAGGCTCAGCTCTGCAAGGGAGAGCCCAGATGGAGGGAAATAGCTTGGGAAAAGAATAGATACCTTGGCTGGGGCGTGGGGGAGGTAGCTAGAATAGAAGCAAAGGAAGACTCACTGAGCAGAGATTTGCTGGGCTGTGTGGTTGAGATAAGCAAGGGAACCAGGGAGCAGCAGCAGCAGCCTGTGCCTCTAGGCAGGTAAGATACGAAAAGGAGTGAATGGGAGGGGCGGGAGGTGAGGGTGGAGCCAGTCAGTGGTGCATTTTACCAGTTCTCCGAACTGCCCATAATTTGTCCTACCATTCAGGAGAACCGGTCAGAACCAGCTGAATTTCACCCCTGCCAGAAGTGCTCAGCTGACTGGTGGCCAACAGAGCCCCAGGCAGAATTGTGCCCTGCAAGGGAGCCACCTCCAACACTCCTCTGCCACCTCCCTTGCCTTTTAGCGCCCCCCTGCTGCCCCATCTTGCCTCTTAGCACCCCCTCTAAGTTATCCCACAGCCCCAAGGGGTGGTACCACCCACTTTGGGAACCATTGCCATGGAGTGTGACTAGTCTAAAGTTGTCACCCAATATTTCTCTTCTCAATTCCATAACATCAAGAAATGCCAAGGGGATAATTAAAAGGAAACAAAAAAAATTGTATGGAGAAATTGTTCAAGAATTTGATTCCTAATCCATTACATCTTTTTCCCACTAGAAAGACAGAATAATATAATACGTCATGACAAAGGTGATAAAATAACTGCAAAAAATAATTACAGAGTAACAAAACAAAATACAAATACAAATAATTATTACTAAATTGTTCAAAAGGGACAATTTGAATCCATGATAATCATTGATCTGGCATTTGGCCATGGAATTCTCTTCCATCTAGCTTTATCTCTATTTATATATTATTCTATTAATTATGTGCACACACTACACACACACACACACACACACACACACACACACACACACACACACATGCTCTCAGAGTATATATTCTATGTGGTCAAGATTTGGCAGCATGTTGTATGCATTTATGTGTATTTTAATAATGTTAGATGGTGGGGAGCTGTTTATTTATTTAGTTATTTTACATGTTGTTTGCCCCATTCCAAAAGAACACTCAAGGTGGAAAATGTAACGCAGAAAAGAACAGAAAAACAATGAAATTCTTGACTGTTAAAGATTTGATGAAAGAGATTGTCTGCAAATTTCCTAAGGCTGGAGACAGGAGGGGTCAAGTGCATTCCATGGGTGGGGAGTAGCACAGGCAAAGCCCTTCCTTTCCTTCTCTGAGATTGAGAACTCCAGATGAGTCTCTCCTACAGATTTTGGAGTCAGAGCAAGCTCATCAGAGGAGAGGCTGTGCCAGGTCAAGCAAGCTCATCAGAGGAGAGGCTGTGCCAGGTCAAGCATCATTTGCAGAATCATGTAGGTAGAATAAATCGAAGGGCATTCATTTGCCTCTAACACTCAAAGCCAATTTGTCCCCTTTCTATCTGATAGACTATAGCAGGGGTGTCAAACTCAATTTCATTGAGGGCCACATCAGGGTTGTGTTTGACCTCAGGGGACCAGGATAGGCATAGCCAGGGTGTTTATGGCCAGCTCAATGTCACTCATGTTGGGGCCACCAGTGGTGGCCCGAGCACTTTGCCAGCGAAAAGGGACTCCCAATCTCCTCCTGCAACCCTCTGCCAGTGAAAACAGCATGTGGCCCTCCTGACCTCTGTTGGCAGAGGCACCATGGGCTGGTCCTTCGCTGTTTCCTGGGCTGCCCCATGGGCCAGATCTAAACACCCCGTGGGCCAGATTTGATCCCTGGGCCTTGAGTTTGCACCCCTGGACTATAGTGAATTAGGTTTATGATTTCTTTAGATAAAGTCCAGAGTTCAGTTCTTGATATGTCCAGAAAGGCTGGAAAAAGCTAGCACAACTAGATTTGGGTTGTAAAAAAAAAACCCCAGTGACCATTTGGGGAAAGCAGAGAAGCATAAAAACTCTTTGCTGCCATCTGGACTTTTTTTTGCAGCCAAGATAGAACATACCTAGGAATATCAAAACCTTCAAGAAGGGCTTCTAGTTTAGATCAAACCATGTCCTACAAGTCAGTAGTCTGTTTCTATGTGGGACAGCTTCCTATTTACCATCAGCAAATTGTCCAGTTCTCTAAACCTTAATCGGCCCATCCTCAGGGAATAGAGCTCCACCTCTCAAAAGGGTACCTCTGACTTAAAAGGGGTATATCCATTTTCTTCTTCAGAGTCCCAAAATGATTTTTCTCTCTTATTCGTGTGGTAATTGCATATTCTTTCTACTGACTGACAAGAAGCAAGAGAGGAGATTATTTCAATTGGGGAAATGCAAAAGCATGCTGCAACTTCAGTCAGATTTAGGCCCCAGATGCGTTGAATTAAATATAAGAATCCATAGGGGATCCTGATCACGTATCTCCTGTGTCACATTTGCTTGACCCTTTCCATAAACAATGGCTTTCCCCTCCATATGAAAAATGATCAGACCTTTCCTGATTGGCATATATTGGCACTTTTATATATTAAGGGAAAACATTATATTAATGACTTATAGTATATGTCATTATGACTTATGGTGTGTGTCATATGCAAGGTCATATTCCTATATATTAGACTTTTGTAAGAGCTAATTTCTTTGTCTGTCCAGCTGTCTCAGAGGAGGATCTTTGGTCAATGGGTAAAGTCAATTGTTTTGCACACTGTTAAATCATGATTCTTGTGTGCTTTTTACAGCCTTGTAGCAGAGGTGGTATTCAGCAGGTTCTGGAGAACTGGTAGCGGAAATTTTGAGTAGTTCGGAGAACTAGTAAATACCACCTCTGACTGGCCCCACCTCATCTATTCTCTGCCTCCCAAGTCCCAGCTGATTGGGAGGAAATGAGGATTTTGCAACAACCTTCCCCTGTAGTGGGGAGGGAATGGAGATTTTACAGTATCCTTCCCCTGCCACGCCCACCAAGCTACGCCCACAGAACCGGTAGTAAAAAAATTTTGAATCCCACCACTGCCTGGTAGGACTTGGGGTACCTATCCCCACTTTTAAAAACCTGAAGTGCTATCTTCTACATTTGTGTAGCTGTATATTAGTTCCATAAAAGCAGCATATGGTAATGTACACTTAAATTTCACTCCATTTTTTTCCTATTCCTATTCCTATTCCATTTTTTTCCAAATAATACCTGAGGAAATACTTTGAAAGACTGTTTTGATGGTACGTATTCATGTTCCAAGTTTTATCACCATTTATTTATTTACATTTCTCCTTCTGGAATAATTTACTTAGGATCTCTAAGGGTGGCCTGAAACCTCATTCAAACCTTAAGCAGAAGTGGTATCAGAAAGCCATATACTGTATACATGTTGATTTAAAAAAAATACACCAAATTTTGGAAAAGTGGACCTTCTAAAGTAGTTGTTTGGTGAAAATTTAGTTTGGAAGTTTCTGCTGCTTTTAAGAATGATCATACCAAAGTTTGTTTATTTATTAATTGTCCCATAACCAGAGTTTCCAGGGCAGTGAGCAATTAAAACAATTTACTGTCAGAAAAAATCCAGTTAAGTACCAATAAAATAGTATCCTGCTGTGATGTTAGCCAGCCATTAAGTTCTGAATCGCTGTTAGTCTTCCTGATTGATTATACTTTGACTGCTTCCCTACAGGAAATAAAAGATTATGAAGAAATGTAGATAATTTCTGTGGGTTTGAATTCACCACCTGGTATGATTCTGTGTCTTTCCACTTTTGAAAGCCAGTGGAGATGGGAGCAATGAAAAAGGAAGGGAGCAACCTTGAGAGCTGAGCAGAGAGAGCTGTAGACCAAACTGGTTTTTTTAAAAAAAATACCCAACACATTGAATGTTGTTAATACATTCACTGCTTCCTTGAAAAAGGGGGAGAAAGGGAGGGGAGATCAAAGTACTCAAGATAATGCAAAGAACATTCAAACTGGGAAGGGAAAGGAGGGAGAGGATATGTTTTCCCACTGGTAACAGTAATCTGCTTAAATACAGAGATTAGGAAAATGAAGAAAGGGGATAAAATTAATCTCATAACAGAGTGAAGGAAGGGGCAAAACTTCATATGAAGGGGACGTTACTTTTTTAATGGAAGAAATGACATCAAAAAACAGCTTTACATGATATAATCTGATCATTTAAACTAAGCTGAAAATATAGGCAAAGGAACAGCATCTCTCTCTCTCTCTCTGTGTCTCTCTCTCTTTCTCCCTCCCTCCCTTGTATCCTGTCTCTCTTTCTTTCTCTTCCCATGGTGCTCGCTGAAGTGACTCCAGACAAACTCTGAAAGTCCAAGCAGACTGTTCTCAGCATGTGGGCGGAGATGGTCAAAGGGAGGGCCAGGAATGTTACGCTCTGATGAAAGTCCAGCCCTTTCCTCTCTTCGTAGAGAAGGTCTCACTGTGTCATTCCATAAATCAGACAAGAAAGAAACCCCCACTCTCAGATCTGAGTTATGAATTCTCAGATCATAAACCAACATTAGATGAACATAGTTTCTTCTCTTAAATTGTTATTTTTTGGACTTAAGGACCCAACTCATGCTAAATTTTGATTGTTCGTATTGGAAGCTAAAGCATTTTTTGTACTATTGGAAGGATCTTATATCTGAAATCCAAGTCTCATAAATCTCTTAGGATACTGTCTGGAATCCATTTGCATTAAGAACACATTCCCCCCAACAAATTCGCTTATTCAAAATTGTGACCACAATGCTGTGATTTTCTCTTACATATCATTCCACTGCTGTCTTTTCTAATAATTGCAATGTTGAGCCATTCCTTGAACAGTAGAGGTTTAATCCAGCAAAGGATATTTCCTTCTCTCAGGATACTGTTAGACTATGATTGTTTCCTCTAATATTCTTGATAAAATGGAACAAGAAGAAAAAAATTGACATGGCCAGAACAAAAAAAGGAAGGAAGGGGGAAGGGGGGAGGCCTAAGAATGGAGCAATCAGTGTACTGCAAGCCACTGCCCAACTTTCCCTCCTGCAAAGTTGCACTGGCAAATTGCTAGAGATTTTGTTTCTCGGTTAGATAAGTCCATTTTTGAATCTGGTCTTTCTTTGATCAGTTTCATTCCATTCTGTTCCATTTTTAAAAGTTATTTTGCATATAGAAGAGTCTTTAAGACTGACAGATAGCAGACAGGGAGCGTCTTTAGAGTCTGTTAGGTTGAAAAGAATAGGCCCAACAGTGGTGGGATTCAAACATTTTTACTACTGGATCTGTGGGCATGGTTTGGTGGGCATGGCAGGGGAAGGATACTGTAAAATCTCCATTCCCTCCCCACTCCAGGGGAAGGTTACTGCAAAATCCCCATTTCCTCCCAATCAGCTGGGACTTGGGAGGCAGAGAATAGATGAGGTGGGGCCAGTCAGAGATGGTATTTACTGGTTCTCTGAACTACTCAAAATTTCCACTACTGGTTCTCCAGAACTGGTCAGAACCTGCTGAACACCACCTCTGGGCCCAACCCAACTTCTGTGAGCATTTCTCACTTCTTCCCCTGAAAGAATGAATCCCGCTCCTGAAACAGGATCAGTTGTCCAGGATTTGCCATCCAAAAAATGGGATGACAAATTGAATGTTCTTTTGCATTGCATCCCAACTTTTAGCATTTATTAATCAACCAAAATTGAATAAACAATACAATAAATTTACTTCCAATCACTCATATCTGCTTTATTTTCTTTTGCACTACATGCTCATTTATATGCATCTCCTTATGGGAAGCAATGCATGTTTGAAGATCTGTCCCTTCTACTATTATGGATCATTCTCTAAAAAAACCTGAGATATAAAATAATAATTCAATAAGTAAATAGATGGTCTTTAATTTCAATGAGATATAATGTTAGTGTTTGGAGTAACTATTTTCATTCTGTCTGAAAAAAAATCTGTAGGAGTTGATGGTTCTCTAGGAACAAAGCAGTCCTATTGTGTATTATCATGCTGGTTTTTTCATTCTTTGAACACAAACAAGTTCACCAATTTCATTTAAAAAAATGGAAAAAGCCTGCTGATATTTATTTGTGCACCATTCAATGTAGTCGAGCTGGCTTGTTCTATTTAAAGGATAGTTTTGGCAAACCTCTAATTTTCCACTTTATTTAATATCTATTCATGTTGCATTAAATTCCTAGGAATTGAACTGGAACTTTTTTTACCTTCCTGAATATGGTATTTCTGGGCACTTCAATGGTAAAATTGTCTTAAGATCCCAGATAATTTGATCTAGCATACCAGTCAGTGGTGGGATTCACATTTTTTTACTACCAGTTCTGTGGGAGTGGCATGGCTTGGTTGGTGTGGCAGGTGAAGGACACTGTAAAATCTCCATTCCCACTTCACTCCAGGAGAAAGTTACTGCAAAATCCCCATTTCCTCCCAATCAGCTGGGACTCGGGAGGCAGAGAATAGATGGGGGCTGGGCTAGTCAAAGGTGGTTGTCCGAACTACTCAAAATTTCCACTACCAGTTCTCCAGAACTGGTCGGAACCTGCTGAATACCACCTCTGATATCGGTGTTATGTACAAGACAGAAATGTGTCTGCAGGAGCTGAATTAGAGAAGTTCTCTTTCTCTGATTATTGGTGGTTCCTTTAGCAGGAATAACATTTAAACTATCCAAAGCTTGTTGATATGCCACCCTGCAAAGAAACTCTTTCTTCCTGTCATGGACTGGCAGGTTGTTTTACCTCAGAGAAGCTGCCACGCTAATGTTGATTTTCTTATATATTTTGTGAAATAAATGAATCCCTCTCTAACTTGTCACTATTTCAACAGACAATATCTGGAAAAAACAAACCCCTCAAAATTAAACCAATTGGGATCCACATGAGAAATTGTTTTAAACCCTGGTGGGTATTAAAACACCAGGGTGTTTTAATGGAGGAGCCGAGGTGGCGCAGTGGTTAGGGTGCAGTACTGCAGACTACTTCAGCTGACTGTGATCTGCAGTTCAGTGGTTCAAATCTCACCGGCTCAAGGTCGACTCAGCCTTCCATCCTTCCGAGGTGGGTGAAATGAGGACCCAGACTGTGGGGGCAAGTTGCTGACTCAATTTGCTAAAAAAAATTCTGTAAACCGCTTAGAGAGGGCCGGAAGCCCTATGAAGCGGTATATAAGTCTAATAAATAAATAAATAAATAAATAAACAAACAAACAAATAAATAAATAAATAAATAAATATTAAAGACTTCAATATAGTTATATAAACATTGGACTTTGTCCATCTAAGGGCATTTGGGGGCTAGAGGCTACTTTAGTCTCCATATGAGAGGAGATTTGAGAGGCCTTGTATATAATATGAAAGTCATCCCTTCCACTTGAAGTAATCAATGATAAATCACAAATCTGATTACAGCCTTTTTTGTGCTTTTGCCAAGTCTCACTGAATTTTAGTTAAGAAAAAATTAAGAGAAAAAGTAAATGGTTGCTGTATTTGTCATGGAAAGTTAAGAAGTTGCTAGCCCCAGTAAAGTATAAAAATTGATGATGTTCTGCTGTTCATTGAGAGATAACATCCCATGGTTCATCTCAAAATTAATTTGGAGATGAGAGGCCATAAAAATAGTACCCAATAAAGAAACAAATAGTGTAAACTTAGCAGACAAAAGGGACAAGGTGGCTCAGTGGCTAAGATGCTGAGCTTGTCAATCAGAAGGTTGGCAGTTTGGCTGTTCGAATCTCTAGTGCTGCATAACAGAGTGAGCTCCCGTTACTTTTCCCAACTTCTGCCAACCTAGCACTTTGAAAGCATGTAAAAATGCAAGTAGAAAAATAGGGACCACTTTGGTGGAAAGGTAACAGCGTTCCGTGTGCCTTTGGCATTTAGTCATGCCAGCCACATGACCACAGAGATGTCTTCGGACAGTGCTGGCTCTTTGGTTTTGAAATGAACACCACCCCCTAGAGTTGGGAATGACTAGCACATACAGTATGTTCATGGCGCAGTGGTTAGAGTGCAGTACTGCAGGCCACTTCAGCTGCCTGCTATCTGCAGTTCAGTGGTTCAAATCTCACCGGCTCAAGGTTGACTCAGCCTTCCATCCTTCTGAGGTGGGTGAAATGAGGACCCAGACTGTGGGGGCAATATGCTGACTCTGTAAACCGCTTAGAAAGGGCTGAAAGCCCTATGAAGCGGTATATAACTCTAACTGCTATTGCTATTTACCTTTACCTTAGCAGGCAAAAGTTCCACATGTTAGAGAAAACATTATATGTTATTATCTTTCCTCGTGATTAAAATCTAGTTTAGGTGTTTTGTTTTGTGTTGATTGGCATTCCTGGTAAGTTTTTTTTTAAAATTGACTTTTTAAATTCTTTTCTAAACTTTTTTTTAAAAAAGCTTCTATTTAATGTTTTGTTGGCTACCTGGTGGGATAATCAAATACATAGCATCCCTTCTGATTCATACACCACAAGACTGAATAAGAATGTCTATGTTACCTCTGAATGTTTCAGGGCCAATAAATAAGAAAAACAAATAAATTTTGAATTAAAACTGTTATTGCCAAAACACAATGAGGACCATACATAATTGTACCTAGCATATTAATCAAAGATCTAAGAAAGGGGAAAAATAAACATTTTGGATTCTTAAAAATATTGAAAACTTCCACCAATGCTTCTGTTGCTTTATTTAATCACATTCTTCTATTGCTGCACTGGGAGTTGGAGCATTTTTGTAACTTCCTGTTTCAGCCCCAAAGGTTAAATACAGTTTTATAATTAGCTTTTATACTTACGCTAAATGTTTGACAAGGAGGGAAGAAAAAAAGAAAAGTGGATTGTCGTGCATGTTTTTTTTTAAAGCTAGAATTATCCTTTATAGCTGGAGATTTTAAAATGTATACATGTAAGTCAGAGAGAAATAAACATAAATTTTATTCCTGTACTGCATTTTCATCCTCCATTGGATATGCTGTCATGCAGTTGTAAGTGAGATTTTGCTGGGCATATGCTGAAAGGAAGGCAGAAATCTCTCAGATGAAGATTCATAGATGGTTTACTCAAAGTATTGCCTTGAATACCCTGATCTCTCTCTATATATAAAGGCAGATCTCTCCCTGATAAGCTCTTCATACAATAAAGAACCCTTGCCTAATAGTAAACTTGTTCCTCTTGGTATTGGAGTTTGTTTCCTGACTAATAGCTATGTTGTAGCCCTCCAGTGGTCAGTGAAGCTGAGGGCAGACTCAGACAGTGAGGAGGTTGTGGAGGAACATGGGTCAGTCCCAGAGTCTGGGGAGGCTCTGCTGAGTGCTCTGCATGGGAGGCAGAGATGGGGCCAGGGCTGTCCGACAGTTATCAGCTGTCTTTGGAGTTGGAGGCAGAAGAACAGCTGGAGCCTGTTCTCGAAGTGCCCATGCGCAAAGCTGCCAGGAGAAGGGAACAGTTAAGGAACAAGGGCTCAGGAGTAAAGGCACAGGTGGACAGTGAATGACCCCTCCCATAGGGAATAAAGAGAAGTGAAAGGGGAGTGGAATTTGCTGAAGACAAAAAAGAAGTTTTGTTCATGACACTCAGAGACACCTTGCCAAGTATTTTCTTGTACAGCGTTGTGTTTGGAAGATATTGGTCTGACAGCTCTCCAAGCCTGATAAGGTCTGTGGTTGTAAATTCACCGTATTCAAGACTATTTGCCAGGACTTTGCTGGATGTGAATGAGAGAAATTCACATTAGCTTAATAAAAGGGGTTTTTGTTGGGACAAGGAGTCTGCTTTGTGATTTTGTGAAGCCTAGGTCAGAACAAGCTAGTCACTTTGGAAGAAGATCTGGAACTTCAAGTTCTTCCTAGAAATCTTAAGGCAAGAGAGAAGCCTCTAGCTCCCTGAGGAGAGAATTCATTGGAATCTCTTATGGAATGCCAGCCTGAGCTGTTTCCCTGCTTTCTATGGCATGGGCAACAGAACTGATGGACACAGAGAGAGAGAGGGCGTGACAAGCAGAATAGAAAAAATTGAAACGGCTATTCATAAGTAAGATAGGAAGTCTGCAAGAGGTTTCTTGTTGCACGTAGCTGATTCTTAAACAAAACTCTCATAATTGAGCTCAG
Organism: Thamnophis sirtalis; assembly: GCF_051295495.1. Lineage (NCBI taxonomy): Eukaryota > Metazoa > Chordata > Lepidosauria > Squamata > Natricidae > Thamnophis > Thamnophis sirtalis. The sequence goes on along the minus strand of NW_028261383.1, from coordinate 84,463,827 downwards.
ACTGTTGGAACCCAGATTCCTAGTACTTTAGTGGGGTCCTTGCCAACTAGCTGCCTGATTCTTTGCTGGACCTATTGGTTGGATTTGGGAATGTTGTGTCGTGTGCAGCTTTGTCCCATCTCTTGATTGTAGGTGCAGAATCTGAGCAAGTGTTTACAGTGCCACTGTAGTGTAGTAATTATAGCATTGGACTAAGAGTGAAGAATCCTCTCTCAGCAACAGAAATGCACTGCATGGTTTGGGGCCACTTAGTCTTTCTTGCTCAATTACCTCATGTAATGGGAAGAAAGAGGAAGAAGGAACACTACGTAAGTTACGAAGTCCTCCTACATACATACATACATACATACATACATACATACATACATACATACTGTACATACATGCATACATACATATACACCAGTGGTGGGATTCAGTCAGTTCGCACCTATCCGGGAGAACCGGTTGTTAATTTTCTAAGCAGCTCAGAGAACCGGTTGTTGGAAGAAATCTCCTTTTGTTTTTTTCCACTTTACAGGGCTAATCCTGTAAGGAAGGCAGGAAGGAAACATTCTAGCGTTGTTTCTAGCCTAATCTTTACTGACTCTCTGGTTAACCCTTACTACATTGTAACAACTAAGGTGAAGCAACCATCGACCTGAGTGACCTTGAGTTGGCCACGCCCATCCAGTCACATGACCACTGAGCCCTGCCTACCCAGTTGGTCATTAGGGCAGAGAACCGGTTGTTAAATTATTTGAATCCCACCATTGATACACGCATGCATGCATGCATGCATGCATGCATACATATATACTTACATACATACATACATACATACATACATACATACATACATACATACATAGTCCCATGCATGCTGGTATGTAATGACTATATACGGTAGCACCCAATATCTAAACTTGAAGCAGGAGTGGTACAGAAATACTCCTTTCCAACAGCAACATCTGATCTTCCATAATAGAGCTTTCTCTCTTTGTGGGAGAAAGTTTGAATGAAAAGTTAATACTGACGTATGTTTAAGAGTTTGATTTTAATATTGGACTAATATGTTTCACATTTGTTCTACCTGTCTTTGTAAGAGGAGCATTGTTTTTGTGTGTTATTAATAAATAAGAAAGCTGTTAATTAATCTGGTGTGCTAATTTACTTGTCTGTTTTTGCTTGTCAATCAACCTAAAAGCAAAATTTGTAAAGATATTGTGCTCTTAGTAAGTGCTAGGAATACATAGGAAGCCCACTGATTATCATAGTGGAAACTTACTAAAAAAAACTACTAAGTTTTTGTCCTCGACCAGTGTGTACATATGTCTTAACTTTTCAAAGCCATTGACTTGGGAAGTAAGTACAAATCTCCCTCCTTCACATATGGTGGGACTCAACTTTCTACTCAAGAGGGAGTGCAATCTGGGATCTTTCTCAATTTGCAGCTACAGTTCAAAGAGCAAGTTTCTCTTGAATATCATCTGGAAGTTCAAGATTCTGGTCATCATAAAGCCCTCCATAGCCCAGGAGCTGATTATTTGAGGGACAGTCTGTCCTCATTTGTTTCTCCCCATCTGTTGCAAGTCAAATAAACTAAATGTCACCTCATGGGACTGAAGTCATCTGTCCTCTGGAACAGCACCCCTCCCCATGTACATGACTCCTACTATTTTGTATTGTATCACTCTCTTGGGATTGAGAGATTTTAACAAATCCAGTAAATATATAGATAAGTAAATAAAAATTAATCAAGATTATCCTTCCTTTGCTTACGTCACCATAAACAAAAATCAGATTGTAAACTTTATGATATACATTAATTCAGGCCAAGTTATAGACAATATTCCATTTATGAGGAAAAGAAAAATTCTAAGAAACAGGAAATGTAACATTATATCAGCTGACAAGGAATGGTTGGAAATGTGTGATTTATCTGTTTTGGAAAAGGCAATATTTTCAACAAATCAAAGAATGCAGCAATATGTTGTTCTGGCGTCATTGTAAAATTGTGACATTTTACAATGATATTTTGTAGTGATCATATTATTGCAGCACATTCATTAGTAAACCAGTGAGTATTGTTAAGTATAGATATAAGATAGATTTTTCTTCCTTCTTTTCTTTTTTAGTTTGCAGTTTTAATTTGTTTGAGGTTATCTTTTTTAATTTTTGAAAGTTTTTTAAAGTTTAGAGATGTGTTAATTGTGTTTCCATAAAGTTAATAAATAAAAGTAAAAATGACAGTAACCACAAAAAATGAGGAAAAATGAATAAGAAATTCAGGTGTTATGATTTTCTCTCTCTTTTTTTTAAATTCACAAAACTATTTTCTAAAATAGAATAAGACATTCATATTAGCTGAATTTACTGATTCTTGTATTCCTACTCCACCCCAAGGGCAGAGACTATACAATGAGCTGGAGAAGAACTTCCTATGCTTTATGGTTCCTTAACTTTCTTAGAAAAAGTATAGAAATACCACAGAGGCTGGATGCCTGCCAGATGGTATATGTTTCAGGTTTTAAAATATTTTTGCAAAAGGCACTTAAAAAGGCTTTTTAAAAAAAATGGAGCAACCATTTCCAAATAGTATTTCAAACATGAAATGCCTCTGGAACATGCAGGATGGGGATTTGAATATTTCAGCTCCTCCCAATAGCCTCTCTCTTTGAGTAACTTATTTTCTAAACGTGTTTCTTAGGAGAAAGTTATTGTAACTTGGCTCCAACTGCAGCCCGAGGTTTCACAGGCACAAGAGCAATCAGGAGGAGGCAACTCAAATGTTTAATATCTGCCTTAAGCGAGGAGGGGAGGGCGAAGGGAAAAAAAAAGAAATGAAAATACGGTACATGTAAGCCAGGGAAAAATGTTAGCCTTATGTCAAAGGCTCTGAAAAGATTTGTCTAAAGTGTGAGCCATACAGGTGTTTTCCATGCCGTTGAGAGTCTGTGAGCAGGCCTGAGGGCAAACCCAGGAAGATCATATGGCATAATGTAACAGGAAACTTTCCGCTGCGGTATGCTTCCGTAGGAAAATGCATATCAACTTATTTCCTTCTTCGAAGAGGATTTTAGATAAGGGGTCCTGGGGCAAAGTAACCCCTTCCTCAGTTCTTCTTCCATCACCCATTCTCCAGTTGCAATGTGCTTTGGGAAGCGGGTGGGTGGGTGGGGAACAGCAGGCATTGAGATGAGGAAGCAGATGCATAATAATGAATGAGAGAAAAGGAAGTGCATATTTGGGAGGAAGTGAAGCACATTATGATTGTACTGGTATCTCAGTGTGGAACGCAAAGCATATTTGCTCAGAGCCCAGTTGCCCCAAAGGGTCATTAGCAGTAAATTGTATAGTCCTGTCCCTCACTGACTGGTAGGATCAAGGTGTGTGTTATGAGCAGGTTGAGCCATTCTTGGCTGAGAATAATGGAAATCAGAAAATAATCTCTCATTTGCCCCCTAGTGAAAAATGCAGTCAGTTCCTACAACTCCAGAAGGTTATGCTTATATTGGATTGAAATAGCACCTGGTTATTTCACCTTTAAAAGATTTGATTTCTTTTAGATTTTAGAGCAGAGCACTGATGTTTTACTCTTTTGTAAAGGAAATCTAGTGTTTGGATTGGTTTTATTAATTTATTAGATTTTTTGCCCACTCCAAAAGTCTCTAGGCAACTTATAAAATCCGCTCTCCCTCCCAAAAATAATTAGAATCCACATAAATGGGCAACCCAGACTGAATCAGATAGCACAGTAAACAGCATAAAAATATGTCAGGGCCCCTATCGATATCTAACATCCACAATTAATTGCAGGTCTGGGAGCAGAGAGGTGGGCCTCACTCAACAAGGAAGGTACACTTCCTCTGTCCCACAAGATGGCAATGTTTAATTGACAGGACCTAGAATATACAGTATCTATTCTGCCCGAATATACCAGCGGGCAGAAACATTTGTTGACAAGCATCTTTTTTAAAATACCTGCATTTATGGAAGCAAATTTGCTTATCAAATGCATATTAAGACCATTTACGTGCGCGCGTGTGCGTGTACACACACACACACACACACACACACACACACACACACACCAGATATGACTGAAGAAAAATTCAGACTCATATAAATCTCAGGGCAATAAGCAAATATGTGCACTGTTGTAGCTCCATCGAGGGGAGAAGCCTTAAAAATCCCGAAGTCTAGGTTGACTTCTCAACAGGGTGGAAAAGGTACACAAGTAATATTTGTCTTTCCAACCTTCCTTCTTTTAAAACAATGTTTATTCTCATTGAAAATTACAAGAGGAAATGGTCTACCAAACAAGGTAGTATTTTGGTTTATATCTATATAGCAGAAGCATTTTGGATCCCAAACTTTCTCTAATGCCCTTCCCCCCTTCCCCATCTAGCATCAAAGCTGTGTTAAAGTAAAGGTACAGGCCAAAAAGTCTTATGAAAAACTTGGAAGGGCACCTGAACTTAGATGTCAAAGGACAGAGTCTGCTTCTCTGGGCTTTCAGAGGAAGAGACCATATAGATCCTAACATATTCCTAGCGAGCATCGTACATTTTCAGTGTTACTGTATTACTTGCAGTGGTACCTTGGCACTCACCCTTAATTGGTTTCAGGAGGTGCAATAAATAAAAAAGAGGAGTATCAAACAAACCATGTGACTTACCATGTCACCCTTTGTTTTGGTTGGGAAGGACTTCCTATCTGTCCCTTTTCCTGATAGAGCGACCTTCCCACCATGGCTGATTTCCTGTCTGCCCTCTCTGACTGTCCCCATATCCCGTTGAAGAATGTCAAGAACCAAACAAATGATAAGTACCAACATTTTCACATCAAAATGCTTTGAGTACCAAATTGAAGCAGTCAAGTACTGGGGCATTTTGTTTTATTATGTGTGCATGTTTTTTCTCCCCTCTTGCATTCTGGCTTTAATATATGATGGTTTGTCTTAGTTTTACAATGTAGTTTTTATCACTCTTGGTATTTTTTGTATTTTAAAATTTTAATTTATCAGCATACCATTCCATAAAAAGCAACCAATCAAATAAATATGGTCAGTTGGGTCAACAGGAAGCAGTTGAATGACTGTGAAAGAATGATTGTAGAGTTGAATGGAACTTGCTTGATAATGTAAGAGCCTCATGGCTTCTTAAAGGAATTTTGGATATAGATTACATAGTCAATCTCTGACCTGCCTTGAGAACCTTCTGCTACTCATCACAGATGAAAGCATTACCTGGTGTAAATATTTTTTCATAGCCTTATCTGTTGACATAATTGAGGCAAGCATTTCAAATTTACTACATGCAAAACTTTTCTCTGCTGCATAGAACAGCACAGAAACTTCTCTACTGGCAGAGGTAGACCTTTACTCTTTCCAAACTTTTGAGAGTCATCTCTGTAGCAACATAGTCTTATATACCTTTATGTCCCACCATATAAATCCCACCATGTAGAATAAGGTTAGAAGCAATGATGCACTGAAATTGAACTCCACTTCTGCTGCCAGAGATTACTTAAATGTATTACAAAATTTGCAGTTCTTAAAAATTTGATATTTTGAATATCATGGTTATTTAGTTAATAACCCCAAAACTGGTAGTTTATTTATGACCTAAGAATGTGCTGCCCATCTCATCTACAGGCAATTATATAATTGCCTGTAGATGAGATGGGAACACATGAATCCTATAAATAAATAATTAAGTAAATAAATAAATTTTGGACATACTGAAGAAAGTGTGCAAGAGAGAACTTCAAAACAAAATCCATTCATTGCTGAAGGAAATAACTGCTCAGTTTTCCAAGGCAGTGGTTAAATATCTGGTGCCATTTAGCTAGGATTTGCTGTGAGTGTGAGATTTGAGTATTGTAGTAGAGTAGATAGTTTTTTCTTGAAGCACAGCCTGCAAGTACTTGATGTAATGCTATTGCTATAATTCTTTCCATAATGCCAGTTACTGAAAGTGTTGTACTGCTGTCCAAATCCCATATCCCCAAAGATCTTCAAGTTAAAACATAGTCATGCCCTTTGAGGGCAGTGTACTCTATCTATCTGCAATACATATTTTATAACTTCACAACACCATTTGTATCTCTGCAGGTTGTTCAGGCCAAAAGTCTTTCTGCAGATATAATGTTTACAATGCACAACTTGTTTACTGTTCAGAAGTGTTGACTAGTACAGGTATTCTCAAATTCTTTCATGTTGAAACAACATGTTAATTCAGGTGATTTAATTAACCATGTCATGACTTTCTAGTAGCTAATAAATCAAATAGACAAGGATTTTTATGAAAAGTCTTTTATTTGCTGCATTAAAAAATACCATCTCCTCCATAAAACGTAAGCAGATTTGCTGGTAACTTCAAGACCAGGGCATAAAGGACTAGAAATAGTGGTCTGCCCATAAAGGAGCTTTGAATGCATAGTAGTTGGGAAGAAGTACTTCAAAATTTGCATGAACCCATTATTTTTCTTCTGTTACTGAAGGAAACCAATCTTTTGGACTTCTATGCAAGATGATGCTTTAATTCTCCACTAATGGCACTCTTAAAGCAGCAACACTTTTTATGAACTCAGGAAGAAGACTGAGTTGCTTTAATAAAAAACAGGGAGCTGTATTTCCCAAGAGGTAGACTCTTACTTTGTCCAAGTACAAATGTGTATGCCCCTAATGTTTAACTCTTCAAGCTTTGCTTTCAACCCATTTACTTCTCAGTGATGGTAAATATGGTTGTCAGTTTTCTTTGTTGTTATTATAGAATCCTAACATTTGAAAGTGTCATCTAGGCCATAAAATTCAACCCTGATACTCAGTAAAGGAATTCAAATGTATTGTATAGACTATATAAATGTATAGTCTGCCTACCTTTATCCCGAGTTTGGATAGAGTACAACATGAGACAATTAAAATAGACTATCTAAAGCCCTACAAAACAAACATATGGAAAAAGATATCAACACCACTAAGATAAACATTACATAAGGGGTCCATGAACCATATCAGTCCAAGGCTAAAGGGAAGAACCAGGTTTTAAGAGCTCATTCAAATAGGGCCCATTCAAATTTCCGGAGGGACATTGTTCCAGATGGCAGGTCTGGCTCCTGAGAAGGCCTGATTTCTGGATCTCACTAGGTGATTTCATCAATGGCACCTGAAGCATGGTGACTCTCCCAAATTATAGGAAATATAGGGCAGGCTGGAGCTATGGAAATCAGATGATCCTTCAAATATCCAGGCCATATGCCATGAGAAGCTTTATATATGATCTATGTAAATTGCAGTTGGATGCCCATTGGCATTCTGTACAGTCTCACAAAGCAATATGTTGCATGAACATATGATGACTAAAACTACCAATGTGGCTGTATTCTGGAAGATCTGTAACTTTTGAGAGGTATTCAAAAGCTTCCCACATAGAACACATTGCAGTAGTTCAACATGCAAAGTGACCAAAAGGTGTACAACTATTCTAGGTATGAGACAATTGATGCACTAAAAATCTATGGAGATTCTCAATCATCCAGATCATAGATGCTTTTCAAAAGACAACTGGCCTTTCTTGTGTTTTTTTCCCCTTTGAAAACATTTTGCTTTTCATCCAAGAATTGAATAAGCTAATTGGAGGAGAAGCAAAATGTTTTTCAAAGGAAAAACAAAAAACAAAAAACAAGAAAGGCCAACTACCTTTTGAAAAGCACCTTTGAGACAATTGTTACACTAGATAAATTTGTGCAAGGCATCCCTATCAGATGGCTGTTGGAATTCTCTTTATGCTGGAAACCTGCCCAATGTAGGTGGGTGAGAATTCAATTGAAATCATTTTTTTTTTTTAAAAAAAGAGTTGGTCAAAATTAGCAACATTCTTCACTTACTGAATGGAGATGTGTCTCTGCTCACTGCTTGCTTCCATTTCTCAACTTCACCACTATTACTAGTCTGAAAATGCTACTTTTATGTATGGCCCCCATTCCCTAGGTATAGTATTTCCCTGTTTTCTATTTGTGGTCAGCATTGTGTAATAACGGGGTAGGATAGGAAGGATGTCCAGTTCGGGAGGAGGAATGCAAGAAAATGGGTGGATGTGGTCCAATGACAATGACTTTGCTTGCTTGTGCTTTTCTTCCAGAAGACACCAATGCTTGTCACATACTATAAATTGAAATAACTAACCCTTAGACCAGAACCTAACTTCAGAGCCTTAGTTGGTATGTAAAAATATTCCATTTAAAATCAGCAGTAAAGCTAACATGAAAGTGCCAATAAATAATATATGCAAAGCATGTTTTTATCAATATATAAAGAAAATGTGTAGTTATGAAGCTGCTGAAAACAAGCATTAGGAGATGTAATGAAGCAGGAATTAGAACAGCACAGGTCCTCTGGCCATTATAAATGAGAACACCAGGTACCTTGAGAACAGGAAAACTGATGAGTACAGTCTGTTCAGGAGAGAAGGAGGGAAATTTCCCCCAGGAACACATTTCAAATTACTTATTTATGAACTGATGAACTGGGAGACCACCTATAGAGAGACAGGAGCAAGCAGCCTGCCGCAGACAGCTACACAACTCCCAACTAATTGTGCTGCTGTTGCCTGTTAAAACTCCTGCTCTCCAGCTGGGCTTTGGAGGCACAGAACCTAGGCATCAAGTCAAAGTCACAGTTTTCATTCTCTCTGGGACAAATATATATATACATGCAAATTTTAATCTGGCAGATTCCTTAGGCGGGAGTCCAAGAAACAACGGCTTTAGTCTTGCCAAATGTAATAGGATGCCAGGGTGTGTAGGAGAGGAGCTTTCCATACTGATAACACCACCAATACAGAATTCCCTCCCCTCTAAAAGTCATGGGAAAAGTCAAGCCGGAGGATCCAGAATTCAGGAATATATTTACAAAATTGCAGTTGTTTGGAAGCTTTCTCCCATTCTCATCAGTCTATTTTGTTTCTATTAGGATGGAAACTTACTTCTGAACATTCATCATAACTGTTGTGACAATGCCTTGAAAATAATCACTCACCTGATTTAGGGACAAAGGAATGTCAAGAATTCAACTGCAGCATTATAATCAATTCTGTCCCTTCTTCCAATTTCATATGTGTTTCTTAGTTATTATTTAATATTTCTGCCTGCATACTTTTATTCTGACAATGATTGGATTTTGCTTAATTTCTTGTTTGTTTTGTTTAATTATTTTATTTTATTTTGATTTCACAAAAAGCTTAAATATTCTTTGATATTGATATCTGTATAAAGCTAAGTAGTGGAGGAAGAAAGAAAGAAAGAGGTGATCATCCAATAAGTAAATCCCAAAGGCAGGGTTGATAGTTGATCAAACTATTTGCAGTCATAAATTAGTCATATTTTTCATACAAACCTGGAGCAGCAAGAATCTGATACAAATCAGATTCAGACTGGATGGTCTTTGGGATACTTTTTCCAGATACTTTAGATGAGTAATACAGATAAATTGTAGCCAGTTACAGTAGGTGCAGGTTTTTTTTTTTGATGAGTGCAAATCTTTCTGAATTTTTACAAATGTAAAATAAGATACAAAAGAATCAACAGTACTGTATCTAAGAATAATTGGTCCCATTACTACAGAATAATTTCCACAGCACTCCCTTAGTGTCCAATGATGTCTGCCTGAAAATGACTTAATCCTACTCAGAACTGGTGTTAAAATAACCTGTCATCCATTCTGCTATGTGGTGCTGTATATTGAAAGGAGAAGAATGGGGGGGAGGGTGTAGAAAGAGAATGAAAAGAGAAATATCCATGGGCTTCAATCATTTGGAAGAAATCATGATTTTTTTCAGAAGACTGTCTATTGATAGCATTTACACTATTGAAAGATGACAGTTACACTGTAGAAGGGTGGCATAATGCATTGCCAGCTACTAGGAAATTCTGTATCACTTTTGGGCTATTGAGTTATCAAATTAATGTCAAAGTAATTGTCATTTGTGAGTATAACTGCCAGGATAACTACATTTAGATTAAAAAAAAACATACTGCCTTTGATCAGTCTCATAAACTGTTCTCATTTTCGAAAAAGTTTTATGAAGTCAATTAAATACTTCTTTTCATCAGAAAAATTGATTCCCTTTAGTTTAAACAGTAAAGATATCTTGATAACTTCATAAAAATAGAACCAATTGTATTTTTGCTAATCATTAACATCCACTAGTTTACCAGCTATAATTTTATTTATCTTTTCACTAAAAAAATATATCTATAAAGCAGCAAGACAAACAAGCTTATGATCAGACCAAACTAAAAATCAACTACACAGTATATCAAAATGATAATCCACATGGCACTAACAAATGAAATAAGCACAAATCATAAATTACAGCAATAAATTTAAAAGCTAAAGAGCAATTTAGATAAAGTAAAAACAACCTCACATCAAGCTCAGTGACTATGGCTATATGACTATGGTCATTTAATTATCTTGGCAATTATTTTAAAATATCCTTGCTTTTTTCCAGAAAGTCTAGCTTTATGATTCTTTAATGATGTCCCATCCAGGTACAAACCAGGACTGATTTGCTTAGCTTCCAAGCCTATATTAAGGAGATTGTTGATGCTACTTGTTCAGATTGTTCAGATTAACAACCTCACGCCCACATTGGCTAAAGGAAGAGCTGGATAATGTTGGATATGCCTTCCTAATACCAACTCTGAACATTTTCCTCATAGTCTGAGTGTTCAGTAATAGCAATAGCAATAGCAGTTAGACTTATATACCACTTATAGGCTTTCAGCCCTCTCTAAGCGGTTTACAGAGTCAGCGTATTGCCCCCAACAACAATCTGGGTCCTCATTTACCCACCTTGGAAGGATGGAAGGCTGAGTCAACCCTGAATCGGTGAGATTTGAACCGCCGAACTGCAGATAACAGTCAGCTGAAGTGGCCTGCAGTACTGCACCCTAACCATTGCGCCACCTTGGCTCTTTGATGAAAGGCAGCCTGTATCACTGAGCTTTGATATATTATATTACCTTGAATTATTATGTCCAGTTCTGGACACTGTTCTTTAAAAATGTTCTCAAACTGGAACAGATGCAAAGAACTGTAATGAAAATGATCAGCAAAGTAGAAGTTGTCTGATAGGAGAACAAAAGGGAATTAGATACATTTAGCCTTGAGTACCCAAAGAAATGTCACACAAAAGAGGGCCATACTGTAGTCCAAACAGAAGTTTATCCTTCTAAAAAAAGGAAATAATATACACCTACTGTATCCAGTGATTGATTCTGGCCGAAAAAAATGTTCTAGTGATAAGAGCTGCTTGAGAGGGGAAGACATTGAATGTTCAACCAGGAGCTGACCTGCCAACTGTTGGGCATGATTTAATTTGATTCCAACGCTGAACAAGGGTTTTGAGGACTTGATTACTTAAATAACCCCTTTCAACTATATGATTTTATGATTGATCTCAGTCCTACTGTTGGGAGAGAACTTAAACTGCTTATTAATGTTGTTGGGCTCCAACATCATGTATATTGTGATTGAGTGGAATTAATCAAACCCGTATTTACATTAAGGACAATCATGGCATGATTGAATATCTACATTAAGTAGGGCTTCGGAGATGAGCATTATCACAATGCAGAAAATACTCAGCTCTGTTTATAGCTGATTCAGGTTTGTTGTGGAAGTGTTAAATCAATGCTATGAATCATGAAAAGGGAAAAACCAATACATTGATCCTCATACCTTGATAATATGGAGGATGCACAGATCACGTGATCTGCCTAGGAAGCCAGTGTTCATTTCTTCAGATTGGGGTTATATTCTTCCAAAACTAAATAACACAAAGGAACTAACAGAGTTTAAGAGTTCTTTCTGGTCCACCTTTGTTGTTAGGATTTATGTGGCACTGTTTTCATGGTGTATGTTTTACTAATTGATGCTGGTGTGACAACTCTAATCCTTGTGGAATAAAACCAGCTTAGATATGTTTTTTTCCAGTATTTTATGTGGAATTAGTTACACTTAATTCAGATTTTAGCTGCTGGGTTAATTTAAAACTGGCTGTAAGAAAGACATCTTCAAGTACCATTAGCTGCTGTTTAATTTCAAAGCATTAGAACTTGATGGTGTAATTGCTGTTCCCTGTTGGAATGTCTACTCTTTCTCCAGGTAGATCATATAAAATTTTGTTCTTTCAGGGTTTTTTTTTTTGCAGTCATTTTCAAAGGTATATATATGAATGTAGGTATGTACGTAAGCATGTATGTATGTATGTATGTATGTATGTATGTATGTATGTATGTATGTATGTATGTGTATGGGTATTCTGTTACTTTTTGGTGTAAGTATTACAGTAGTTTATTGTTGATATAGTGTTATGTCACTTTTTCACGTTTTCAAATTGTTTTTAAATTTTGTGTTTACTTGAATAGTTATGAAACAATTGTTCCATTCAAGAAATGTTGACATTGCAACACCCTTTTCTCCTGTTGCTCTGGATTTCATAACTGCTACAGAGTTAACTTTGATCTATAAAGAGCATATGGTTTCACAAGGCAATATGGGGAAATCTGACTGTTTCTAGAATTTCTAAGTTACTAAATGAAATAAAATTCATGCTGGTGAATAAGTATACATTCTTTTCTTCTTACAAAAGCATGCGTGTATTATATACATTTGAAATATTTGAGAATGAAGGTGCTGCCTTACTTTGAAAACCTGCATGAGAATAGAATACTATAGTATCATACAATTATAAAAAGCGAATTCTGGCAATTGTATTTGCTGGATTACCCTTTCCTGCAAGCAATGTGACAGAGGCAATGCAAAATAAAAGAAGGAACTCCTATGCCAGAAATACAATGTTTGAACATGGGATCGCGCATGCGTGCGTGCACGCAGACACACGCACGCACACACACACATACTAATCCCCTCTCAAAATCCTCTGAGCCAGGTCAGGAACAAATTTGTTTGCTGAAAATATAAAATTAGTAGATCTATTGCAACTGATTTCAGTAAATTATTTAAAAAGTTTATTTTCCCATAGTGAATAAGAGATGGGTCCCAGAAGGAAAAACAATACTGCTGTGTGATGTATAAAAAATATATGAGGATTGGCTATGTCAATGGGAAAATCAATTCATTAATGGCATGATTGGTACTGGAATGGATGAGTACTGGAGAAGTCACTGGATGGAATAATTGATTCCCTACATCTTTCTTTTATGAGTGATGAAGTCAGGTTTGCAAATATCCTTGGAGAAATGGATTTCAACAAGGACCCAGGGAACTTGCATCTGAGTTTGGAGAATGCAGGGTATTTCACTGGACAAGGTACTGCAGCAGAGAAAAGTTTAGCCTATGTTACTCCTTCATTTAAAACAATAAGCAAAACAACATACTTAGCAAGCTTGCAGCATTGAAAACAAAAGGCTAATCCCTGGATGACAAATTCATTGGATATCAGCTCTTCCTTTTTTGTTAGAAGATTTGCCTCACAAATTCTTTCCTCCCTCCCTCCCTCCCTCCCGCTCCCTCCCTCCCTCCCTCTCTGACTTTTCTATGGGAAAACCACATTGGAGGGCAAATCCAGTTAGGGTTAAATTAAGTCCCCATGAATTTGGGGAGTAAAATAGATATTACCAATAGATTGGGAGCCCATGGGTATTGTTAGGAGGGCTCTGACTTTTTGAGACCTCCTTTTCTGAGTTCCCTTGGAAAATACATGGGAAAATCTCACTGCAGGGCAAAGGTTAGGTCCCTCACTGTACCATGAAAGATCTGCTCCTCCTCTGGGTTAAGAGAATAGTGATTATAAGAAAGGGGCAGGCAAACTTTATGTGACTAGAGAAGCTATACTTTGCACCAAGATCACTGGGGATTAGGATGGGATTTAGGACACTAACATCAATATCATACAAACTAGTGGAGAGGTGCCTAGGGTTTGCTGTTGAATTTCACAATCACGTCCTTATGGAAGTTGGGAGGCATAAAAATGGGTTCATGTATTCTGTAAACTCATCTTTTCTGGGACATCTTGGCTTGGCTGCTATTTGTTTTTATTTGTATTTTATATATGTATTTTATTAATTTTTATTGCAAGGCACCTAGGCCTACATACAAACACATATACTCACACAGATAATATAAATAAACTACCTCCTACCCCCAACTTCATTCCACTGGCTTCATTTTCTCTGTGATTTCTGCTGTAAGTTTTAGATTTCCTGATTTTTTAAAAAAATATTATAGCCAATTTCAGTTTTCAGAGGTCCTGATCACCCAGAGTGTCTGGGAGAAATATTTTCAATCAGACTGAGGAGTAGGTAATGCTGTTACCTTCCCACCAAAGATGGTTTCCATTTTTATACTTGCATTTTTACATGTTTTCGAACTTCTAGGTTGGCAGAAGCTGGAACAAATAATGGGAGCAAGCTCCCTTACGCGGCGCTGGGGATTCGAACCATCAAACTGCTGACTTTTCTGATTGACAAGCTCAGCATCTTAGCCACTGAGCAACCCTGATCCTTTAAAGACTAGGTGGGCTGAAAAGGGATCCAGAAACCAAATGAAATCAAGAATACTGCAGGACCTGGGTAAAGGCTAAGGTGGTTGGAGTCCCTTGTTGGCTGTGTGGTATATGCTGTGGTGGTGTTGATCAGATTTGTCATAGTGTTTAATGTTTTCTATTTTGATTCTGTATTTGTCATTTTGCTTTCTATGTTATATTGTGAGCTGTCCAGAGTGGATACAGAGTGGGTGGTAAATCAAATTAATAAATAATGCTACGACGCCTTGGGAATAACTGACTGTATGACAGCATTCCCAAAAAGGTTTTCCATGATTTGAATACAGTAAAAGAACTCAACAGGAGGTACTTGGGATCACCCAGTGTAAAACATTTGATTGTAAAGCAGTTGTTAGACATGCAAATGAATTGCCCTTCCATGCTGTGCTTGAGGAGATTTGAAATGTGCATTTCCCATCTTTAGATTCTGTTTCATGCCCAAACAACCTGGTTACATTTTATATTTTCTGCCCCAAAGGTACAGAAAATGACCATTTAAAGGTCTGTTTAGCATAACCTTGCTGTGCTAAGATCCCTGCTGCCAACTGTCTTACATCTTGTTTCCTAACTAGAAAATTATTTTCAATTTACCTAGATGTTACTGCTTTAAATATAGTTACCAATGCCTTCCAAACACCCAGTAACGACTATAGAAATCTATTTACCTATTTAACTATCTATCCATTCATCCATCCATCCATCATCTATCATGTTCTCCATCCTTCCTACTAGGGACTAGATACCCCATTTGATTCATCTAATGTGCATATAAATAAAAACTTTGGGATACACTTTATGGCAGTAAGTCATGCAAAAGTTTATAACATTGTATATAAAGACACCCTGATACATTGCACATAATATTCATAATGCATTTAAAGAGACAAGCCTAGAGGTTCAAGGCTGAACATTTCATAGATCAGAAACATAAATTTTGTTCAGTTTTTCATAGCTAGTGCAGGAACAGCATTGTCTCTAATCCATAGCAGGATCATCAATGTAATATAGAGGAATGCCATCCAAAATCAGAATTTACTGTCTTAATCAGCTGTCAGAAAAGAAAGCTGTACGATGTTCTTCTTATACAGATAAAGCTTGAATCTGGAGAATATCAGTCCTAGCATATTTCAGGCCTTCTCTTGCCCTTGTGCTCCCCCTCCTTTGTGATTAATCTCCCATTCTGCAGCTGCTGCTGGCATTGTTCACCATGGTTGCCATTTGGACTGGCTGTCATGTCTGCTTTAATTTTCAGGTGCTGATGGGCATGGACACATAAATTGGCCAACCTGAGTTCACAACATGACAGGCTAGCATGACACTAAAATGAAAATGACTAGGTGGCTGAAATGAAACAACAGAGCCACAGCATGGGTGGAGGTGGAGAATTAAAGAGGCACTGAAGACTAAAAAGCAAGAAGTCCTGGTAGATGGTGGCAGATGCGTTGACTGCAAGATGATCAGACATTATTTGACACCGGCTCTTTCCATCTCTAACTACTCTAACCTCAAATCAGAGATGATGAAGATCATAGATTGATAATTTTGCAGGGCATCAGGTTTACTCCCCTTTAGTTTACCAAAAAGAGAATGCATTATCTTATTTATAAGTTGGTAAATCATAATAGCAAAATAGTTATAATACTACTTCTAAGTACTACCTGAAGATTTGAAATAATACTACTTCTAAGTACTACCTGAAAGATTTGCAGAGCATTTTGGTGCAGTTGGCTGGATTTTCTTTTTAATGGTGTCAAGCAAGCAATAGTGTAGACCAGTGATGGAGAACCTTTTTGGCATTGAGTACTGAAAATGGAGTGTGTGCATGGTTGTCTGGCCCACAACCCAGAAGAGCTTCCCAGGGTGCATGCGCATGGCCCAGCTAGTCTTCCAGTTACTGATGCACATGCATGCACGGCAATCAGCTGGCCGGCATGATGTTCACGCATGAAAATGGAGGACTAGCTCTTCCAGTTTCCTGCACTGCTGTATGCACAAAGGCCAGCTGATTGTTGCACACACCATGAAACCTGGAAGAGAAACTGGCGACGCGCCATGTAACACTTTGGGCCTGCATTCCATAGGTTCGCCATCACGGGGGTAAAAGATTTCTGATGCTACTAAAAAATGAGGAATACAAATAGTACCAGCACATTAAGTTTAAAAACCATAGTCTAACTATAGACTATAGATCAAAAGTATTGTGTGAAGTTTCCAAAAGATGACCTAATTAATTTATGAGCCTTGAGACAAAGTTCAAAAGAAATCCATTCATTTATTAGGATCAACATTTTGGCATGTTCTTCTGCGGAGCTGAAACTGATTTTCGCTTAATGGCGTCTGAACTTTATCCCTCCCTTCTGTCTGTGTCATAAATCACATTTAGCAACAAGGTGCTGCGGCAGGCTATGAATGTGCGCATTTTACACACTAGCTGTGGAAATATGAGACCTGACTCCGGCCAAAGGTATGCATGGCATTCTCCTCCCCTTTCTCTCTTTTTAATGTCAACTTGATAATAGTCATGGAAATCTGGCTCCCCTCACTTCCCGAAAGCGATCTATGTGAAACAAAAACAATTTGAGTGCAGGTATATAATTTAGGGATGCGTGCCTCCCCCAGGCTTGCTTGGATTTTCTGCATGGAATTTTGCTATAAGGCGATCAGCCTGGATATTTCTACTGTTTATCAGATGCCTCTGACAAGGGGTAGCCTTTTCAGTTGATTAAGTATTGGAGTTGTCGCCTGTGCCACCTCGAATCAAGGACTTGTTGAACTTCATAATGGGTTTGGGCCCCTATGACCACAGGGCCCAGAGTCTCCCGGGGTAGCGGTCTCAGAATGGATCCGATCACTGGTTTTAAGAGACTACTATGAAATGCCGGGTGTATCTTCCCCAGCAATTTCAGTTGCACTGTGACTGGGTTGATGATCTTTACGATGGGGTCCCATAAACTTTGCCCCCAGTTTCTTGCTAGGCAGTTTTAATCTCAAATATTTTGTGGAGAGGTAAACCTTCTCTCCCACCTGGAATGGCTGTTGCAGAGCTCGGTGTTTATCTGCCTGTTTCTTATAGGTGTGTGCCACTTTAGCCAGTGCTTTTTTGACATTTTCCCAGGTTGCTTTCTGCATCGACATCCAATCAGTCAAGCTGACTGAGGAGGGGGAATCCTTTGGATATTCAGGCATTGGGATGAAGCCATGCCGCTGACTACTTTGAATGGCGTGAGTCCTGTGCTACTGTGAACAGCATTCTTGTACGTGACCTCAGCAAAAGATAAAAGATCTGCCCAATTGGACTGCTGATAGTTCACGTAGCACCTCAGGTACTGCTCTACCATGGTATTTAGTCTCTCTGTTGCCCCATTGTTGCTCGGATGAAAAGCTGAACTAAGATCCTGAGATGACTCAATGGACTGCAGGAACTCCCTCCAGAACTTAGCCATGAACTGGATCCCTTTGTCTGAAATAATTCTTTGAGGTACTCCATGCAGTTGGTAGATATGCTTCACAAACAGTTTAGCCAGCTTGTGAGCCGAGGGTAGTCCACTGGAGGGTATGAAGTGTGCCTGCTTGGAGAACAGGTCTATTACAGTCCAAATCGCCGTGTTTTCCCCACTTTTCAGCAACTCTACTATAAAGTCCATTGCAATCTCCTCCCATGGCCTTGTTGGCTCTGCTACTCTTTGCAGCAGTCCAGGACATTTTCCCGGTTGTCTCTTCATTGTGGTGCAGATGGTGCAACTTTTTATGTAACTATCCACATCTTTCTTTATGTCAGGCCACCAGAATTGTCTCTGGGCTAAGTGTAAAGTCTTTAGGAACCCAAAGTGGCTTGCTGGTTTGGTGTTGTGGCTCCTCTGGAGAATTAGGGTATTAGGACATAGAGTTTTGTCCCCTTCCATGTGAGGTCATCTCTTTTTATCAAGCTGTGTTGGTTGTTTTGGAACCAGGGTTCTGCTAGCAGTTCGGTTTTGAGTCTCGTGGTTAGATCGCTTGCAGATTGGTCTTGCCAGTCACAGAGTTGCTACCTAGTGGTCACTTGGGCAGCTATTTGAATAGAGAGAATTATGGCATCCACTACCTGCTCCCGTTCGCATTTGTACTGAGGCATGCGGGAGAGGGCATCAGCTAGAAAGTGAAGTTTCCAAAAGATGACCTAATTAATTTACGAGCCTCGAGACAAGGTTCAGAAGAAATCCATTCATTTATTAGGATCAACGTTTTGTCATGTTCTTCTGCGGAGCCGAAACTGATTTCCACTTAGTGGCATCTGAACTTTGCCCCTGAATCCTCTCCCTTCTGTCTGTGTCATAAATCACATCCACCAACAAGGTGCTGCGGCAGGCTATGAACATGAGTATTTCACACACTAGCTGTAGAAATATGAGACCTGACTCTGGCCAAAGTTATGCATGGCATTCTCCTCCCTTTTTTCTCTTTTTTATGTCAACTTGATAATAGTCATGGAAACGTTTTTTAAGTTGACATATTGCTGATGTGTTTTTATGAGAGAATTAGTGAAATATAGTATATAAACATGCCCAGAAGATTATAAAGTACTTTTCTGAGGTTCTTCTCTGGTGACAAAGTAGAAAATAATGGAAGGATGGACTTACAGTAATGTTTCTATTCCATATGGAAGGTATATGAGGACCTGGGTGGTGGAATCTATTCCAGGATCTACATATATCATAATGTTCCAGGAGTCAGAGACAGACACTGTCAGGCAGATTCCACTTAGAACACAAAACTTTCCATAACATGGTGAATCCTTTACATCTGCAAGAGCCTGCTTCACTAGATCTCAATACAAAGAACAATGCTTTGACAAAATGGACAGACAAATATTTAAAAATGAAAAAAAATAGTGAATGGGACAGAGCAACAATATAATGTTGAGATGGGCAACAAGCAAAATAAATAATAATTAAATTATAGCAGCAAATATGTATCCACAGAAACATATAAATGAACCTAGATACCTGAATATTGCAAGCAATTTTGCTATAAAATTTGCAATATTACCAATCATTTGCCACCACAGCATTGAGGACTGCAGAACCAAAGTTGTTTCTTTTTTTGTATATTTTTACATTCATATTGGAATAACAAGTTATGAATTCTACAGTGAGATCTTCAGTATTAGTCTTGCTGCTGCAAAACTTTCTGGGGAACAATGAGTAAAAGGCTAACTTTGTAAGATGTCATGTTACAACTATTTATGTCCAATAGCTATAAGAATTCACTAATTCAGATTATTAATACTTTAATGGTTATTTTAAGAATTAAGTTAGGGTGGTTGAAATTTGCAGCTGTGAAGCATAGACACAGGAATATAACCCTTACTTTGTTCACAGCCTCCCAAATCATCCTTGACTGCCTTCGAAACCCAAGGATTGTGCTTTGGGAACGTTCCAACTTTCTGAAGAAATATTTATTAGTCTTGCCACATTTCTTTTTTGAAGCTGACATTTCTGTCATAGGATTCTGTTATTTTAGTGCCATCTATTAGTTTTCCCTGTAGGAAAGCAGAAAGCTGCGGTACATGGAAACACTGGGTCTTGATCTTTTAAAAATCTCTCAAATGGGTTGCTTCACTGGAAAAAGCTAGAAGGACTACATCAGTCGTCCCCACTCCCCAAATGATATGATGTTGCTCTTAACTGCTTTTAGATCTGATGAACTAAACATGTGCTATCTAAACATTGTTACTTTTCGTTGCTAACAACAATCAAACAGAACAATGGATTTTTTGGGTGGGTGGGTGGGGGTTTACTCAATTTAGTTAAATGCCATTGAGTAGGATTTAACTTCCAAGTACAATACCTGTGTTGGCAAATTGCCTCTATCTAGATTTATCTTCAGTGGTGCTCTGTAGCTCTTCTAAGCAATTCCAGTGATAATGTTAATCTTTAATCCACTTTAGCCATTGTATTTCCCTTTTTATACTTCCTTCAGTCTTGTACTTTCTTCAACCTGGTCAATGTTTTCTTTTTTTTAGTACATTTATCTTTTTGCATTACATGCCCAAATTTGTCAATTTCTGCTTGCTAATCATAACATGAAGGGAGTAGTCTTTAATTCATCAAGAACCAACTGATTTGTTCTTCTCGCAGTCGCCCTTAGGAAGAGTTGCCAAATCCATAATTCAAAACATCACTCCCTAGAGATATATACAGTTCTCACCCTCATGACATTCTGAAAGTCTTTGAAAATCTGGCTTTTTTCCTAGGCCAAGGCTGGGTACTGAACTCCTGTCAGTTGTTCTGTTATATTGTATGTTTCTCTGTTTTCATGGATAGTTTATTTGGCTCACTTTTCTGGTCTTTTCTTGATTTCAAATGATTTGTCTCTAAATTTACTAAAGTAAATTAATAAATAGATACATGCCTTTCAAAATTCTCCATCAATATGATAGAAAAATGATTGGGAGGAGGATGATTCTTCTAAATTTCTTCCATTCCTTCTTCCATTCATGAATATCTGCAAAATTGTCCACTTTGAACTAAATATTGATGAGCAAGCTCTCTTAATCAAGGTGAATGAGAACTAGTAGAAAAAATGCAGCAGAATTTTTTTTTAAAAAAATCAGGTGTTACGATGAATAAAATATTTTACACTATGGTGTAAAACATGGTTTAGTTTGGTGCCATCACAAAAAGTACAACAGGAAAGGAGGGCATGAGGAAAAGCAGAAAGGAGTTCAATATCTAACTTTTCCAAACAAATCCATAAAGTTAGTAGTTTTCAGATCCAGCAAATCTCTTTTAATAAGAGGAGACTAGCAAAAGCCACTTTGGCAATTCTACAAGCTTTCACTGAAAAAGATTTAGTAAACTCAATGATATTGTTTTTTTTTTAATAAATGTTTTTAATTTTAGTTTAAAACAGGTACACATCTTTCTTTACATCTGTAGAAAATGTATCAATCAATTACAGATAAGTTTTGGTACATCTCCTCCACAGTCAACCAACATAGCTCATATTAGCTAAAGCATTATTATATATCCATTTTCATTTAACTGTAATTATTATTTAGAAATATTGATAAAAGTAATAATCTTGAACAATCCCTGCCCACACCGGTGGGAGAGGAAAAAGTCAAAAAAAAAAAAAAGGACAAATAAAAAATTAAAATTAAAATAAAAAATAAAAAATAAAAATAATACAAAAAAAGACAAAAACGACAAGAGACAAGGCCGGAAGACAAAACAAAACACAGGTGTCTATCATGAAAAAAAGAAGTATATCAACTGGTTACAACATGCTTTGGTGCTTCTCTTCCATTAACTCATATTAATTCAAATATCTTAACTCGAATATTTACCATATCAACATCATTATACCTCCAGTTTTAATTACCTATGGTTATTTAAACATCCTTCATCCTTAGCTATGCATTGCATAATTAATCCATAACACATGCTGACAATTCATTTACTTATTTGTAAAATCCTCTATTATCATCAAATCCTCATATCCTATTTTAGCTGGACATCCATAATATTTAATTATATCATATATCATAACATTTTCCCAGTATTGATTAACATTTGATTGTATGTATTTTATTTAGTTTTTTAATAGTGATAATTATTGTAGTTAATACTCTTTATGTATAATCTTCCAATTGTTAGTTATCATATCAACTCCACATTATATACATTACTATCAATATCAATTATTATTCAACTATATCTGTTACAAGAAAAAGCAATTAGGTTTAACTAGTTTTCAATTATATTCTTCAATCTATCAGCCAGTTCCAAATTATATATATTACTATCCATATCAGTCATTATTCAGCTATATCTATTACACATTAAGGTAATCAGATTTAGCTAATTTTAAATTACGTTCTTCTATCTGTCAGCCAGTGTCTCTCCAATAGCAAGATCTTCTCCAGCCAATTGCCACGCGTTGGATAAATTTACCAAATGTTTTCATAAGCAAATCCAGACAAAGATATTTTGGCACCTTTGGACTCTGAATGTCAGTGATGAAATAATAATGTTGTCCTGGGCTTGTAAAATTTTCCAAATTAACTTTAATTCTCAAGGGTGGATTTTCCATTCCTCCTGCACTCTGTCTCTTTAAATGAGTCTTCTTTATAGCTTCCCCCCTCCTTTCTTCCTCTGAGATAGACCAGACACCATTTCTCACATTTTCCATTTGTATTTCAGGAGCATTTAAACATTCAACGATCTCAGTTTTTACTTCATATTTTAAAATCAGATGATCCAATTTTCTTTCCAGCTTTTGATAAGAGTCAAAGAGTCCTCTGCATGCGGAAAAAAGAATCTGAAATGAAATCTTAGAGGTATTTTGGGACGCCATGATGTGTCGCAGTTAAAAATTGCAAGCTCTTTTTTTTCCCCACAGACTTCTTAGTCTCTTACAGGCTGTGCAATCTTATCTGATCGTAAACAAAGCCAAGTAATAAAGTAATAAAAGTGTCGAGTCGTGACGGGCTAATTAGTAGAGAATAAATTTTACGATCCACTTAGGGAGATTCAGAGGGGGGAGGATGTCGAGGAGTTTCTTGAAGCATTTAAGAAGTAAAGTAACCACCAGCCATAAATCCATTTAAAAAAGCCAATTCGCCGCTAAATTTTCCTGTTCTTTGGTTTCAGTTATCTTAAGTTTTTAACGCGAACAGTCTCTCTTGAATAATAAAATCAGCTTACCAGATGACATCACTTCTACCATTCTTAGGGGCAACCTGCAGTTTCAGTTAGCACGCAGCTAATCCAAAAAGGAATTGGCACGAGGAGTTAATACCCCCCCCCCCGAGACTTGCGGGTGTCTCTGAGGTCCTGGGTCTCTCCTCACCTTCACTGTCGTCTATGGGACAGCTAGGGTTCAAAGAACCCGTCCAAAAATCCTTCGGTATAGAGGAATTTCAGGAGTAGCCTGAAACTCCATCTTCTCACTGCTAAGCCCCGCCTTCTTCCAATGATATTGTTATCTTGTAAGTAGACATGCATTGGGACTGTAATGGGAAAATGAGAAGGTAAAAATGAAAAAAAAAGTACTTAACTGCAAACTGGTCATGGTTTTTCAAACTTAATTCTTTATATATAGATCATGCCAGACTAATCTTATTGCGTTCTTTGATAAGGTGACAAAATTAGTGGACCAGAGGAATGCTGTTGATATAGTTTACTTGGACTTCAGTAAGGCATTTGATAAGGTAGACCATAACCTGCTACTAGATAAAGTAGAAGAATGTGGGTTAGACAGCATCACCACCAGATGGATTTGTAACTGGCTGACCAATCGAATTCAACATGTAGTCCTCAATGGAATTGCATCTACATGGAGGGAAGTATGCAGTGTACCACCCCAAGGCTCTGTTTTGGGCCCAGTACTCTTCAACATCTTTATCAATGATTGGGATGAGGGAATAAATGAGGAACTCATCAAATTTGCAGATGACACTAAGCTGCCAGGAATAGCCAACACTCCAGAAGATAGGCTAAAGATACAGAAGGATCTTGACAAACTTGAACATTGGGCACTATCTAATAAAATGAAATTCAATGGTGAAGAGAGTAAGGTTCTACATTTAGGCAACAAAAATGAAATGCACAGGTACAGTATAGGTGGTACCTTGCTCCACAGTAGTAACTGTGAAAGGGATCTTGGAATCCTAGTGGACAATCATTTAAATATGAGCCAGCAGTGTGCAGCAGCTGCCAAAAAAGCCAACCCAGTTCTAGGCTGCATAAACAGAGGGATAGAATCAAGATCACGTGAAGTGTTAATACCACTTTATAATGCCTTGGTAAGGCCGCACTTGGAATACTGCATTCAGTTTTGGTCACCACAATGTAGAAAAGATGTGGAGACTCTAGAAAGAGTGCAGAGAAGAGCAACAAAGATGATTAGGGGACTGGAGACTAAAACATATGAAGAACGGTTGCAGGAACTGGGTATGTCTAGTTTAATAGAAAGAAGGACTAGGGGAGATGTGATAGCAGTGTTCCAATATCTCAGGGTTTGCCACAAAGAAGAGGGAGTCAAACTGTTTTCCAAGGCACCTGAGGCTAGAACAAGAAGCAATGGGTGGAAACTAATCAAGGAGAGAAGCAACTTAGAATTGAGGAGATATTTCCTGATAGTTAGAACAATTAATCAGTGGAACAGCTTGTCTCCAGAAGTTGTCCCAACACTGGAAGTCTTTAAGAAGATGTTGGATAGCCATTTGTCTGAAATGGTATAGAGTTTCCTGCCTAGGCAGGGAATTGGACTAGAAGACCTCCAAGGTCCCTTCCAACTCTGATATTGTATTGTATTGTATTGTATTGTATTGTATTGTATTGTATTGTATTGTATTGTATTGCATTGCATTGCATTGCATTGCATTGCATTGCATTGCATTGCATTGCATTGCATTGCATTGCATTGCATTGCATTGCATTGTATATCATTTATAGATTAAGGTTAAATTTCTTGAAATAAGGAAGTCAATCATGAAGTGGCAATATTAAGTGGAATGTAATATTCAATTTTGTCAATTTAGTCTCAAGCTCTATTGTAATATAAAGATGGTAAAATATTATTATGCATCCATCTAATTCACATAAACACATTGCTTGTTACATTTTCTTTATTTTTTGTGGAGGCTGTTTTGGGTCAGTTTTTTTTGAAATAGGATTTTCTCTTTTTGTTCCAAGATATTTTTTTAGAACTCAGAATGCTTGCACCAAATTGTGACCTAATGGCTATTAAAAAAGATCTGAATATTTCTAAAACTGAAAATTCAGTTTCCGTACCTCCTCACTACAATCTGAGTATGTTTGTGATAATTTCCAAAGAAATCGTACCAATGTACCCATGATTATTTTCTAATAATTATGTGGATGATGTATGTATGGTTTGTCCCCTTAATGTGAACTGCACTGAACTCTTTCTTTTGTTTTCTATATTAGGTACTAGTTGGTATGAGCAATAACAACCTCTGACCCACATTTCTCATATGCCTGGCTGTATCCTGATACACTCAAAATCTCGTCATCACTTAATTTATTTGAAAAACCAGACTATGCAAGGTGAGAGTGAAACTCTAATGACTTTTTCCTGTCAAAATTAACTTTGCGTGATTCGAACAGAGACCGTGGGATGTAAGAAGAGAAGATCTAATCCTTTCCTTCCTCCATTCCATACTAATCTTCTTTTGAAGAATGTCTTTTAATTCTTGTTTACCATGCCCCGATTCCTGTAAAAATCACCCATTAGGCTATGAGGCAAGGAAGAGGACACTTAATGGTCCTTTATATTTCTCTTCCAGGTTTAATAGGATGAGTATGTTTCTGTAAAGGTTACATTCTTTGTTATAGGTTCCATGTCAATGGGTCTAGAGTCAACATTAGATAGGAAGTTATCTTTTCTTCTCCTCCCCCTTTCTCTCACTCATCCTGGAGTTTTAACCTGTCATCTCTTTCATTGAGTCTGGAAATAACAGATGGTATAGATATATTTGAAGCTCTTAGATTGGCTAAGTCATTTTAAGAGTAACTGCCTGGAACTGCTATCATTTTATTTCTTCCTTTTCATTCTGATTGCATGCTTTATGTTTTTAGCTATGCCTGACACCCATTATTTGTTTTACAATTTTTCTCTAGTTGTATTTAAGGCGAGACATGCAGGTTTTTTTAAAAAAAGAAAATTTCACACAATTTGACATTTAACTGCTCTGCCTCTCTTCCTGACTCTTATTTGCTGTAATTTTGATTTGTGTGTGTCTTCCCTCCCCCACCTCTTTTGACTTCTGAAAACATGGAGAACTCTGCCTCACTCAGGCCATCAGTATCAGACAGAAGACAGGTTAATGATGAAAGCATATCAAATGCAATCTATGCAAATCATCCTCTTCAATGGATATAAGGTGCGGCGGCTTCATTGCATTCTTTTTTTTTGAGAGACATTTTCATATTAAGCATGTTGCTATTGTATAAAGCCTCATATTTGAGTCTGAGTACATCTGAGTACATGTACAGCATAATTTTCTTTTAAAGGACATTTTTAACCTTTCTATGTTTCTCTGCTGTACATTGGATGGATGTTTTGTTTTATGCCAGCGTTGAGGTGAAGAGCCTTGCATTTGGTGGGAGTAATTTCTTTTTGTGCTTCTTATATCAAAGATGAGACAGATTTAAAGGAAGGAAGGAAGGAAGGAAGGAAGGAAGGAAGGAAGGAAGGAAGGAAGGAAGGAAGGAAGGAACCAAGCCATAGCATTAGCACTTAGATTTATATACCACAGTGCTTTATATCCTTCTCTAAGTGGTTTTACAGAATCAGCACATTTCCCCCAACAATCTGAGTCCTCATTTTACTGGAATCAGAAGGATGGAAGGCTGAGTCAACCTGGAAAGATGGAAGTAAGTAAGTAAGTTGGGAGATGATGCTAACTAACAATTATAGTTGCCTTGCAGTGAGATGGACAGTAAACCAACAAACTAACTAACCAACCAACCAACTAAATGGACCACACATTTCTCATTCCTGACTAGGGGACAAGGACTGAGCTACTTCCAATGCTCTGAGTTTATCCATGTAGTCTGGACCTATGGTGGTTGTGAGTAGGAATGGAAGAAAAACTTCACTGCAAGATTTCCATTGCCTTATTGTTATCCTTTTGGAAATGATTACATATGGTGGAGATAAATGCTACAACTTTTAGACTTGCTGCCTAGCTTTTCAAATGGAAAATCCTTATTGAAAAGTTGACCTGCAGCCACAAAGGCCATTTCTGATTTTGCATCTATATTTGATTCTCCTTTCTGACACATTAGCTGACTCACACATTTTAATCTAGCTACAAATGGACACTTGAACCTTTTGAATTAGAACAATAAAACTATTTCTGGACTTCTGACTAGTATGCTTCGTCTTGGCCTGCAAATATAAATTTTGATTGGTTGCTTGTTACTGGAATTCATCCAATATCTGACTAGTAAACATGAGACTTTGAACAATCCTCAACATTTGTTTTAGTAGATCTTATATCGCATGCATTGTTTTTTAACCAGTACTGCTTCAGTTCCTATGTCAGAAGATGAAAGGCTTAATAACATTGAAACTATAATGACTAAAACTCATTAATGTAGTAGTCCATAGGCTCAAATGCTATGTGCTTGAGAAAAAATTGGCCCTTCTTTCTTCTATGTTCTTTATCCAATTCAATCACTCTTCCTCTTTTAACCAGCTTCCCTAACAACTGTTTTCGCCTGTGAATCAAACTTTACTATCTCATTCATATTTATGCAACATAAACAGTCTCCCCATTATCTGATCTCCAGTTATCTTAGACACCAAATTACCCAAACAGGGTGTATGCCAACATGTCAACAGAGAGTAAAACAGTTTGCATGAGATCAAAGCTGCTGTTTACAACCAAGAGGTTAAAATATAGTTAAGAAAAGATGTATGCGGTTCAGAAATCAAAGACTGCTTAATTTATGCTTGGCAGAGTTTTCCATAAGAGAGCATGTTAGGCTATGCTGAGAATTGGATGGTCTGTTAATTAATATTCCTGAATGGAGTGACTTGAAATGGATGGCTTCTTTCTTAGTACTTGATGGAGCTGAAAAAGCCACTTGTAATCTAGCTAATCTGTGTTCCTTGTGACTCAAATGAATTTAGTAACACTTTCTGTGCCAAGGAAGATCTAGTCCAAGTATTTGATATGTCAGGCACGAAATCTTACATATACATCTTCTCTTTCCTGAACATTTGATTGTTTGTTTGTTTGTTTGTTTATTATAGCTGCCCATCTAGAGCAAATGACTCTGGGTGGCAAACAATCATAAAACAGTTAAAAAAGTTGCAATTTAACACAAAATAATTATATACAGCATCCAAGGAATATTCTGTATAGACCATAGACCATAGGTATCTATAAAGCCAGGAAACATGGCTCTTCATACCTTTGGGCCTTCAGGGTTTGGCACAAGGCCAGGTCTTTAAGGCTTATGAAAGGCCAATGGGTTCAGAGCAGGGATGGATTCCCACACAAACTAGTACCATTTTGCTCACGCTCACGCATGCAGCGGCTGTGCATTGCTTGCACACGCACAGTTTGCTATAAATGTTTGTGCGCATGCGCAAAGACTAGTAAAAGGTAATAAACAAAATGCCAGCAACACCAATGGAGACAGGGGAAACTGGTTTGTGGGCGTGGCCAGCCTGGGTCACTGCCGGTTCTGCGACCCAGGCCAAATTATCACTACCAGTTCACTTGAACTGGGCTGAACCAGGAACAACCCACCTCTGGGTTGGAGGTATCCTTTACTCTGAGGGGAGAAGGTCTCAGAGGGCAGGGGTCATGACAAAGAATATAAACAGGTTATAGTTAAAGTAACTGATGCTTTGCTATCATTTCAAGAAACCAGAGCCTGGCCTAAGGGCAGGGCTATCAGGGAGGGTTCTATGAATTCTATACCAATCAATCAATAGAACTACTCAAGAAGACCTGAATTATTATTCATCCACTGACAGTGCATCATACAGCATGCCCAAATCAGGCTTGTTTTTTGGCTAATCCAAAAATAATAGCAAAATCATTTAGATTAGAAGATAATATTTCCATGGAAATAACATACTATACTTAAATGAAGAAAATAGAACAATGGATGGTAAGAGGGGAGGCTAAAGAAAGAAAGAAATAAATAAATAAATAAACAAATAGCAATAGCCCTTAGATTTATATACTGTTTCACAGTGGTTTACAGCTCTCTCTATGCAGTTTAGAGAGTCAGCATATTGTCCCCACAGTCTGGCTCCTCATTTTACTGACCCCAGAAGGATGGAAGGCTGAGTCAACCTTGACTTATAAATAAATAAGGCCAGATTTAATAATATCTTAAATGGTTGAGCTAGTTTTATAGTTTTAACTTTTTATGTACCGTATATACTTTTAATTTCTACAAGTATCACTCATTTATTCATTATTTAGCACTGCTATACTTTTGGTTGTACTTTATCATATTATCTGGTTGTTATGTTTACACAATTTATTGAACATTTTAAACAAAAAATAAGAGTAAAACAAATGAAAAAGAACAAAAAAGAAAAGGAAAAAATGAAAGAAAAAACTAAAAGTGCAAAAAAAAGAGTAGCAAAAATAATTTAAAAAGAGATAAAGTTATGGCTTCCAATCTTTTTTTATATCAGTTATAAGTACAACTAACTTTCACCCTTGGGTTATCTTTTCAGAGATATTTCTTTACCTAAACAAATGACCATGGGCCAGCCAAAAAGCGGTGGGAGTAGGAGCAAGAACAACTTCTGACTTCCTGCTGTTTCCCCATTGGTCTTGTTTATGGATTGGGATTAATTCTTTTATCTAGTTTAAATATTTCTGATAACTGTTTATAGGAAATCCACTGGCAACAGTTCCTTATGTTACCAGACCTTCTCTTATTCATCCTCTGTTCCCTTTGAAAGAATTCTAGTCTAGTACTATAAGTTAGCCATTTATGTTTACTTATCATTTCTTTTCTACAAAATGCTTCTTGTGTTGAAAGTCACAATGTGATGACCTGGAGTGTGGCACGAAAGAAACAAAGCCAGGGAACAGGTCTAATTCCCCTTTATTGCTCCAACTTTGCCCCCAAACATCCTCACATTTACTACAATTCCTGGAGGAAAGCTCTCACACGCACCTTCAGCAGCGTCTGGCTGTGAGTAGTTCATAAGCCAGGTTAGCCAAACAGTAACCAGGGCCAGTAGTCTAGTAAGCCAGGTTAGCCAAACATTAACCAGAGCAAGAAGTACAGCAAAGCTAGGCAAGCCCCACAAGACAGAGCACAGTAATCTCCAGGCGTCAGCAAGTGCACATGAGGCTCCACAGATTCAATGCTTGTTCCCAACAAATGCTCCTCCCACCTCCCTACATCTCAGTCCCCAGCTGTGCCTTGTGAAGAGCGGAGGGGCACTCTCTTCCCTCGTAGCCAGCTCAGTCTGTGTTGTTCTCAGCCTCTCTCTTCTCTCCATGCTCCAGGAGCAGGAGTAGGTGGTCCTTGCTCTTCACCTGAGCTCTGTCTCTTCTGCTCTTTCCTGTCTGCAAGCCTTTCTAATCCTGAAAATCCTTGCCTGGACTGAGTCTGCCCTTCCACAGTTTCCTCCAAGGCCAATGGAGCCACCCTCTCGATCTCTGTCGCTCTTGTCCCAGCTCATCTTCCACCACAGATTCAGACTCCGAAGAGGGCATGACACACAAAGTGGTTTTGGGCACTTTGTATGTATTCTATATTCTCAATGTAGCACATCCATTATAATGATTTTTGAAATCTATGTTAACCTTGATTTTATTGAGCCTCAAATATCCATGCCACCCAAATCTTAGGCCATGTCCTTCTTACAGTCTTCTATTTCTCAGCAACAGAGACTCTTTTATCTGATCCAATATCAAGATGCATAATATAATTTCAAATCAGCTGAACCCAATCTTCCTTTTTCCTTTGCATCTTGTAAGACCTTATACTTGTGGCTTTCCCCTTGCTATATAAGCTTAGATATATATTTTTGCCTTTGTTTAATAAATGGTACATCTGTTGCCAAAGATAGGTATTTTGGGTATGATAGTTACAATTATCTATAGATAGTCCTTTACTTACAAACAGTTTAATGACTGTTTGCAGTGGTGAAGGCCCATGGAACAGATGTTTTACAACCCATAAAACACTTTCAAGCATTCTAAAGCATTGTGCTGCCCTCCAGTCAGTCACATGACCACAATTTAGACCTTTGACAAACTGTTTGCACATATCACTGGTTGCCAAGCTCTCTGCCATCATTTGGCAGAGTCAACACAGAAGATTGCAAATGGAGGGCTCAGAAGATTTGAAGTGTGCTGAAGTATTTTCCCTTCTCTTTGTATGGGACTCACATTTGCAAACCAGTAGGGAAAGTAAATTAATATCAATCCTGCTTGTAACATAACCTAGGCTACACAGATGTCTAAAATTTAATTTATATACATTATATTTAGTACATTTATATACTGCTCCCCCCCTCATGAAGTCTTTAGCATAGAGTTCTCAGGTGTTTCTCAAGGCCTACAGTAGATGTACTTAGTTTCAGCAAGGTGATTGTATCATGTGAATGCCAATCTTGCCTTGGAGACCTGCCCTACCACTTAAATGCAGTGCCTGCATTTGCCTCAATGCTGGGATGTGTTCATGTACTCTCATGGAGCCTCCTTCTTTCCATCTGTATCTCTTTCCTGAAGGATTCCAATAGAGGGAAGATGTTTCATAGAGAGAAATATGTTACAAAATATGCCTCCTTTTGAGGTTTAATCCTAAGAACTAGCTTCTAAACTATCAGAGTAGAAACTAATTAATCATTGGCTTTAATGGGAAATTGATAAATTGCATTGTTTCTCTTTTACTAGCATAAATCTTTGATTTAATGACTATGGTCCTTTGATTTATTGTGTACTAGGTCAGTAATCAATATTTATGACATTTGGATAATTTTATGTACTGCTCAGTTTGTAATATTGGTTACATATGTATTTATTTGCATATGTACACACATACTCACATAGTTGTATAATTATCCACCAGGGGACTGCCCAAATCCACAATCTGTTCTCTCAATTCAGCCAATGGAAGAAACACTTTTTTGTAACAGTGGATAATAAAATGGTGAGGTTCTTGTGGGTGATAAAGTGAAGTGATGAGATACAAGACTATAAGAGTTCAAAGGAAGGCATGAATCATAACTTTCAAAGCTCTCACAAAAAATATAGCCTTCCAGTACGTAGCAAATTAGCACATAAAGACTATGTTAAACCAAACTGGATCATCTTATAGGACAGTGGCAATAAAGCTAATTGTTTATCTAACAATAAATGATTAGCCTCATTCCAATAGTCTTTAATATTCTATTCATAAATTATTCTGCTCTGGCATTACCAGACTAGACATTTCACACTGTCTTTGCAGATCACTTCACTTTTTTATTTGTCTATTAGTTTTTTTCTATTAGTCTTTTCAGCCTATGGATAAATTATATTTGTCTTTATCTAGATTTGCATGAAGTTATTTCTAGACAGATATTGAAACATAGGCACCCTTCCAATATATTACACTTGAATTAGCTCCAGCCAACACGGCTGGTGGCAAATTTGTTGTTCAAAACATTCAGAGGATATCATATTGCTAACACCATGATCTAAAAAACCCAATATTAACAACAACAACAACAACAATCCATGGAGTTGTGGCAGCACTTAGTAATTGCAACACATCTGTTAGCTATGATTTCTATAATGTGGGCTGTGACTAAGTTCTCCAAAATTGTAGCAAAATCACATTCATTTGATAAGTCAAAATGTGTTAGTAATGAATATCTGCCTCTATGAAAAAGCATATGTAACCCACTGAACAATTAACTGACAGTATTAATTTACTATAAACTGATGTAAGGTGTAGTTTGCTGTTTATAAATGAAACATTTTACAAAGAATCCAAAAATCCTTCTTTGTAGTTAGAAAACATTGCAACATGTTAAACACCAAATATAGCCAGAAATAATGCGTAGCATAAGTATTGTATACTATAATTAAGATCAATATATTAATTATGCTGTAATCTTGAAGCTGCAACTATATTATTATTAGCTGTCTTGAAAAAAGGAAGTAGAATCTGAACAAAAATGCCTTGAAAAGTATTGTTTCAATTTGAATTCAAATTCAAAATAAATGTGACTATCCTTTAGAACAGAAATACCTGGCTTGATTCAAAGTTTTGGTCTGAAGGTGATTCAACTGAATCACTGCAAACTGTTTTCATCCTTTGCCTCCAATCAAATGTATTTGAATTAATTCAATGCTTCAATGGGCATTTGTGAATGTGCACATGGGTTTTAATGAATGTTTGGGTTATTTGACAATTCCAATTACAAGTTCAAGCAGAAACTGACTCTTGAAATGAGTTCAAATAATTATAAATTTGAATGGGAATTGGACTGTTCTACTACAAAGCCGAGGTGGCGCAGTGGTTAGGGTGCAGTACTGCAGGCCACTTCAGCTGACTGTTATCTGCAGTTCAGCGGTTCTAATCTCACTGGCTCAAGGTTGACTCAGACTTCCATCCTTCTGAGGTGGGTGAAATGAGGACCCAGACTGTGGGGGCGATATACTGACTCTGTAAACCGCTTAGAGAAGGCTGAAAGCCCTATGAAGTGGCATATAAGTCTAACTGCTATTGCTATTGCTAATTTTTGACAACATCTCAATAACCTGAGCTTCTGAATGAATGAAAGCTGAGCATTCTTCAACATGGTCCTACTTTCCCAGTATGTGGGCCATGAGTCGCAATAAGGGTCAATGAAGTGGTGAAAAGAAGCTCATTGTCCTGATCTTGATCTAAGCCACTCAGAAGCCACCTGAACTATGAAAGTGGATGGCAAATAAATTTGTTAACTAAATACAGTTTAAAATTATGTTCTTAAAATCTGTGTGACCTAAACAGAAGAACTCTAATCTCAAGTCATTGACTTCTGAAGAGAGCACCAATGACTTGAGAGAGCACTGCTTTTTTGAAAATCCATTGCAGTATTTATTAACTTTCATTTTTTTAAAACTAAGCCATTTTGTGTACCTGCAATATATTAAAAAACTGAAAAGCAGAAATGGCCAATTTTATCTTTGCTGTCTGAGCCTGAGCAATTGTTCCTAATAAGGATTAAATAATCCCAGATATAGGCTACTTTAGAAATGTAAAAATAAATCAAAAAGAATCCTTCCTTATCTAATATCTTGCTAGACATAATCAGGTTGCCGAAATCATTCATTGAGAACTGCATATGCAGAACCAACTAATTAGTTCAGAATTGCTTTCTTCCAATGGAAAAACAGTGCTGACCCAGTTCTCATGACTAATGTTACACTTTGCGTTAAGATAAATGCATTACCATAAATAAACTAATAGATTGCAATAGTCTAAACATAATTTTGATGCACTGAAAATTTCTAAAACACTTCCCTCATAGGCATAAGAGCATCTCTCATGAAATACTACTACTACTGTGGTTAAGGAATCTAGATAGAAATGGGGAGTGTTGAGTTCTAGACCCACCTTAGAAATAAAGTCAACTGGGTGACCTTGTGCCAGTCACTCCCTCAGCCCTAGGAAGGTTTTGGAAGGGCAAACCACTTTCAAAACCTTTTTGAGAAAACTGCAGGAATTAGTCCAAGTAGTCACCAGGACAACATTGACTTGGAGACCCCCACCCCACCAAAGAACCTCCCATGCACAAAACAAAACAAAAATCACACAAATTTAAACATTAAACAATAAATGACCTTGAAAATATAGCATGTTTATAAGCCCAAGAAAATTCTAACATTACTTTTATCATCGATTGGAATCTTCTTAATATTGGAAGCAAAATATAATGGAAAGCATTTGTGCTATCATGCAGTGGTGGGATGTTGCCGATTTAACAACCGGTTCGGTGAGTGTGTGCTTTATGCGCGTGTGGGCCTAAAGCGCTTGCACGCAGTGCTGAAAAAGGAACATTTAGAAGCTCACCTTCCAAGTCAGCAACACAGGGGTGAAATCTACTTACTTTTGCTACCAGTTTGCAAATGTGAGTGTGCATGTGCACGCTCTGCTAGCATATGCCACCTCTGTGCATGCACAGGACCTTCCGTGCATGCGCAGAGCATCAAAAACAGATATGATGATGTCCAGGTGGGTGGGCGGAGTCTGCTACCAAGAGTGCCTGAAAGGTAAGTAGAACAGCAAGGGGGGGGGAATATGCTGTGCCACGCGATTTAGAGTAGCGTTAGATTATCAGGAAATCCTGCTTTTTACCTAATATAAATTGTGCGTCACAGCTGATCATCGGAAATACCGGTTTGCCTGAACTGGTAGCATTTTTTAACAACCAGTTTGGACAAACTGGTCTGAACTGGTCGCATTTCAGCCCTGCAGCAGGTAAGAAGAACAGCAAGGGGAGGGGGGAAATCAGCTGTGCTGCACAATTGAGATGAACTAGAACGCAGGAAATAAAGGACAGGCTAGGGCAGGAGCAGCCAGCTGATTGTCAGAGCTACCGGTTTGTCCAAACCGGTTCGTCAAAACTGGCCGAATACCACCTCTGCTATCACATCTATTACTTATAAACATACTGTACATTATAGCAAGAGCAGTTTCTGTTCTACAAACTAGCCATGTAGCCAATGATATAGGCTCTCAAGTTTTTTTGACCACAACAACTTGGGGCAAAATTTCCAAACCCTGTATGGTCTGGAAAGGGGTTAATAATTGCTGCTTCCTTATCAGCCAGCCTACTCATTATGCTGTTCAGATCCAGGACTCCAGCAAAGAGCTCGCAACAAGAATGCCTTGGCGATATTCTGCTCAACTCATAAAGAATTCTTATGTGCTATATCAATGAAGGAGTGTGATGGTCAGCGGTTAAGACACTGGGCTTGCCAGCTGGTAAGTTGACAGCCCAGGCTCAAAACCCAAGTGTGCACAATGGGATGAGCTCTCATTATCTGCCCTAGGTCCTCCCACCTAGCTGTTTGAAAGCATGCAAATATAGATAATTAGGGACCACTTCAGTGAGAAGGTAACAGCATTCCGTGTGCCTCTGTGTATAGTCATGCTGGGCCATATGACCATTTTGTCTTAGGACAACACTGGTTCCCTTGGCTAACAAAAGGAGATGAGCTGAAGAGACTACAGGGAAAGAGAAAACCCTTAGAGTTGAAAATGACTGCAAAGAGGAAACTTGTACTTTTACTTAGATCAATGTATCAATATGTTTTGTGCCATACGGTGGCCAACCAGATGCCATAGGAACCCAATAAGCAAAACATGGGCTCCCATCTATAAATCTCCCTAGCATCTGATACAGATAGATTTTTTTTCCTGGTATTATATGCAAAGAAATTCAACTACTTTAGTGAGTCAGTTAGGTCTTTGCAGAGTCCCAGGTAACGGGTTGGTTTTGTTTGCTATCTGCTAAATTATATTTTAAACGGAAATTCCAGAATTTGCACTTTGGAACGTTCTGTGTTAAAAATGGGGGCTCTACTAGCAGCTTCATGGAGGGCATATTTATATACACCACATAACAGTCTTCACTATAAAGAAAAGGCTTTGTGTACTTTTAATAGTTTTTTTTAGTATTAATACTACTACTAGAACTGTAATTCTTCTGCCAACAGCCTCCACAGCCTCATTTTGAAAAAAATGTGTAAATTGGATGTAAGGAGAACTGCCAAAATGAGATGAATAGGAATAGGAATCTTCTGTTGGTGTGTATTGATGAAGCTCTGCCGCTCAAAGACAGGATATTTCCTTGCATTCCCTTTTACATTGTTCTTCAAAGCCTGTCAGTTCAATGTGAATCCGATCTCATGGATTATTACATCGGAGTCTGACTGTCTGCAGTCTTTCTGAATTAGAAACTAATTGTGGGATAAGAGCTATGTATAATTTAAAAGCTATGGATTTGTTGTTTTGCTTTCAAAAGGCTCCCTCACTTCTGTCCCCATTGCTGAGCATGAATTATAGTGTAGAAGTTTGCAAAAAGCTGTTCTTCTGGATCTATGTACTCAGTTTGGAAACAGAGAGGATACAGGGTGCTTGTTCATCTTCATCAACAACATCTAATATTATTCTTCAGTTCCTTCTCTTTTTTATGAAACGAAGTAGTAGCACGGATACAGAAGAAAGCAGTAGTCTTTGGTTGATAAATTATGAATTATTTCAGGATCACACATGGACACGATATGCACACCCACATACGCATTAAACTGGGTAATACATTAGTTTTCTCTTTCCCTGTAGTCTCTTCAATTACATTACCGTCTCCTTGCTTTTCAAATTCTTATGAGAAGTAATTGTAACTCTGCCATTTTGAATTATATTTTAAAGGTACTTGTATTAAAGAACTTCTCAACTCAGTGAAAATTCCAATTTAAAGCATTTATAGGGCACATAAAACATATTTAGGAAATCACTTTTCTCAATCTACAATTGTGTTTAAAAGATGGGCAGATGAAAGGAGCAGTG
Source organism: Thamnophis sirtalis (assembly GCF_051295495.1). Lineage (NCBI taxonomy): Eukaryota > Metazoa > Chordata > Lepidosauria > Squamata > Natricidae > Thamnophis > Thamnophis sirtalis. The sequence continues at coordinate 84,426,224 of NW_028261383.1, read as the reverse complement.
GAGAAAGATGTGTGACGTTGAGGAGAAAGAAATAGTGTGTCAGCTATGTGCAGTATCTTTTCACGTCTTTTTGAAATGAGTTATTAGGGGATGCTTTATGGTTCATTCAGTCTGCCCTCTCTACTAAGACTTAAGAATTCCTGTGTTAATTCAGGCATTTATTTATAACTAATTGAAACACCCAAGAAATAGTCACAGCGAGATGCAAACATGTGTACGCAAGCAGAATTAAGTTTATTAAATAACCTACAATAGTCTAAACTGGGTCCTTGCAGAATGAATGAAACCACAGTTGATACTGAGACTAGTAGAAAGAAAGTAGTATTATTGAATAAGGCAATGCTGAACAACTTCTAGACTACAACAATCCCTCAATGGCTAACAAGAATATTTAGTAATTACAATGCAGCTTTCTCAAGTACATAATGTGTTTAAAAATATTTTAAAAATAACTGAACCTATTATTATATTTTATAGATGAGGAATCAGAAGAAGTAAACATAAAAAGGACAAGATAAAGCTGTGAACAAAATACAAAGCAAACATAAAATAGACCATAAATTGTCTGCAAACATCTAAATTGCCCCTAGATGGTAGGGATGGAGTTTTCTGTATTATTTTGCTGCCAAAAGCAGCAATTACTTTGCACCTAAAGATCACATGGATTTTTTAGGCAAAGATCTTTCTCTTATCCTTGTGAAAGGACAAGGGGAAATAAGCACAGCTTATCTGAATTTACTGGGGAAACTGCCAAAGCCTATGAGACATCTGCTTCCAAGAAGTGTTGCTCCTTGCAACCAAGGAAGAAATGATTATAGCAGCAATAGCAGTGTTCTCCTCTCTAGATCATTCTCTAGACCCATCTCTAGATCCTGCCTTCATTCAGTACCACTATTCTCCTGAAAGTTTTGTTGCGACCTGCACTTGGATTACAAAACAGTGGACTTAATGAGTCTCCCATTTTTTTACAACCTAGATATAGGTCTGTTGAAAGCCACAAGAAGAGAATAGTTGTAGTTCAGGGTTGAACTACAACCCTGGGGTCCTTAATGCTCTCTCAGCTTAGTTGTTCAAAGGACAGGACAAGAAATTGGGTGGCCAGAGAGAGGCTGGCAGGTCTTTACAGTCTCCTCCTCTGCCTTCACTGCCTGGTTAGTTTTCTAGTAGTTATTTGATTTTTTTTGCAGCTCAGATATATAGTATACCTAACAAAAACCTATTAAAATAATCTTAAAAGTCAACCAATGGTGAGTCATTTGGACTCTTAGAAGACTGAGTACCAAAGATCTAAGGAGCTTGCAATGAGTCCTACAAGACTGATGATTTCAAAAGTTTATTCAGGTCCTGTGCGGGTACAATCTGACCCGAACCTATTTGTCATTGTCAGGACTTAGAAATGCACCACAGTACTGAACTGATGGTACTTAATCTAATCTGGCCGTAATGAATTTTCTGCTTGCCTAAGATCTGAAAAATATTTAAGTCATCATATATGTTTCTTTTTAATATTGTTAACCATACTGATCCTAATTTGAAAATATAAGAATAGCATTGCCCTATTCCTTAAGGCTATGCTTAATTTGGAGTTGGTTTATTAAGTTAAACATAGTTACTACAATGGAGTTCCTTTGGAAATCTAATATGAAATATGCAAGTGTCTTTTCTTTTCATGCATCAAGTCAATACATAATGGGTTAGACAAAACAATAGGCTTTGAACCCCCCCCCCCGTCATAAGTTTTTAAATAAAAATAATATAATATACCTACTCTGGTCTGGAATGCCAGTTCCTCAATTTCTGTAAATTGCTCATTTTTCTCTGGATTTTCTTCAATACACAAGAGAGGAAAATGATTATTTCCCACCTCTTTTACTTGCAGAGCCAGTTCATATAATGATTATATATTGATTCCTGATTTATAGAGAGGCAACCCAAAGTTATAAATACTCGGGCTTCAAGATATCAGGACATAGGGCAACTGTAAATTTTGTTTTTGTATCTACACACACATGCAGAATGTCTGTTTCACAGAAATGTTGCTCTTCCATTGTCATACAAATTAACATGGCCTTGACTTGTTTTTCATTCATTCATTCAATCAATCAATCAATCAATCAGAAGGATTTGACGATTTTATTCTGAAACTCAGACTGGAATCTCAGGATATTAAAATGATAACCAGTCCAGTCATTCCAGGGAGTCTAACTAGCTTGCTGTTCATGTATCTGGGCTACTTTCCTATTTGTGGAAAATTACTGGTTGCATTACATTTCAGAATACATGAAATATTCAAACTGTGACCCACCACAAGCCTGTATCTTTGATTATTTAATATGCACTCAATAAACCCAGCAAAGTTCATTTCATTAAACAACAAGTTAAACATTCCACATTAGAAATGTAATTGTGTGACATTTAGTTTGATCCTCAGTCATTGATAGTTGGTGCAAATGGTGCAAATATCTGTGTAGTTAGCTCGGAGAAGTATCATCCTAGAACAATAAATCAAGCTAGCTTTAAATTCTCATTTTCCCACCTTTCCTTCAAGTAAAATAATATTGACTCTTTATTGGAAGCAGACAGTGGGGCCTCTTCATTGTTAACATTTTCAGTTTCAGTTCAATCATTCCTACAAACTAACCAGTTCCTGCTGTTCTGTATTATTTATTTTGTTGCCGTGAATACTGAGAGTTATGGCCAACATTCTTCACATATTGATATACATTATGAGAGTTTGGAGGGAAACCATTCATCTGCCTTGCTTCTCTCTAAGCCTGGATTTCCTTGATTGCAAAGTAAGATAAACCTGCTATCTTGACTTTAAATACCCTGGGAAGGAATGCACATTTTCTTTTTCTCTCTTCCTTCCTTTCTCTAGCATGAAACACACATATACACACACACACACAACTATCCCAGCCCCCAGTTTCCTATTGATGGGCTGGCAACATCCATATTTGTTTTGCTGGCAGGCTGAGAGTTTTACAGCTGAAGATTCAGGAACCTTTGAAGTCTCTTGGGGAATATCATTTCATCCCCTTTGCTTCTGGGTCAGAAAGGTAGAGATTGATCTGTGGAGTTCATTCCCCTTGATGGGAGGATGTTCCCCCACCAATTAACAGCAGCAAGCCTGGTGAGCATGCTGGCTCCCTCAGAGCATTCTGGGAAAGAAGCTTTTATTTTATGGTTTCTATTTATGGAGATGGAAGAGAAAGAGGTGGCTGTCATATATGGTCCTAAAAAGAGATAAGTAAGAAAGTCAAACAGCCATCATGGCTGATAGGACAGTGGAAAAAGTAATGGATACATAAAGTTAAAGAAGGGGAAAAAGGAATTGGAGAAGCTCTTCCTGCAAAGAAAACATAATAAATCTAGGAGCTACACGTAACCCTGAGCATTTTATGACCAGAAGCAAGCATGAGGGAATGACTCGAATGTAACTAAAGCCATTAATTACCTGACTACGATCAAAACCTAAGTAAAGCAAGTATATTTATGATGTACCTTAGAAGGGTTGCTTCAACTTTCTGCTTTTTTTATTAATTGGTTTGATTAAATAGATTTAAAGAGCTTGGGCAGGGATTCCTAAATCATACTCCATATTGATCTAACAAAATACTCAATAAATTTTCTAATATGGTTTCTTTCTTTTCTGGTGTCTGGAAATTTTGCTCCTAGTCGTAACTCAACACAGAGCCCACTGTTGTGACATTTGGATTGTAGCAAACATGTGAATAGCTCTGAATATGGGAAGCCTTCTATGATTAATAAGACCATGTTGCTTAATGCTTGTATATGCTGGATTAACATAATAACGAAGCAGCAGTAGTAGAATTGGCTGGAAATTCTATCCCATCCCATCCCATCCCATTGTTAAGTAAGAACATACATTTTCAGTATTAGAAATAATCACCACTGCTTTTGAGGATCAAATAGGGAGACTTTAAAAACAGTTCTTCATTTTGTGTGTGGGTACAGCTGGGTCCTCTATTGGAAAATATTCTTTGTTTGGAGGGCATTGTTTGGTGTTGGAGAGAGGTAGCATCCTTGTCACATCACCAGTTAACACTTGGACAGTAACCCAGCAGGTATGCAGAGTACCTGATTTTATATATTTCCATGCCCTCTTTTTCTGAAGATGCAGTTCCTCTAGGCAGTCTGTTCTATGGTTGGATCAGTTTTCATTTCAAGATGCAATTTGTGGAAGGATATTGTTTACTTCTTTCACTTGAATCACACCTAATGAAATAAAAATAAAAGTAAGTTCCATTGGAACTCTACAATGAAGCATCCCTCTTGTGTGTGTGTGTGTAAAAATGGTCAATGGAAAAATGTGCTGTTCTGTGAAAAATACAGAGCTACTTATATATCTGTTGTTTGCCAATAAGAAGAGGCTGGACCACAAAGCAGCTCCTCTAGTGTGTAAATGTGTGTGCCTCCCTGTGGTTCACTAATGAGACTAGTAAAATAAATGGCACACTTTAGACCTTGTCTGAATGAAAACTTTGCTGCTTGAAAACAAACACCCCTGGAAATTAAAGAAATTAGTTGGAGTATGTTATTTTTTCATTCATATTTATTTTATTTTGTTATTTTTCACAAAACTGCACAATTGTTTCAGTCATTTCTTTGTTTTCTAGTTGGATCAGATTAAATAGTTTCTTTTACAAAGGCAAGGAGGTTGTCTTAGTACCATTTTGTATTATGCTAGACAACAACACTAAACTTCATCTATGCTATGGATGCTGTAAATTTACTGTCCTAAACATCCAATTTGTTTGGAAGAGATTTCCTGAGCTTGATTCAGAACAATCGTGCACATGTGCTTAGATTTACAGTATTTGAATAATTTATTCTTCCAAGATTCCTGCTAGATACTGAAATAGGAGTGGAAAGAATACTGCTGATATTGTATTTGGTAACAGTCTTGGAAACAGGAGGTAGCTTGTGATTTAATTCTGATCATAAAATTATGCAGTGTAGGAGTTGGCAGGGATTTTAACGTTCTTCTAGTCCAACTTGATTAATGCAGGAGTCCATTATTATACCAGTGTATGGACAGATTTAAATAACAGGTAAGAGTATAATGTATGAATAGATCTGAATCAGGACTGGGAATGTCTGGCCTCCAGATATTGTTGGACTACAACTCCATAATGTATCTGTAGGCTAGGGTATCTGGAACTGATGGAGCTGAATCCCAAAACTGCTAGCAGCCCACAGTGCCCCCATACCTGTGTGGCAAACATAAAATCTTCAAACTTCAAGGTGCTAGACTTCATCTTTGGTATATTCTGGGTCTGAAATACCTCAGAAATACCTGAGAAAAGATCTGTATCTGTTTTTGATAACTTTTCAGGGACCATCCTCCAATGACATGAAGAGAGCTATATTGATTCATCAGCAAAGTGCTTTATCTGTCTAGAGTTTTCATGGTACCAATGCCTTTCCCTATGCAATGCAGTGGATATCTCCCTGCTCCATCAAGCACCCTAAAAAAGGAAATATATATATTTATCTTAATGTTTACCCAATGATACATCAAGATACTCAACTTGTACCTCTTGGGGGAAGTATATTTTCACGGGAGATCATTTTTTGCCATGCTTCCCAGTTCTGGTCACCCAGTTTAATATTTTTTTCCCATGTAAAATCAGTAGCGGCAATCAGCTTCCAGTATTTATCTCTGTAGTCATTTATCTATGCATTGTTTTGACTCATCTTCCTTTATTTCTCCCCCTCCTCCTCCAGCCAAGTTCAATATGGATCCAAAGTCACAACTATTCAAAGAGTAATAGAAATACAGTCATGCCACAGCACTATTGATCATGCTCATTATCTCCAGCTTTGCTTCTCAATTCATGACAGTGACACTGTGGCATCAGAAAGGTTTATTTGGATTTTTTTTTCAATTGCTCTCCCCCCACCCCCACCCCTACTGAGCAGATCCATAGTAAGGGTGTTTGTTTGTTTGTCTGTTTGTTTGGTTAATGACAGGACAAATAAAGAACCATGGATTATAGATAGTACTTCTAAGAAATGCTTTCTTTGTCTTTCTTGTAGTATTGGGTAAAGGGATTTTTTATTAAGTCAAATACAGGAGCTCATGAGCAGTGGAATATGCAGCAAACTATGAAGATGACAAAAGGACATCACAAGCAATGACATTGATAGAAATGCATACTTGTTTCAGAAAGTGATTGCAATGCACAAGTTTCACTGTTTGCATGATTACCTTATCATGCATTTACCATTTTTGGACACACTTTTATCTTCCCTCTGCAGAGCCTCAAAGTTGCTTTCAGAAGGAAAAAGGGGTGCTAAGTAATCGTAGTTGCCCTGAGACAAAAAGTGGATTTCTTCCTCCAACTAATAAAGAATGCTATTCCCTGTAGATATTCATTCTCTGTGCAAGATACATGAGATAAGAAAGGAGAATTGGAAGAATTAGTATGTCTTTTCACACTTTCCCAGAAGTGCAGAGCTTATTTGTGAGGAGAACTACCGAATAGTAAGAGTGTATCTGAATGAAGTTAAATTCAAATTCAAACCTTTATTGTCAGAGTACAACATGTGTACAATGAGATTGGCTGAGCCTTCCTTCGTGCACCCCCCCCCAACACAATACAACTCTCAGTAAAAGACAAAGAAATCCCTAGCTGAGTTTATCCTACTAATAAACACCCAATCCTATTGCACCATGAGAACTTATTGCACATTGTGCCAGCCCCGAAAGTCAATCATGCTATGTTGTTGTAGTGTTATTTTTCATTCAGCCAGCGAACCCTAGCGATGTCAACTAGTGGTATCAGGGGGTCAGCCCACAATGTTTTGTGCTGTGCTCACCACCCTCTGTAATGTCTTTCTATCTGCGGCTGTCAAGCCAGTATACCATACCGTAATGCAATAAGTGAGGACGCTTTGCGATCCTTCTCGAATGGCTTCATTTGGAAGTTATTGAGTTATACTGCACTGCAATCCCTACCAACTGCAAATCCTTGGCAACTTTTAAGACTTGTGGCTATGCTGGCTGAGGATTCTGGGCATTGAAGTCCACAAGTCTTAAAGTTGTCATGACTGGACACCCCTACTATAGCATATAAAAGTTTTCCTCCTGATATTATGGAAGATGGTTAGCCCGAGCTCAAAACAAAACAAAACTCTCTGCTTGAGGACTGCAGTTATTTTTATTTCTTTTAGGATTTCCTTGAGAAAAAAAAGTTCCATGCCTTTGCTGCTGGCGTCCCATTTCCGTATTTATTTCTGTGAATAACAACTCACACACACAGCAACTCAGAAGGAGGGGACATGTCTGAAACATAGGAGAATGTTTTCCAAAGGAGTCCAGGGCCTGAGTTTGAGATTATTTCTCTGGGGTTGTTTATGATGGGCTACTGCTGGATTCTACGTAGCCATGAGAGTGTGAAAGAGATATCCTGCTGCAGAGGCAAATTATTTCCTATGTCCGATAGGATTCATAGTTTCCTAAGAAATTATGCAATCAAAAATAAGAGAGAGAGAAGAATTGGAAAATAATTTTACCAGGGAGTTGTTTTTTACTCTCAAGCCTAATGCTTGAGGAAGGATCTAGAAATAACTTGTTGAAACCCATTCCTTCACTGCATTTTATAGTGGAAGCACAGATGAAAACAATGACCCAGAGTTTAAGTGCTTGAAAGCTAATAAGAACTCAGACCAGCTTGAACCTGCTTCACAGAATGGTTTGGGCAATAGGAATAATACAAGTTTCTCATCTGCCTTTACTGAACACTAGTGGTTCTCCTAGATTTCCAAGAAATGTCTTTTCCAGCCAAAAAACTTGAGATCTCCTATATGGAGATGCTGAGGACTGAAGTAAGGATGTTTGGCATGCAAAATATGGGATCTATTACTTTGCTAATGGACATTAATAATAACTATCAAACAGAGATAATGGAATCTGTGATGATATTAAGGGAGGGAAATATTGATTTTTTTAAAGGGTGATGTGTCTGTAATGCTCTGAGTTTCAAGCTAAAAGTATGCAGCAGCACATGTATCAAATTATTTTCTTCATCCAACACAAAAAGTAAGCACACTCAATGGAGAGAATGATTTGATCATATATGATGAGTTGTCATGAGCTCTACGCTAAAATACCTTCTGAATACAGCTATGCAGAAAATATAGTTTTGCTAGTGTATAAATGCAATTCTTGGGCAGCTGCCTCTTTGACATGAATACGCTGAAGAGATTTCGTGTTAATTTATTCCAGAAACAATTAGTGGCCTCCTGTCTGTCTTCTGAATAACTCTGAAATTAGGGAAATAAACAATATTTAATTCTGATATCCTGAAATTAAGTCTAGGCCAAATTTTAATATTTGGCTTTGTGTCTGACACGACCAAAAATAGTAGAATTTTCAAGAAAACATGGGTCTGAATGGAGAGAATGTTGAATCTTATGGGAACCATTGTTAATAAAAGATTTCCTAACCAATGTATCTTTTAATCTATATTTATTATAAATCAGCAGAGATTTCAATGGGAAGCATGAAAATGATCACAGTAATCAGAAAACATAGTTGAACACATTATTAATGCTTATGACTAATTGTTTCTTGCACCATTTTTCTCAGATATGCCAAGCTAGATTAAAGCAACTGTGAACCATTTTGGACTCTGCTACAAAAGGAATTCCTCAGAAGTCTTTAATGTTTGTTTCTGCTTCAAACTACAGAGTGCAAAATATACTCAAAACAGGGGATAAAAAAGTGAAATTGGCTGTATGTTAATAACTGGTTGCCAAACTATTTTTAATCTTTTTTTTAAAAAAATAAAGATTTATTTTATGCAAATACAGCCATTTAATTTTGGTTATTCCTCATAGTTTAGACATCCTTTTAGTCCATTCATTCAACTTGCTTCTTTTGAGTGACTTAATTTGCATAGAAAACACAGCCACTTTTGGTGTGGAGTTGGTAACAAATGGAAAAAACATTTAAACCAGTGGTGGGTTCCGGCCAGTACACCCCGGTATGGGCGTATCAGTGGCCACAGGAAGCAACGGCCACCATACCAGAACCTGCCCGCCCACATTCCTTACCTGTATTTAAGCCAACCAGGTCATTTGTGCACGCGGGCACAGCGTACGGCTCCTGTGCGACCTCCGCCGAGCAGCTGGTGCATCACAGGGCAATGGATGCACATGCATGCACAGTGCACGTGCCCGAGGTGGATGCCCGGCCCCATCACAGCATACCGGTTGCGATGGGATCTGGAACCCACCACTGATTTAAACATGTTGCATTTTTAAAAGAATGAACTCTGTGTACTTATTTCTACCACTTTTGTCACTTGGAAAGATTATTTTAAAAATTAGAAGGAATTTTTTTTGTTGCCATTATCTTCTTTTTCCCCTTTTCTAAAATCCATCAAACTGGATGGATTCTTGTCTTGTAATATTTATACTACTAGAGATGGATTGGTATTCAACAACCCACCCTTCAGAGGAAATAGCTTTTAAAAGTAGAATGGAAAAGGTGACAATCCCTCTTTCTTTGAAGTACCCAGAGGCCTTCAAAGCCTGTTCTCTGAAACCGAGGAACACCTTTGGAGCAGCAGATACTCATGTGCATGCAAAGGAAGAAAAATCCTATGGGATTTCCTCCAATTCATTGATTTGTGTGAACATGTCTATGGAATTGTTCATGTAATGCATTAAATGAATTTTAATTTTAATTGACTTTAGTTCAATGTTATAAAATTGTCATTCCCATCATTTCCGCTCTTGATATACTTTCACCATATCACCGTACAGTTCAATACATAGTATTTATGATTTAATATGAAACATATTTAAAACACCTTCCGACTCGAGGGAAATGTTTAGTTAGGTTGCAAGCTAACTACCAATCTTTCTGTCAGCAACATGAAGGTAAAGGTAAAGGTTCCCCTCACATATATTTGCTAGTCGTTCCCGACTCTAGGGGGTGGGGCTCATCTCTGTTTCAAAGCCGAAGAGCCAGAGCTATCCGAAGACGTCTCCATGGTCATATGGCTGATATGACTAAATGCACGGAACACTGTTACCTTCCCACCAAAGTGGTCCCTATTTTTCTACTTGCATTTTTTACATGCTTTCGAACTGCTAGGTTGGTAGAAGCTGGATCAAGAAATGGAAGCTCATTCTGCTATGTGGGGCTAGGAATTTGAACTGCCAAACTGCTGACCTGCTTCTGATTGACAAGCTCAGTGTCTTAGCCACTGAGCCACCACATCCCTTGCCAGCAACATAGCACAAGATAATTAAATGCATTTTTCTTGCTCTCTTCCAAGCAAGACTCTTCCTTTTTACTGAAAGTCATTTTCAAACATCACATGTCCAATGGTTTAGTAGGTAACACATTTTCAAAAGGTTTAACTGCTAGAAAGTGTTTTTTTAAAGTAACATGAACATCTGGGCTGACCCTAACTCCCCCTTCCAAGTTTCAGCCTGATGTTAATTAAAACAGGCATGTTATAACCTCAGGAAATGGCAGCTGACCCTTAACTATGAATGTAACATTACAATAATATGCAATAAAAACAAGTCAAAGTAGAGCTGTTATCCAAACCACTTCTGGAATGATACTGCTGCCTTCCAGATTTTGTTTTTTTAATTCAAGGAAACTCGATTAAATCTCCTTCTCCTCTTGTCACCACCATCATAACCACCTTGATAAATTTCCATTCCAAACAGAATGCTAACATTTTCTCTTTTAACTTGCTACATACTCCAAACAAAACAACTGTTTCTTTCTTTGAATTCCCAAGATTCCCTACTATTCTTTGACCATGCTCCTTGGAATTTGAATTCCATCAACTAATGACTTCTTTCAATGACCTCAAAAGTTCATAGAATTTATTTAGAGGGAATAAAACCTCTAAAACCGTTTTTTTATGCTACACTGTCAATCTAAAACTAAATAAAACAGCATTATTTGCGGGGATCCAAAAAGCACAGCACTTGAAAAGTTAAATCATATTGTTTCAAATGGATATCCATATGCCAGATGGCTTCACAGAAAGATCTTCCATCAGATTTCAGTGGGTGACATCATATGCTAGTTCAGTACTAATTACAAGTGGTTCCCAATTTTCACATGAGGAAAAAAAAGGCCCTGTTTAACTGGGATTCTCTGTGGAATAAAAGATGCTGTTTCAGTGAGTGCAAAACAGTATGTAAATATTTTCTAATAACTATGAAAAAAGGAGACATTTCCACATGCCGTGTAGTAGATGAATGTCAACGATAGCAGAAGAATCTAGAGAGGAAGAGAAAGGACTCAATAAAAGTAACCATTATTTATTCTGCAAGGCCATTGTCTATCTTCCATCCCACTCCTCATCTGTGGAGAGAGCAGTGATCAGGAGGGATAGAGAGGCTTGATCAAACATCTAACTTATGGGCAAAGAGGTTTCTGATTTAGAGCCCTAATTATATGCAAATATGCTCCCTCCATACCATTTGAAGTAGCAGAAAAATAATTTCTCTTGTCTTTTCTGTTATGTATTATTATGCAGGCAGGGATAATAGCCAAGAAAAGCAATATTCAAGCCACAATTACAGGTAGAGAACTCTTGAACAGAATCAAGTAATGAAATCACTGAGTTTCACTTCAATTACAAACTAACTTGGGAAAAAGAAAGGATCAGTTTGCACACCAGATGGAGATTCAGAGTTTTCTTGTTGTTGTTCAACCTGGAAGAAAAGGCTGCCTTTAGAGAGTTTTAAATAGGTGCATGTAGATACGCTGTGAAGGAGAAGAGTTGAGCATCGAGAAAGGAATTTCTCAGAAAATGAGGCAATCAGTTCAACATGCTTTGGAGACTCATCCCTTAAAACTTTGCCTGATGATATGCCTATTATTGTGTTAGTCCTGCATAAAAATATGTCCTCTGTATCTCTTTCCAGCCTTTTGGCTTTATTTCTGTTTTATCCTAGACAGTTTTGGTGACTGATGCTGTTTTGTGTGTAAATGTCTCTGGTTTGATTTGGTAAAGCCATATTAAAATCTAGTTTAAATTCTAAAAGAAAAAAAAAACGCTTCATATCTGAAATCCAGCAACTAGCCTTTCTATCAGACTGAGTATTTATTCACAAATAGTTAACTGTGAACTCTCCTCTGAAAATCTGATTCTTCCTTTGAAATGTACTATTCTCTAGACCAGGGGTCTGCAACCATAAACACTCAAAGAGTCATTTGAACACGTTTCCCACAGAAAAGAAAATACTGGGAGCCACAAAACTTAGGTGGGCATGGTCAACTCAACGTCACTCCCACCCAGTCACATGACTCTCTCTTGTAGCTCTCTCTCTCTTCCCCTTCTCTTTCTCTCTGTCTTTCTCTCTTTCCCTCCCCCCCTCTCTTTATCCTGGGGAGAGGGGGGAAAGGACCTCAGAACTGGTGCTGGGTGGTGGGAATCTGACATCCGGAGACCAATGACCCCAGGAACAGTTCGCCAACGATCATCAGGTTGGCGCACAGCCAAAGACCAGCTGGCCAGTGGGAGGGAGGGCATCACAACACTGGTGGCTCTGCAGGAAAAGCAACTGACATCCAGGAGACGAGAGCAAGCCAACAATGATGCTCCAAGTCATAATGGGCTCCAGGAGTAGGGGACCCCATCTCCCCCATTGTGAAGCGCAGTAAATTTCACTGTGCTGCATAAGGCGCTGTGAGAGCAGCTGGCAGGCCATGGAGGCAGCAACAGCAAATGCACCATGATGAAGACGGAAAGCTGTTTAGGCAACTGTGGGGTGCTTTGCTCCCACACTAAGGCTCTGGCCATCACCACTACTGTGACTGAAAGACAGCTCTTCTATCCCTAATCCATAAATATCTACCTATCTTCTACAGATTTTGGAGGGTAGTCCCCTATTAAGCTCTTAATAGTACTTCCTGATAGCTCTAGATATGATCCCTTTTCCACAATTCACACAAATAGCAAAACACGATTCCAATCTCCCCATGGATTTGATTTCATGAACATACAATTTTGACCAAAACAATTTGGCTATTTCATTACATTCAAGAATTCAAGGACAATATGAAAACCCATACATCTTCTATCTGAGCACAACTTCCACTGAACTCAATGGGTTTGATTTTTTAAGTGTATATCAGTAAGGTAGTACAGGGAAATTATTTTTTTGAGGTTTTGTCATGTCCCAAAGACAAAAACACAATGGCCTTACATAGCCACTGAAATGCAAAACTACAGGTCTAAATAATTATATATTTACTGTTAAGAGCAGAAGGATTTTATGCTCTGTGAGAATCTGATGCTGTAGTGATATGAAATCACAAAAGGCAGGGTTATGATGGATATACCAGTGGCCCTTCCCTCTGTTTATGGCATGGGAAAGGTCAATGTTTGTCCTGTACAATATGTCACTGCTAAAAATATGACTCCAGAATTTATAGCAAATTGCTCGGCTAATTTACTACAAACTATAAATAACACTGCTTGAAAACACAGCACAATACATTCCGGCAATAAACAAGGAAACTATTTGCTTGATTCAAACCATACTGATGATAGCATATTAATTGGCATAGTCCAATCCTTAAATTGTATTATGTGTAGCAACATGTTTTTACAGCTTTTATAGTTATAAGCATTCATGTGTCATTTTGGATATAATTGATTAGAAATAAGCATTGTACAAACCCTCCCTTCCTTTCTGGGTTCCAGCCACTGTTATGCCCTATAGCAGGCTTTCCAACCTGATTCTGAGATGTGTGCGCTTACAATGCACATTGTTCCCATCCAACATGGCCAATGACAGAGTGGGACAGGTATATTCCAACATATTTGTAGTGCTATTTTATTTATATAAGGGTATCCTAATTGCCAATATATTTCTGGAAACCTCAACCATTAGTTCAAAGGAAGCCTTTATCCCTCAATGTTGCAAAACAAAGAACAAAAAGACAAATATGGATTTTCAACCTGTAGAAAAAGTATAATAGCATGGAAAATGAAACCTCAATTTGTTCGCTTCAGACTTACTAAATTTAGATTATCCCATTTTATAATTAAAAAAACCCTCAGGACATAATGTTTTCTTGGACTGATATACTCAAATGGCAGTCTCTTTGCAGACCACCACAGCTGCCCTTGATCATATTGAGTAAACATGCCTCATTCTCCAACATAATACAGTTCCTAAATCTGGTTTCAGATGCAATTTTGCAGCATATTGTCAGCCTGAAGTATTTTCTAAATTCTAACTTAAGGGTATATTATGGATATATCCATCCTTTTGATCTCTTGAATAGATTACATTTAAGAAACTGTAATGCATTTCCATAGCTTTATTTTAGGCTAATCTTGAGAAAGTGCATTGGAGATGAAGCTAAGTAATTCTGAAGATGAGGAAGGTAGAAAATATGTTCACCTACTACAGTCTCAATGTTTGTCATATGTAAAATTAATAGTAACTGTGTATGAAAACCAGGCTCTTTCAGATCATCAGCTCTCATCAATTTATGATAAAATGTCTAATCCACAAATGCTTCTCCAGTGACTAGGTATTTCCATGACCGCAAAGAGTTTTGATCTGAAAAGTGATGAGCATGACTAGTGTATTTGCCAGGGCCTTCAGTTAGCTCAGAGTGTTGAAACTGGCAATTCTAATAGTTATCTGAATCTGATCCAATTCACTGACTTGTAAAGCAGTTGGTGGTGGAACTAATTTGCCAACTAATTTAATAAAAATTGACATACTGGAGTAACAGGCTTTGACTGTTAATACAGGGTACCTTTTGTGTTGCTGTTAATCCAGTGCAGTTTTTCAAGTTATTGGCCCAGTTCATGAAAAGGTACAAAAAAAAAAAACCCCTCTCATTGCTATCTAAAGGGACTCTGTTGGTAAAGCAACATTTTCTCTGCCATTCTGATGCCAAACATGCCACTGAATTCAGAAACATTAAATGGCAAGATTCATCACAACTAATTTCTGTATGCCATCTATTAGGCTACATTGTTTTGTCCTCAACGTCAGGTTAAATAATGAACCTCTTGGAATTGAGTAAATTAACCTCCACTTTATGTTCATGTCATTGTCAAATGGAAACATCACTTGCACAAATGAAAAAGATTCATTAGTAACACTAATGCGTAAGCTCCACTCCAGCAAAAGATAAGAAGGATTGAGGTCCTGTCATAATGCAGTGTCGAACTGCCGGTTTGTTATTTATGACGCCTGCTATAATCTTTGGAGATTATTTTCAGCCATGGTAATTAGCACACAATGCATCAAGAACAATTATGGAACAATGTATTTGCTTGACAGGTACGCCACACTGCTGCAGGCAGGCTGTGATCCATGAGAAATTCAATCAAATCTGCAGGCTGCCAGGAGTTTATTAATATTTCTCCTTTCTGAAGCAGCTTGAAAGGCAGCTTCGCTTGACCAGCCATCCAAAAATACTTAACAATGTGACATGAACATGTTCCTTGTTAACATGTACCTGCTAGCACCAAGCCTTCCCAAGCACTTAGGCCAGATGAGAAAGTGTCACTTCATTTACATCAAGAGGGCAGGTTTCTTCTTCTACAACATTTCAATATACTTTTAAGGCAGATAATAAATAGGTATATCCTTCCGAGGTGGGTAAAATGAGGACCCAGATTGTTGGGGAAAATGTGTTGACTCTGCAAACCGCTTAGAGAGAGCTGCAAAAACATTGTGAGGTGCTATATAAGTCTAAGTCTTATTGTTATATTGTAGCAAATTTTACAAGAAAGAGAGAGCAATGTGGAAACATTGAACGAGGGCCACCACTATCTGTAATCACCTAATTTGCTAATTTGGTAGCCTCTTTTATGACATTTATTTATTTGTCATTCCAATTTATATAGCTATCCATCTCATATATATGACTCTTGGAAGATTTAGTGGTCATCTGCGACTGAACTTAAACTTCAGGTGGGGAGTCTTGTGGATTCGGGCTTCAAATTGATCAGTCCTCAAGAAGGAAAAATATAAGTGTAAGAGAATGGCTTCACCTGTTAACTTCCATAGCTTTTGAAATTTGACCAAAACTATATATTCTGGATACCAGATCTGCAAAACAAGAAACAGAGCAACAATTTGTATTTAGCAATGTTTAAAGTGAAAGGGATCTCAGAATCCTAGTGGACAATGACTTACTGTAAATATAAGCCAGCACTGTTCAGCAATAGCCAAAAAAGCCAACACAACACTTCATAAAGTACAATTCCTCTATCATCTATCTCCTTTCAGGCATTTTACTCCTGTGACAAGATCATGTAGAAAATGGTAGGCTAAGTATATTATCACTGATTTTTGTAGTGTCTATCTCTTCTTCATGAGAAAAGAAGGACTAGGGGTGACATGATATCAGTATTCCAGTGTTTGAGAGTCTGCCACAAAAACGTGTCACCTTATTTTCCAAAGCACCAGAAGGCAAGGCAAGAAACAATGTATGGAAACTAATCAAGGAGAGAAGCAACCTGGAATTAAGGAGAAACTTCCTAACAGTGAGGGCAATTAACCAATGGAACAGAAGTTGTAGGGGCTTCATCACTGGAGGTTTTTAAGAAAAGACCCTGTACCATTTTAAGAAATGGCATAGGGTCTCCTACATGAGCAGGGGGTTGGACTAGAAGACCTCCAAGGCCCATTCCAGCTCTATTCTAATTGATTGAGTTGGGAGGGAGAAAATCTTTATACATACAGAGAATGCTGACTTGCATATAAGGTGAGAAATTATGGAATTTAATACCTGAATATTTATTTTTAGACTGTTTTACATCAATAGCTCTTAGAATGCATACATTCAATACAGGAAATCATTATGAAACTCTACATATTAATAATTTGCACTCCATCACAAATGTCATGAATATGGCTACAGAGCCAATGAACCAATATATTTTCAAAACTCTCAGCAAATCTCAAAATTGAAATAGTTGGACTGCTTGAGATCAAAATAAAGCTAGTGGAAGGATTTAATAGAGTACATCTTGGAAGGCTATTTCTAAGCCACCCTCTGAAATTGTTAAGAATGTTAATGAGAGAAAGCTGTTATATGAACAAATTTATTACACCAATATGTTGAATCTACATAGAATTATAATGCCAAGATAAAGCATGTTTTCCCTGTATGCCTTAACTTACCACCACACTTGAATTGAATAGAACTTAAATCAGGTAGGGGCTGAGAGAAGCTGGTTTACTCTCAGGTGTAGATTTCCCATTACAACTGAGGAATTTTATTTTTTCCCTATTTTGCTGAGGATCACTCTTAACTTTAGTAGAGAAACCTCAAGATAATTAGGTATAAAATAAATAAAAGCAAAAAATAACAGCCAATTGAACCACCCTTCTGGGGAACTCTATTATTCCCAGGTAGTGACAGGTAATGACAGTCCTAATGCACATATGTGGCATGCATGTTGTTCAGCAGCTGTACTCTGACACATATGCAGGGTGTCTCAATTCACAGAATTCAGAAATGCCTGAATTTTGTATTTAAAAGGCAGAGACTGTAAAATAAGCAACAGTTTGAATCTGTCAATTCAGAGCAATTAAGCAACAAGTCTCACTCATAAAAGCTTTTGCTTAAATAAATTTGGTCAGATTGAAGGCGCTATCAGATTTTGTGTCAGCTCTGTTAGCACAGACTAACTCTGCTATTTCTTCAGCGCAGGAATCAGTGTGTATAAGTAGTATTTCTTACCCTGACTGTCCTTGGCTCTGGTTGTTAAAAACGAGCCTATTTATAGGAGAAAAATATATTTGGGTTCTGATTTGCATTTTGAATTTCACATTCATTTCTGTGAAAGATAGAGCTCAAATGAATTTGGCTGCCCAAAATGTCTCCTTTGCAAATTGGGATGCTGAACTTTTTCCAGATATTCTTGATGGCTTACATACGCTCTGAGTAGGTCCAGTTATTTGATATCTCTATCTGGCATTTAAAATCTGACAGCTGATATCTTGAAATATTTGCTGTACGTGATGATAGCATTCAAAAATACTGTTGACTGAAGCTACATGATGCATCATAATGGGTTAAGACTTTCTTTCTTTGATGATCACTGTCTATGAATGGGTGAGCCTCTTCTAGCTAATTCCAAGAATGAATCAGATTCGGATTCATCTCACATTCAACATTTGGGAGAAAAAAAGTACCTTTCCCTCATTCCTTAGGCCTGCAGTGCACTCACAACTCCCTTCATATATATTGCACACATGCTCTCTATAACAAACAAAAGCACTCAGAACTGATTGCAGAGAGCCTTAGCTAAGCTTGCTTGATCACTAGGAGAAAACGATGAGAATAACACATCATTTTCCATTCAGTATTGTGATCCTTATCTTGGCTGCAAAATTATTGACTGCAGGAAAATGTCTCACTGGCAATCTCTCATTGAGAACCTTTTAAGACAGGATGACCTAGTAAGAGTCCCTTCAAGGAATGTGCTTTGTTAATGTGACTGGAAATGCCTACTCAGGAGATTACCCGTAGAAAGTAAGGTAGATGAGTAATTTCCATCATGGTCAAGCTGCATCACCAGGATGATGGGGATGGAATATATATTTAAGCCAGAACATACAGACAACTGTGAAAATACTCAGACAGATGGCTCCCCAATTATAAGAAGGGGAAGGAAGTGTAACACAATCACACTTTCAAGATCCTACTGTTATAGTCAATCTTAATAAAAGTAATGACCACCTTCCCGTGGAGGTTGGATTTTTTGGTGTGTATGTGTGTCTGGTGTACCTAGTGGGGCTGACAGCACCTGAGCAGCAGGCAAAAGAAAAATAGTGCTTGCTGATTCCCTTCACCTCCTGTTCATGTCTTCTTGATGGCCATCTGACAGTCGCACAAAAGGTCTGAATCTTATCTTCATTATCCCACCACTCTCCATTGTAATTAAACACGTCAAAACTGAATATCAGTTATAGAGTTGATCTTTGTTGGAATTCTGAGGGATAGAAAAATTAAGGTTTCTGCCCACAGTATTCACCGCACTGATTGGAATCAACTGAGCAGGCAGGAAAAGCAGCTGGGCTGTAGATGATGAAATTAATCTTACTTTATGAGCATAACCCCTCTTCTCTGTTGCTCAGCTATTTCCTGGAAGTTTACACCACACACCTTCTATCCATCTACTCACAAAGCTGAGAAATGCAGCTTTGGTTTGTTAATCTCACTTTTCAAGTAGTCAGGGGAGATCCAACACTCTCCCACATAATTTTGCTGTTTTATCTGAATGAAGAGACACCAACCATTCTCAAATGACAAGGTTATAATTTGTACTGTTCAATTTGTGAAGTCTAATTGTGTGTCCACTTTATTGTTGTTTCCATTCTCCCAACCACTTCAGAACTATTTTGAAACTGATCTGTGACTGCCTTCCATTCCACTGATTTGAAATGCAGAAAATAAGGAACAAAATTCACTGCACCCCAGCTGCTGTTGGTTCCCCATAACAAAAATCCCCTCACCATCAGCCCGATGTTTTGCAAGCTTGGTCTCTTCTAGGAAAGCAAAGGAAAACTGATAAAGGCCTTGACACTTCTTCCTTTTATGTGGTAACACCCTAAGTTTCAGCATCCATTCCAAAATTCAGTTCAATGGAGCTGAGCTAATCAAATAACAAATAATAAAAGTTTGCAAACACAGGAGTAGTTTTGAAAAGTTTGTTCACAGTATATTTTTTCCCCAAAGATTCAGTCTCTCTTACAAAATACTGGTTGTTTATGTAAATAATTTGTTATCTAAACTTTAGACTGGAGTCATTCTTGCACTGCTGGTGACTGGTTTGCTTGGGAACAATATGGAAATTAATAATGTCCTGACTACTATGTGCTGGGAAGGCAGGGAAGGAAACTAACTTCTAAAGTTTGATTCAGTATTAGTTTTTGCATTTGACCCAGTTCTAACTGTTATTCTAACTGGTAGTGGATCTGGATACTTGAGAGACCGCCTTCTGCCAATTACCTCCCTGCGACCAATAAGATCACATAGATTAGGCCTCCTCCGTATTCCATCGGCCAGCCAATGCCGGCTGGCAACTACAAGGAGGAGGGCCTTCTCAGTAGTAGCCCCGACCCTTTGGAACGAACTCCCCGTGGAGATTCGTACCCTCTCCACCGTCCAGGCCTTCCGCACAGCCCTTAAGAACTGGCTAGCCCGTCAGGCCTGGGGACAAGGATAGCCGCCCCTCCCGAATGATGAATGCATGTTGCTTACTATTTTATTATATGTTTCTATGTCAATGTCTGTATCCCCCCTCCCTGGTTTTTATGTGAGCCGCCCTGAGTCCCCTCAGGGAAAAGGGCGGCCTACAAATATTAATAAATCTCTAATAAATCTCTAAATCTCTAATTCTGTGTCTGTTATAAGAATGAATGGGGCCAGTCTGGTCAAGTGAGGAATAAATAAAATAAATAACAATTATGATTTTAATCAGATTGCAAAAGGTTTTATAGAATGAGTCTACAGTTCTGAACTCAACTGTCTTCTCTGAGTCATAGGAATAAATAAGAAAGTTCATTTGCTCTTCGGAAATCTTGCAATATATAAAATGGACGCTACATAATAGATCAATGTCTCCTGAAACAGGCATGTATTTAGCTTTTGGAATAGATCTGAAAACCTTCATAATGCCCAAAGTCTATTTTACAAATCTGTCTACTTATTTAGGATTTTTATACAGCCGCTCATTTCACAAGCAAGACTCTGGGTGGTCTACAGTAAGACAGATGGTTAAAAATAAATATAACAACTTTAAAAACAATTAAGCACAAATAAAACATGAATAAAAACAAGCCTGAGAAAAAACAAGTAACATCCTAAGCACAATGCAACCATCTTGCAAACTTCCTGTTCTCATGGGATTTCACATGCTTGAGAGAAAAACCAAGTTTTGGGAGTTTCTGGAAGGCTGGAAGAATCACAGAGTTGGAAGGAACCTTTGAGGCCTTCTAGTCCAACCATTGCTCAAGCCAAGAAACTCTATACCTTTTCAGACAAATGGTTGCCCAATAGTTTCTTAAAAACCTCTAATGTTGGATCACTCAGAACCTCTGGAGGCAAATTGTGCCATTGATTAATTGTTCTAACTTTCAGGAAAGGGGATGGGACTAACCTCATCTTAGGAAGAATGAAGTTTCAAAGGACAAGGGCCATGGGAGAAAGGGGATATTTCCTGGGTCCAATCAGTTGGAACTCTTTAAGAGATGGGATCCCTCCTCCTGAACCTGATGGAACTCTCTGCCTCTCTCTAGTTCTGGCCTAGCTAACATTTAAAATAAAGGGACCTTACAAAACATGAATTTCTTGAAAAGAGGAAAATGCTTTCAGACTGCTATGCATTAATAACTGAAGACCCATATGTTTCTTACTGAATAGGTCTGTGATCTTTATACACATATTTGGAAATTAGTCTGATATAACTTAAGTTTCTGTCTCTTGTAGGATCAAAATCTACCCCCTCAGAAGTCTGATAATCGTTTTGACTTGAAAAGTTTTCTTTTAACTTTGTTTTCTGTGTTTTGCATACGGCCCTTTCCTGCATGTAGCTTAAAACCCTGACTGAAATCTATTTAATGCCTATTGGAGAAATCTGCTTTTCACTTACAGTTCAGGCCCCAGTTGCTGATTTGAGGAACCAAACTAATTTCATGTGGTTCTCTCAACACCCCTCATGACATTTATGACATATTTTTCTGTTTAGAGAGAATGATTTTTTCCAGATGCCAGCTGATTTGAAACTACCTAATGAGATTTCCACAGATGGAGAAGAGGGATTTTTTTAATGGGATTTTGTGTGGGATTTTTTTCAAAAAATATGATGCTCTCCAACAAAAATATTTCTCTTCCAAAAAACATTACAAATATAGTTGGATGAGTGCTATATTAATGAACACTTGTTCAAAGAAAAATAGGCAGGAGAAGTTACTCAGTCTTTCTCTCCCTTCTACTCCCCCCCCACAATATAAGTCTATACTTATACCAAGGCCACAACCCACAGTTTGAAATTAGCAAGTCAAATAAATGGGCATTATTTAAACAAATTTTTATTTTGAGCCACTAGCCTAAATCAGAATACATTTTGAAAGAATTTTAAGGAATAGAAAGATTACTGAAGATGTAGGCCAAATGTTCCACAGGCCCCCATTTTAGTATTTCTTTTGGCCATTGCTTTCAAAATGATTTGCACAAGTTATTATCTAGAAAGCTATTCAAATTGAGATTTCTTGGAGAAAGTCAAACATTTCATACCACAACTAATGATGCTTTTCTTTCCCCTTTGAAATGTGTGCCTGTACATTTGTGTGAAAAACTTAATATAAACCTTAAAATAGTCTTAAAGTAACAACTCTTCCAAAGTTAGGGGGAAAAAAGGGAAGAATAAGAAGGACTGCAACTCTGTCGATTTGAATAGCACTGTATTTCCTGAAGGCCTTAAAACCAAAACCAACCAACCAACCAATGTGGCCTGTGGCTCTGAAAATATTCTCTACTCTTGATTTATTTTCAAAATGCACATAGTGCTTCAACAACAAACGCTGCCATATATGATTGGGAGAACTAACGAACACTGAACTTCACCTAGGTGAGAATTGTGATACTACTTTATGGGTTTCAGAGCCATTGGGCGGAGTGAATGGATTTTTCAGCAAAATCTATAGAGAGAGATAAAAAGATGAAATGGAAGACGATTGCCAAGATTAATGTAAGATTTCATTGCCAATGTAATTCACTTAAAATATTAATTAGGAGTTGGTCTTGAACTTCTAAATGCCATCTATTGGCCTGTTGGAAGATTCCAATAGGAAGTCTCTCTGGGGCACTTTCAATTACACATTACTATTTTAACATATAGTACCATATTTATAAACATTAGAAAAAAACAAGCTTTGCATTCTTTTGTAGTGGCAGCTGACAGTTATTATGTGACTATATATACTGTTATTTGGCATTTTGATAAATTATTGTTGTGCAAGTGACTTTATTTTCCCTACTCATCTTCATAACTTAATTATATACGTATAGGAAATATATTGAATTTTACATGAGCTTTAATTAATTCTTAGATTTATCTTAAATTGAGCTCTTTGTTAAATGTCAGATATTGTTTATATTTTTGCACACAAATATTATATTCTTTTATTTGTTTGCCTCAGTACTCACCCAGATGAAATGGGAGGGCTGTGATGTATTGCCTAGAGATATTTAAGTGATACATGACAAACCATGCTCTGCTGGGTCGCTGTTTCAGAAATATTTCCTTATCTAAACAGAAACAAAATGAATACAGGTATGGAAAAAAGTGGTGGGGGAGGGACTTCTGACATCCTGTCAGTTTTTCTATTGGGTTTCCTCCTTGTCAGAATCGGGCATACCCACCCACCCACCCACCCTCACTATTAGGCAGGTAAGTGGCAATTGCCGGATGGGGCAGCAAGCAAGAGATTGTAAGACTAGCTGAGAAATGGTCCTGGAACGTTGAAAATGAAGACCACGTGACTGTAGCAACAGCCCACCATTAGAGAAGCAGCCAATAGCACTGAAGCAGCCACAACTTCCCAAAATTTCATTGCCTTGGGACTCATAGGTCCTGGATTTTTGACACATTTTGTAAATAAGCCCATTTGAGGTATCTTAATTCAAAATGTGTTACCTTGTGAGGCACCATTACACTCTGTTAAAGATTATGACAATGAGAGTTTTAGTGCTATGTAGATTTATCTTGCTATTGAAGGAACTGAACATGCACAAGTGACCAAGTCGGGGGCCATAGCCACTTCAGTTCTGCAGATGTCTGTCACCTGTTTCTAAGAAAATGTGCAAGTGTTTGGGAAAGAGAAGAATTGCTATTATGGGAAGCTGAAACCACATTGAACTTTACCCTCACATTGCCTGTGAAGAAACATTTAAAGAAAAAGAGAAAAATTCTTCCTTCTGTGAGGAACTAGTGAAAACTCTGCTCTATAAAATAGTACATAATCGAATGGTTGGAGAAGCAGTTCCATTTCTGAAAAACATGCTCAAAGTCCAAGAAGAAAAGAGGGTCAAGTGTTACTTGGATAGCCAATCATCTGACAGTATTAAAACTATGCTATAAAGAACACAAAAACTTTCCAAATATCATTTGTTTTGCAGGACACATGGCTTTAATACTGAACTGCAAATAGTTGTGTATTGTTGCAATACACAAGATTTGTTTATATACTCAAAATAATCTAGATTGGCCTGGCCTTTGTATCATTCTTCTTTTTCTCCCTCTTTTTCACTTAGCAATATAGTTTTGATTAATACTGTTTTTCTCTGTTTGGTTGCTATGTAATATAAGCTGCCATGAGCACTCTTTGGAGAGTGGGAAGGTATGCTAAAATCCTATAAAAACCTCAAACACAGCAAATTGTTCCTAAACGGTATTTGTAGGTCAAATGGTTATTATTATTATTTTTTTAAAAAATCATATTTTCCTCTAGTAGCTACTGGACATAGCTTTAGCCATTCTTATTGCTATTTTGTTTTAAATTATTTTGTTAAGGATTCATTTACACATGCATTTTTCTATTTGCAGCTTAAAGTGACACAAGCTAATCTGAGCTTGTATAAACTGCCCACACATTCTTTCAGAAGAGCAGCATATAGGCAGATGCTATGTTAAACATTTTGTGGAATTTGTGCAGTGGACCATGGGATGATTTACTGCCAAACACATAAATACTTTGGAGATGAAAATATATCATGAAAAACCAAATCTTTCACCTGGTTGCATTTTTTTTTTGCTCTTGAGTGCCAACAAATTGTCAAAATTCCATTACCGACTAGATTTATTCTTGTAAATGTGATATGCTTTCTTTATCTCAGTGTAACTTCACCCTCCACAAAATTGTGCCAACATATATTAAAAGGCAATGCTGTTTTCAGTATTTAATCATTTGCATACATGTTTACAGCCCTATTCTAAACAGATTCTTTCAGAGGTCAGTGTCACTGAATTCAAAAGGTTTTCTATCTGGTATGCAAGATTTCAGTCTTAAAGCAAAAAATAAATATCATATAAAACATAGTTTGGAGTTTGCTGGGTGACTTGTTCCTGCCATGGTCCAGATTGGAATTGGATCTCTATTCACAGCATGTAAAATATATCCATTTATCTTACCTCCTTGTGATATATTCTCCATCCAGCTTGCTTTCCAACACCAGTTATTTTTAAAAAAAAGAAAAATATTACCCAAACCATGATTAAATTCAATAGAACAAGTAGATAAAATAGGTATACAAAGGGTGCACTGCATTACTTTAAATTTAACATAAGTAAAGCAAGGATAACTGATTCATTAAATATGTACACACATATGTACAAATTATGATTCCAAGTATGCAGAAAAAGAGTAAAAAATAATTAGCTAAATAAATAAAGGCATAAGATAAAAAAGCAAAGGAAATATGGTTAAAACTAGTGTGTTCCAAACAATATACATCTTTGTAACTTTCTATTCTTGCAAATCATCCTTGCTTTCACCACAATCCAGACATTGTTTCATATACTGCCTTTGTTGTTTAAAGTTCTCACTTCTTTTCTTTTCATGATTTCATTTTGCTCATCCAACCAATACTGCACTGATGATACTACCTAGTTTGTATAATGAAACATCTGCAACAAAACAACCAAGTTCAGAGAGTACCAAAGACCCCTCAACCATAACTTTCTTGGACTTCCAAGACTTCCTCTTGAGCATCTGAAAGGATTCCTTGGGAAAGGAAGGGTGGTAAGGAGTCAAATAATAATCTGAACATAAATTTATTTTTTGAATGTTGAGGATGTAAATAGGCACGATTATATATGGTATAACCTATATGACCTATTGTGGTGTCACCCATGTGATATATTATGAACTACTTAACATGTCATAAATGCTGATTCTTCTAGGACAAGGCTGTCAAACTCCTGGCCCTGTATTACATCTCCTTTTTTCTTTAGCAAGTGGCCAAATTATAATTATACCACCATTGGTTAATCTGATAAACAGCATAATAAGACCACAGAGAGAACGCCTTTTGAGCACTGACTGGGAAATGCAGAACATAAGAGATCAATGAAAAGTGAATGTGTTGGTCCAAAGCAGAAGCGTTTAGAGTAAGTGGCTGCTATTGTGTCCAGGCAAAACAAAAACAAAAGAATATGATGATATGCACTCAAATTATGTGAAAGATTGCTGTGTACAAAATAGATGGAAATGAAACTCTGTCTCTCTTCCCATACAAACTGTTACATTTCTCTCTAAATACTTACTATAGGTCTACAGAGATATTGGGAGACTGTTGGTAAAAACTTTGGTTCAGTGTATCTAGAGCTCTTCAATAGAAATCTGGATAGTTCTCTATGCAGAAAGAAGGGCATGAAAGAGGGTGATACTTTTAAAAGGGATTTCTTAAAAAAAAACACAAACAAAATTATCCCAGCAAGTAAGCAGATGCATTTTTTTTCAAATTATGCTCTAAAACCTGGTAGCAAATCAAATAGAATTGCATCAAACCAATATAGATAAGTCAATTCCAGAGTACAAACAAACTCCCAAATCAGATGATGCAGTTTCTGTAGATTAGATAACTTCTACTTAGATTTCATGAGACTATTTTCAACTACCACCCATTGGGTTTTACAAGGATCATTTGACATAAAACTAGAAAGGGAGAAAATATGAGCATAACAACTTTGGAAATAATCCTCTTTGGTACAAAGCCTATACCAAGGCAATTGCAAAGGTGAGTATTCTGACATTAAAAAAGTAAAATATTGCCACAGGAAAATTGTCAGCTTCTTAATTCTATTCTATAATGCTTATTTAACAATGCTAAAATACAGCATTGTTAACAGTTTTATAAATTTTATTAAATAAGGCTTATGCTTAGAGGTTTTTTTTTCTGTAAGTGGTGAATGAAAGGCATTGCCAAAAAGATGTCACATGTTCCCTTTAGTAACTATCCTTCTTAGTTTTTTTTAAGTCATTGAAGCTGTATACTGGGTTTTCTAATAGAAGGGGCTACAAGTAGACATTCTTTAATTAAAGTAAACTTATTCATAATGTTATATGGAAAGTAAGCTTTCTCAGATGTTAATGCCAGATTGACAAGCATACTGCATATGAAAGGTGACACAGAATAATAATTAATACTGATTCTACTAAGTTAATTTATTACAGAAAACAAATATCTAAATCCACTGGTGTTACAATAGATAAAGGTTGTTGTTGTTGTTGTTAGTCGCGAAGTCATGTCCAATTTATTGTGACCCCATGGACAACATTCCTCCAGGCCTTCCTGTCCTCACCATACCCCGGAGTCCATTTAAGTTCAGGTTTACTGCTTCAGTGACTGTATCAAGCCACCTCATTCTCTGTCATCCCATTCTTCTTTTGCCCTCAATCGTTCCCAGCATTAGCTCTTCTCCAATGAGTCCTTCCTTCCCATTAGGTGGCCAAAGTATTTGAGTTTCATCTTCAGGATCTGGCTTTCTAAAGAGCAATCAGGATTGATCTCCTCTAGGACTGACTGGTTTGATCACTTTGCAGTCCAAGGGATTCGTAGGAGCTTTCTCCAGCATCATAGTTCAAAGGTCTCAATTTTTTGGTGCTCAGCCTTCCTTATGGTAGATAAAGGGTAGACCAACTCTTTTTTGTGGGTGAAAAGCCACACATTTTAAGATGCCAGGACCTTTGTATTGAGATATCAACAGAAGGATTCCTTTTGACTTTTCATTTTTCTTTTCATTTTACTATCTAGTGTGATAGAATCTTGGAAATGTCTCTCACAAAAACCAAATCTTTTTCTCCTCTCTTGTAGCTGAGCAGAAATGATTTTCTTTCCAGTTTTTCCTCATTTGATTTTTTTTCTTTCTCTCTCCTGGTCTGATCTGACAAAGTCCACCTTTCCTTTGCCAAGCAGAAAAGGTTTGCTTACCTATTACCTTTTTCACAGCAGAACAGGCAAACCCAGTTCAGCTTTTCAGCCTCCCTGATCAAACGTTACCTTCCCAGAAGCTGTCATGGCATGATAGCAAAGTGAGCTGCTGGTCATTACTGGCGTGCAACTTCTCCGGGAAGGTATAGTTGTGAGTCATATGACATGAATGATTGCATGTAATACAGGGTTCAAGACCTTAGACTTCATGGCATTGAAAAAAAAGGGCAATGGAAGCCTAAAGAGGTAAAGAATGCAGGAATGGTAAGGAAATTTTCTGTTATCATTGGATTGGTGTCATAGAAAGATACCATAGGAACAGCCTTACATATTCTGTATTTCATCAAGCCAAACCAGGTTTTCAGTGATACACTATTATGTTTGCTGCTTTAAATGCTTTTCTATGTATTCACACTGGCAGATATAATCATTAGGAATATTTGATTGGTAAACTATCCTGCTTCTCAAGATTATAAGTATGAAAAGCCATGGATTTTTAGGAGGAAAGTCTCAAATATTGAAGGATCTTCTTTGGAGTGGTCTAGATAAATGAATATTTGCAATGTACTAAAATGTTTCCTTGTATTAATTCATGTTTTACATTCATGCACATGTTTCTCAAGCTTAAATTCAGGACCATTTTTGTCTGCTATCCAATTTACACAGGAACCCAGAAAACATAAATGAGAAGAAGCTTTATGTATTAGTTTTAGGAAAGATATTTTTCCATTCAGCAATTTAAGAATCATCTGGAAAACATCTTATAATGGATGAGGCAAGCCATGACATCTACAAAAAATATTTCTGCTTCTTATATTTCTCTCTTCTCTGCACTCCATCAAGTGTTTTATACATTCAGATTTTTATAAAGCATTTAGTAAATAGAGACATTCCAGAGATTTGTATCAAAATGAGGATGATAACATGCTTTAAATGTGCACATTTCTTTGTTTATATTTCTTATCCTTTTCTGCGCAGAGCATGTACTGTATATGTGTAAGAGAATATCAGTTTGCTTTGTTATCTTGTAAAAGCATATGGAAGAACCTCGGTGATTTCTTAACCCATAAGGTTTAAGTCAGTTCTTCTGGGTTGGTAGTAGCATGCAGGAATAAGTAGGCAATCTTGACAATGGAAGGAATTAGCAGATGGTTGGCGATTAAGATTAGTTCTATTTAGTTACTTCATAAATGAACTGGATATGGTCTCATTTTAAATGGGATTAGCGTATAAACTTAAATAGACTAGGAAGAACTCCAGAAGAATCCTTCAAGACTGGGTGAATTAGGATTCAGTGCATGTAGGTGTAAAGCAAATTGAGACAAAGTGTAATTGCACATATATTTTGATTGGAGTATGCTTTCTTTGACCCATTGCAAAGGCAGCCATGGTTCAAATATGGATGTTGCTAGAATAAAAGGTCAGGGTTCTTTAACTTCTAAGACCTCCCAAATTGTGCATTACAGTTTTAACAAAAATCAACACAGCTTCTGTCTTGTCCACTTTCTACTTCTCTTTCCCCAGAAGTCCTCTGAAGAAATTCAGCAATTGGCCATGACTAAAGCTTTCTTCTACACCAAAGCCATTTTTATTTTAAAATCCAAGGTGGCAGCACTACTGGCTGCTAAAGAGATGGGCAAGAAAATCTCCCTCCCCCCCTCTCTTTCTCTGAATGCCAGAATGAGGGACTTGTAATGTTGTAATATAAGAGGTTGCAGTGTTCCAAAATATGTAAAGGTAAATATTTCCCTGTCCAGTCATTTCCGACTTTAGTGCATAGTGCTCATTTCTGTTTCTGGGCCGAGAGGCAGCATTGTCTAAAGACATTTTCTGTGGTCATGTAGCCAGCATGGCTGTACATCAAAGGCACACAGAATGCTGTTACCTTCCCACCAAAGTGTTATCTATTAATCTACTTACATTTGCAGTTTTTAAACTGCTACATAGGCAGGAGTTCACCATACCAAAATATATGTGCCATGCCTAAAATACATATATAGCCATACATAAAATGTAATGAAAATAGATTGAAAATATAAATATTCTGGTGGAATCTGGATTGCTAATGGTTAATAATGAAAGCAAATTTAGGTAAAACAAATTTGGTGTTATAAATTATGAGGGAGAGAATTTGAAATATGACAGCCATACTTGATTGTATGCAACAGTATTATTAGTGCAACTATCTTTTAAAAATAGTTTTGATTGCCTTTAAAAAATCTTTTTCCAAACAAAAAAAAAGATAGAAATAAAAAAAGAAAGAAAGAGAAAGAAAGAAAGATTTATTTTTAAGCTTTTTAGGCTTCTTTCATTTAAAAAAAATAGAAATCATCAGGGAAGGGGAACAAGTTTTTAAAAATTATGCATGGTGTGAAGGAAGTGGAGATAAATTATTCTTTCTCCCTGTCCCATAACACTAGAACTCTGGGTCAACAGCAAACCAAAGGAAGTGCTTCATCATTCCAGACATACTTAATTTATAAAATTTCCTGCCACCAAATGTGGAGATGGCCTATGGGAGTTCAGTTAGCCATGAGAGAAGTAGCTGTAAATCAGGAGAATCTTCAAGTTTCAGATTTGGTCTCTCATTGATAGTGCCTCCCCATCAAGAGACAACACTGGAACTGGTGCAGAACTACGAGTAACAAAGAGCAGTTCTATTTTGCCTTGGTTCAACTTTAGCCTGTTTTGTTCTAGCCTGTCTCCAACAATTTCAACAGATCATGACAAGGTTTTAACAGAAACTCTAGGTCAGCCCAGCAGGATAGGAAAATATGATCCAGACATTAATAATAACAGCCCCTAAAGAAAAGGTTTGTTTTCCCCATCAGTTTCATTAGATATTAACAGAATAGAGAGAATTAAGCCATGCAGTACATATAATGGATTCACCACTGATATGATTTCTTATCCCTTACAACCATTAACTAAAACCTCCTACTATGAAAGGCATGGAATCACTGTAAAACTGTGCTTCCAATATCCAACTCTCAAAGCAGTTCAGAAGAAAGCCAAACTTAAAAGGATCCGTACTTCATGTTGCTATATAAGACAAGGAATAAAATGCATGATCTGTATTTCCCAAATCTTTGACATTTCAGGAGAAGAAATTCAGGCATAGATGTCATAGATGTCTATCTACTGTTTTATTCCATCATAGTCATTGAAATGTTCCAGCTCTATTTGGCACCACCGCTTCTGTCTCAGCTGGCCCACTCACTGCAATGTTCAATCAATCAGAATAGAATTGGAAGGGGTCTTGGAGGTCTTCTAGTCCAATCTCTGCTTAAGCAGGAGACTCTATACCATTTCAGATAGATGGTTGTCCAATCTTTTCTTAAAAAGAAAAGTGATGAAGCCCCTACAACTTCTGAAGGAAAGCTCTTCCACTGGTCAATTGTCCTCACTGTTGGGGAGTTTCTCCTTAATTCCAGATTGCTTCTCTCCTTGATTAGTTTGGAAAATAAATTTACCCTCTCTTCTGTGTGACAGCTCCTCAAATATTTGAATGCTCCTATCATGTCACCCCTAGTTCTTCTTTCTCTAGACTTGATTCAACTCCCCAGAGAATGGCTTCCTCTTCACTGCCTTTGTTCCTGTCAAAGTATAAACTTCTCACTCTTTCAACTTATTTCTGAATTCAGTTATTCATCTGCACTTTTTGCTACTTTTTTATTGGTCCTTCTATTTCACTCCAGTGAATCCAAATTCATCCCCTATTTTTTTTGGGGGGGGGGCTTTTCAAAGTCACTTGTATTTCTTTATTTTCTTTGTCCTGTGAGATTTATTCTATTTGTATTCCTTTTTTCCCCCACACTATTTTTTCCCTTCAAATTGATACCAAGTTTCCGAACACTATATGAATTCTTCCTCCCCTTTTCAAGTGAAATAACCCCAGTTCTATACTCAGATGGTTTTACATATTCTGAATTTGTACCTACAGAGTAAGCTAAAAATATGAGGAAAAAAGTTTTGCCATGGGAAGGCTAAATACTTGCTTGGCAACCATACTGTAAATTTAATTTGGAAGCTCTTCAATAAGTAGAAACATAGAAGTATGTGCAAGAGTATATGTTTAGATGAGATGTGTGCATTTTATTACTATTCTTAAATGAGAGTCACAAACTGACACATAGATCTATCAGTGGGCCCTAAAAGCTATCCTAGCAAGACTGTTGCAAGGCTTATTGAGAGAATACAAAAGTCTCTGAAAGCTCCAAAGATCACACTGCTGTCTAAAAATGTATGGATAAAATAACACCTAGAACACAGGAAGCCAACATTTGTATATCTGTGTTGGCTGATTGCACCAGTAGAGGCTAAACAAATTTTGTTGTATACAGGATGTACAATGACAATAAAGGCTATGATAATGATGATGTGCTTTGTAATCATGTAATCATCTTGATCATGATTTATTTATTGCTCACACTTATATAGCCTTACATCTCACAAACTTGACTTTGACAGATGAATATCAATATTATTTTTAAAATGTTTAGAATAGAACATCTTTGATGTTACAAAAAGCGTAGGCATCTTAACTTGAAGTTATCACTCAGAAACACCTTTACAGAAATGAAAACTTTGATTTTCATGAGACATTGATGGATGATGACTTTCACAATCTAATATGGATGAAAGTTGCTTTAATATAGGTTTTGGGCTTTGATCAGTAAACTCAAGTCTGAGCCTGATATAGTTATCCTTCCCAATGATTGCATTTTATGTACTGTAGCTTAGCATATTTCTTAAAAGGCAAAACATGTTTTTTTGAAATGGAAGCTAGATTGCAAGAGGTCATCATAATGAAAATCAATAGTATAATATTCATGATCAGCCGATGCAAATATTTATGCAGCTAAAGTCATTAGGAGACTTGTCCATTTATTTTCATACGGCTAATATCCTTCAAAACCACTTGGATCGATTTTTTTCCCTCTGGAACTTTAAGATTTTTCACTATTAGCAAGTAATTTCAGCTTGCTTCCTCAAAGGATCTTATTTCTATATGAGTGTACAAAAGTTAACTTTGTTTCAAACCTTG
Organism: Thamnophis sirtalis; assembly: GCF_051295495.1. Classification (NCBI taxonomy): domain Eukaryota; kingdom Metazoa; phylum Chordata; class Lepidosauria; order Squamata; family Natricidae; genus Thamnophis; species Thamnophis sirtalis. Next base: position 84,393,186 of record NW_028261383.1, on the reverse strand, counting down.
AAGAACCACATTGTGTCATGGAAGTTCTACCATGCTCTGGATAGGCTGTGGTTTCATAAAATTGAAATAAAAATATTTTGGTTACTACAGTTTCAATTGAGGTAAAATCCAGAGAAATCTTACAGTGGAAGAACAAAGGCTTGTACCCTGGTCTACTTGCTAATCTTCTGAACAACCATCTTTTCCCCCTAACCCTTTTGTACTGCACTTGAAGCCAAAGGTTTTGGGAATAGCAGCTTTCTAATTAATCCTCCTATCTTCAATTCTTCCCAGTAACATTTTTTTCTTTACTTCTTCTTGAACTGCCACATTAGCTACCATCCAGACATGGACACCAAGAACTGTGTGAAATAGTTCACAAACGAAACATTTTGCACGTACCTACTTGCTCTGTGCTTCTGAGATGTCTTTGCAAAAGCTTCATTTCCTGATTCCAGCTTCAACTAAAGATGAACTTCAATAATTGCAAAATAAGGCCATCCCAATATTTATATTCACTTGGATAGAAATATACAGATTTTTAAAACTGAAAAAGAATGTATAATTGGAAGGAATAAATTTGATGAATTCATTTATTAATGCTGGCTTTAAAAGTCTCAATTGTTCAATTTATCCTTCCTTTCTACAGAAGAAGACTAGAAATAGCAAGCAGTTTGGTGCAAATGACCACTGGCTTTGCGAATTATGTTGATCGGCTTTCTGGAAACATGGAATGAGATAACTTTGATGTTATGTTAGCAAATTTGTAAAAGAAACTTAGTTGAAGTTGTGGAAATAACAATGATACCAGGAGACATAATTATATTATGTAGTACTGGAGGGATTTTTAATGAACATTTTTTCTTACAAAAGATGTTACAAAGATTTAAAAAATAGAGAAAAGTAGAAGAACCAATAGAAAAAGAAAGAGATTACAAAAGGCCAATAGAAAAATAACAAATGAGTTAGAAAACAAAAAATATCCATAGAAGTGACTTCTAAATTTCTTTGCAACAATTATAAAAATATTAATTACCATCCCCATCCTCCTGTATTGCTTTCATAGTTCCCTTCATCACACAAATCTTTTAAATTAATAATTAGAAGTTTATTTTAATCCATTTTCTATTAAATTTATTAAGGGCTTCTGGTCTTTTATCAAAGTAGTTGTAGTTCCCTTCTTAATGAAACAAGTAGTTTTTCATTATAAGGAAACTGAAGTTGAGTGTAGTCAAACCTGTATCTTCTATTTCATAAAAGCAAACATTAATAAACTCATAATAATAATCAAAGTAAGATTTCATGACAGGAGAACTGACGGGAAACTGATGTGCGGCAATTTTTAAAAACAGAATGAATAAAATTAGGCATGGCAAATAATTTTTATGAGGCAAAAGATGGAGAACAGCAGTAGAAATGATGTAGCTGCACAATAAATTTAGGGAACCTCTGAAAACAAAAAAAGGACAATGTGGAAGATGAAAAGAGAGCCAAATTATTATGGAACAATGCCAATTGGTAGCATGAATGAATTATCTGAGACTAATAAATTATCAAAGAACAGTAAAAAAGCTTGTTTAGATTTAATAACTTCTTTAAAAAAATCTCTAAAGCACTTGCTCAGTGAAATTGACAAAATGTGAACGAGTAACAAAGAAAAGTTCCCACCATCAGTCTTTCTTGATTGGCATCTATTCTTTTGTCAGGCTAGCCTCTTCTCCAGTTTCAGGACATAAGAGGCTTTAAGTCCAGATATAAACTGTCAGCATCAGAGGCAGGCATGATGAGATCTGTATTTGACTTTTCAGATCTGTTGTTTGTACTTGACCCCCGAGTATCTAAAGTGTCAAATTTCTCAGCCTGGTCTTTCTCTTAGGAAAATGACCTCTCCGATTGCCTCAACTAGAGTAGCAAAATGGCATTTAGCAGAAACAATTATTCAATTAGAAAAATGTCTAACGTGCAGAATAAAATATCAGGTCGGTGACTCTACTTATGAACAAGATGTTAGAATAACAGTCGATTGAAAACTGAATATGATTCATCAGTATGATGTATGCAATTGAAAATAAGACCAATGCGATGCTAGGCTGCATCAAGTGAAATAGAGTTTCTAAATCATGGAAAGTGGTCATTCCATTTTGTCTGCTTTGCCCAGGTCACATCATCAGTACTGCATCCAGTTCTGGACATCATACTTTAAGAAGGATTTAGACAATCTGAAACAAGTTCAAAGGACAAGAATGATCAAGAATAAGTCCTGTGAAGAATGACAGGAGGAGCTGGGAATGTTTAGCCTTGAAAAGAGGAGATTGAAGGAAGATAACACACTACTCCTCAAATTTCTGAGAGAATATTACATATTTCTATCATTTCAGAATGCTGGATTTAAAAGGAAGAGACAGCTTATAGTTATAATTAGAAATAGCAATTGAATAGAAGACCCAGAAAAGCAGTGAGTTTCCGTATACATCCAAGATGCTTTAATATTCCTGACTCAACTGAGGATTGAGCTTGATGGCTTCAGTGGCCACTTCCATCTCTATCATTCTGTGATTCTAGATTTTCACAGTCATTATTTCGAACAGATCTTGGAGAAAACCTATCTATGTGGTTATTAAGAGTTAACATTGACTTGATGGCACACAATCAGCTTTAAAAGAGAAGTGTTACATTCCCTTCTTTCTTTCCCTTCATTACATAGTAATATTTAACATTGAGGCAAGAATACTTTTTTCTATTTTATATGAGATTTAAAGTGAGGTTCTCCTACATGGTATACTTAGAGAACTTCCCCAAATTGTTGCAGATTATCCCTATCAATGTGAAATCATTTAACAGAGCCAGGATTTCCCTCTTACTCGCCTTTTAATTTCTGATCTCATTATGAGGCAAACTTTTTTTTAAGACTTCTATTGTTCTCTGACACAGCCACCCTGAATCTTGCCACTCTTTTTGTGATGGTAAGAAGGACACAGTCAACTATGGGGAAGGGGAAATTCCAATGGGTTAGGAAGCAGGGAAGAGGGGAAAAAATCCTAAAGCCTTCCTCCAAGTTCCAAGGAGCTTCCAGTGTAATAAAAGTGGAATGGAAACGTTGTCACTTGAATAGTAAAACTGAAGAAAATTACTCAGTCATTAGGCACAACCACTAGTGTGTAATCGAGATCACTAGTGTAAGAATGGAACCTAAATCCTGCACAGAAAGGCCTTTAATTTTAGAACACAACAGACACACCCTATAAATTTTATTATCTCACAAGTGACCTGCATTTTACCTTTCTGAATACACTTTTATTTTTTATGACACAGTCAGCACTCTTTGTGCACTTTTTAAAAGAAAATAAAAAAACCTCTAAATTCCTGAACTTGAGAAGGAAAAGGGAATGCAGCTGATATTCAGGATGATGCCTGGTTTTTGGTGCCAAGACACTGGATTTTCTGTACTCTGGAAAGACTGATGAATGAGAGAGAGGGCTGAGGGGGAGGAAAGGAGAGGAGAAAGAGAGACAGAGAGAAGGAGGGAGAGAGAGGGGACAAAATATAGCACTTCTGTTAATCTTAAACATTTATCTTCCCCCTTCATGCCAATGAGCAAACCTTTTTTTATGCTATCCTTGATCCTCAAGACATGTATTAGAGGAGAAACATGGTGCTTCCATATCATATCTTAGATTAAGACTTATTGAGAGACATGCCTTCATTACTGTGACAGTCATGTCAAAAAGAATTGATCTATTGTCAGTTCATCCAACCTAACCATGTTAATGGACCTTTCAGACATCTCATTGTCCTCATTTGTTTCTTTCATGGCTATCAAAGAAACAATACAAGCTCTGGGGACTGTGCATATTTTCATTAAGAGAGTCCATGATAGCTCTTTGGGGTGCTTATAACAAAGTGAGAAGAAAGGGTAGACTAGGAGTTGGCTACCTGCAGCTCCCGAGCCACATGCGGCTCTTTCGGCCCTTTGCTGCAGAGAAAGGGAGAGAGAAATGAGAGAGAGCTGGAAGGAAAGAATGAGAGAGAGGGGAAAAGAAAGGGAAACAGAGAGAGAAGGGGGAGAGAAAGAAAAAAAGAGAGGGAGAGAAAAGGGGAGAAAAAGAAAAATGAGAAAATGATGGAGAGAATGAGAGAGGAAAAAGAGAAACAAATGAGAGAGAAGGGGGAGAGGATGAGAGAAATGAGAAAGTGAAAAGAGGCAAAATTGAGAAAGAAAGAAAGAGAAAAAGAGAGAGAGAGAGAGAGAAAGGGGGAGGGAGAGGAAAAAGAGAAAAACAGCAGAAAGAGAGAGAGAAAGAGAGAGACCCATTTTCCACAGAAAACACCAGAAGCTACAAAACCCAGGTAGACGTAGCTGGGGTGGATCATGTGACTGGGTGGGTGATGTTGAGTTGGCCACGCCCACCCAGGTTTTGTGGCTCCCAATGTTTTCTGTGGGAAATGAGTCCAAATGGCTCTTTGAGTGTTTAAGGTTGCAGATCCCTGGGGTAGAAGAAAGAAAGGGAGTAGTGTTTCAACAGGGCTGAAACTTTGAATGCAACTTGTAGTGTTTTGGGTCATTATTATAAGTGGTTGATTGTGATTCTGTACCTTGAGCCCCCTTTATATGTTATGATTTTTGAGACCGTCTAAAGATGTTTCAAGAAAGCAAGGAGTGGACAAGCCCACTGCTGCTACTGGTGTATTTTTTTAATCAATAGAGAAGACAAAACAGTGAAACAATGTGGGATCCCAAAAAAGAGGAGAAAAAAAAGCCACTCAACTAACTCCTTAACCTCCAGAGGGTGAGAAATAGCAGTAAAAAAATAATAAATATAGAGGAAAGATAAGTTTGAAGCAATGGGGAATGGGGGAATAAGTCCAAGAAGAGTCAACTTTGGGGTAGCAGGGTGGGGAGAGGGAATGAATTAAACCATAGTAGTGCCAAAGATACCTAGAACTTATATGCAGAGAAAGCTGAACATTTTTTTCCAGCAAAAAAATATACTTGCAGAAAACTATTGTGGTAAGCAAAACATACAGCTTACATTAAGCTTCTTAACTTAAATGCCCCTTCTCTTGCAGAACCAGTAAAATATTTATTTATTTTTATTTATTTATTTCGTCAAGCATGTATTAGATAATATATATAAGTATAAACATGATTTTGGATACATGAAATGGATATGAATAAAAATAAACATTAGGACAGGGACGGTAGGCATATTAGTGCACTTATGCACGTCCCTTATGAAGGAACATTTGAGACCCAAGTGAATCTTGGCTGTAGAAAATTTTAGATGTCCATAAACATAAACATAAATAAGGAGACTTTATTGAAACTTATGCATTTGGTATATTTGCAAAAAACTAAATACGCAATTCTATGCAATTCTGAAAAGAAACATTTTTTTAAAAAGATAAATGTGCTAGGTCTATTTACAATTATATTTTCCTCATCCATGACTTGGTGGTGGAGAAGGTGCTGCAGCTGGCATGTATTATGGATATCTGGTTGGGGAAGGCACCAAACTTTCCCTCTCAGAGATTTATCCTCCTAGGTTTGAGGTCCTTCACAAACTCTAGATGCTATGGCTGAGGAAATTAATAAAAATACATAATAGATAGAAGTCTGGAAAAACCATTGCTTGTTTGTTTAGAGAAAAAAAATACATAGTAGTGACTAAAACCTCTTTTAAATATTGGTAGCAAAGAGTAGATAGAGTAGATATAGCTTAAAGTTTTTGACTGGCTAAGCCTGGTCCTCAAATTACCGGGATGACCTAAATATTGGTTCATCAGTATTTACTCCTCTATTTGCTGAACATTATTATTTTATTAATCCTATAGTACAAGGGCATGATTTGGCTTGCATTTTGATTAATATCGAACTGAAATATTCTTTGAAATGTCTCCAATGTTTTCTCTCTACCTGAAAGAGTCTTCAGTTTTGTTTGTTTGTTTGTTTGTTTTCCTAAGGTTGCTTGAGAATATCTTTCAATATTTCTTGATGGTGTTTTTGACATTCCTTGGGGAACTGTCAGAAGATGTTATCATTGATAATGCTTTTGGCTAAATATCTATCACACACACTGAAGCTTCCTTAACTGCTTGTCTCCCAATTGGAAAAAGCCCAGAGCAAGGAATTCTCCTTTAGTACCTTGCTTTGGTATTTAACTGAAGGCTGAGAAGCCAAGGAAGTTGCAAGACAGGAGATATGCAAACAGTGCTGGGGCGTTGTGTATGCCCATACATATGATCATTTCATCAAAATTATTTTCTCTGTTGAAATATTATTCTCAAAATCAAATAACAGAGAATCTGTTCTCTGTGATTAGATTGAGGGAGAACGTGTCAGCCTCTGTTTTGCTGCTTGCTTTTCAGCTGCCATTGAAATGGGGAGAAGGGGCATGGTATTTGGGTGAGGGAAGTATTCTGTGCAGGAGAGACTGTAATAAGGGAGTTGTTCTCACCATCTACTGTGCGTGTGGCAGAGAGAGGGGTTGCCGCCAAGGCCAACTGTCCGGCATACCAACCTGATGATTATTTTTGAAGATGTCTCCCACATGACACCTGTGGGGTGTTTGGATTGGACTATGGGATGGGGTTACTAAGGGGAGGGGATTGGGTCACATATTGATATCTATGATTACGCACGCTTTTGCTTCAGATCTTGCTTTGCCTAGCTACTATCTACTCATGACCAGTAAAAGTACTCTTAATTCTGCAAAATGGAGTTGAGTGGTTTCTTGGTTACTGAGCGAAGCAGCCCTGACAGAACTGGTGAAAAATGCAGGAAATTTTGTATGTTAGTAATTTATCCCTCTTGTTTCATGAGTTTGTGGAATGGATGCCTCTAAGGTTTGCTCAAATATCCACTGACGCTCATAGAAAAGAAAGCTTAGATAGCCATAGGTGGCTCAGTGGTGAAGATTGGATAAGACACTGAGCTTGTTGATCAGAAAGGTTGGCAGGTCGGTGGTTCGAATCCCTAGTACAGGGATCCTGGTACCTTCATGGAAACATTAATGCAAATTTCTTGGCAATAGAACAGGTGGCTTCCCATTGCTTTCTTTTGGTATTTTTTTTATTCCTCAGCCTTGGAATTTCCTAATGGTATGCCATCCATATACTAATAGGGCCTAGTCTGCTCTGATTCCGTAGCCAAAATTAGCCAGGTACAACATTCTGAGAATTATTAGGGTTTAGCTGGTTGATATTAATTGATAGCAGTTAGACTTATATACCGCTTCATAGGGCTTTCAGCTCTCTCTAAGCGGTTTTACAGAGTCGGCATATTGCCCCCAACAATCTGGGTCCTCATTTTACCCACCTCGGAAGGATGGAAGGCTGAGCCAACCCTGAGCCGGTGAGATTTGAACCGCCGAGCTGCAAAATTAGCAGTCAGCTGAAGTGGCTGCAGTACTGCACCCTACCCACTGTGCCACCTCGGCTCTATAATTGATGTATTTATTTGTATCCTGCTTTTATTATTTTTATAAATAAATCAGGGCAGTGAACATATTCAACCCACCTTCCTCCTCCTATTTTCTTCGCATCAGCAAAAATCTGTGAGGTGGGTTGAACTGAGAGAGAGTGACTGGTCCAAGGTCACCCAGCTGGCTTTCATGACTAAGGCATGACTAGAATTCATAATCTCCCACTTTCCAGCCTCGTGCCTTAACTATTAGACCAATCTGCCTCCCCCCCTCACATATCAATTGTTACGTTACATCAGTTAGCTGATACATCTTACAATGTGTTGTCTCCAAGCTGCATTCATTGTTCAATTAACATCTGCCTTTAGTGGGCAGTCCTTCCTCAAGCGATGTTATCTAGCCAGTTCCTGCAAGCTAGTTGTTGATTCTTTTCACAAATTTTAAGCAGAGGTGGCCAGCATCTCTTATGCATTTGAATGGGAATCAAATCCATGAACCCAAATTCCCTGAAAAGTTTTGGATATTTCTTCAATGGCAGGAATTGGATATGTCAAGTCTAGTGAAAAGAAGGACTAGAGGTGACATGATAACGCTGTTCCAATATTTGAGAGGCTGTCACCAAGAAGAGAGAGTCAAGTTACTTTCCAAAGCATCAGAAGGCAAAACAAGAAACAATGGATGGAAACTAATCAAGGAGAGAAGCAACCTGGAATTAAGGAGAATTTTCCTAACAGTGATAACAGTTAACCAGTGGAATGGCTTGCCTTTGGGAGTTGTGGGTGGGTGCTCCATCATTGGAGGCTTTTAAGAAGGGACTGGATAGCCACTTGTCTGGAATAGTGTAGGGTTTCCTGCTTGAGCAAGGTGTTGGACTAGAAAACCTTCAAGGTCCCTTCCAACTCTGTTATTCTGTTATTCTTGTCATTCCAGTCCAGAAGAGCATGAAACAGAATATTTTTTTGCTTGGATAACAATCCCTTGGAGAGGGACAACCCCCAACCCCACTAGAGGAAGCTGTCTCTGAGTGTGTGGGCCCCAATTGCTTCCTCTGCTCAAGAACCAATTGTTGCATAATTTAAACAACACTCCTTTCCCTTCTCACACTGGTCCATTAAATCAAGTGTTTATATACCTCAGAACAGTTCGTTTTCAAAAGTTGGTTACCAAATCACAGGAGAAAACACATTTGTGATTATTTACTTCCCCTGTCCCGAACATTGTGTTTTTATGGAGCATATCATAGCTCAGAAGAAAATTGTACTACTAGCATCAAATGTCTTTTTGTACCATAAAATTGATCATGAAAATACGAGGAAATAATTGAAACCACTTATGTGGATATTTAAGTTTATGAGCATCTGACAGGCTGATATAGCAGACTAGATCTTGAATCCCAACTTTAATAAAACTGAAAATGAATACTCCAATACAGTGCTGCAATGACTCCAGTTGCTATTATATCCCACTGTAGAGCTTTTGAAAGATTGCAGCCAATTGACATTATTCTAGTTTGCTTGTTATTCCTGCAATGTTGGACTCACTCATTTAACAATTCACTCATAAGTACTTCTACCATTATATCTCCCTCTGCAGCCTGATCTTTTGTTGGCTGAATTTATCAAGAGCCTTTTTTTCTTTGTTATGTCGTACTTGCAGTGATGATATTAATAAGGAGAAACTGTGCAATATTATCCTTTACATAAAGTACAATCCCTAAGCACCCAGAATTGTTCCAGTAGTGTGATGGGCAGCGTATAAATTTAATAAACAAATACAATAAATAGATAATTTTGGACTACAGGATTACCTTTACAACCTGTTTCCCTCCATTGCTGTTTTGGATGATGAGATACACTATCTGGGAAAGAAATAGAGACCAGTTCTCCATGTGATGACTATCATCATCAAGTTTAGGTGTTCAGTCATTCAGCATGTTTAATGATTTATTTCCATTATTGCATTTCCCCTGTTATTTAATCTGCAAAGGAGATTTGATGTCGATGTGCAGAATGGGTTATATTTATTTTGTAGCCTGCCAAGTCAGAGGCAGAAAAAGCAAATATTTTGAGGAGGAGGAGAAGACAGGATATGAACTCATCCATGGACCCTTTCAACAATTACAGCAGGGGAACAAATCTGCATGTAAACCATGTATAGGTTTTCTTCCCCACAACAGCACCCTGTTTTTCAAATGTGCTTTGTGGACACATAAGATTGCATAAAGAGATTGGATCAGAGGTGGGTTTGTACCAGTTTGGCACCGTTCAGCTGAGTAGGTAGTAACTCGGCCAGCAATGCCTCCAAACCGGTCCTATCGGTGATGCCATAGAGGCCACATCTTGGTTTTTGCTTTTGCGCATGGGCAGAAACAATTGTTTACTACTGTGCATGCGTGTGTAGCACACATCAAGCGTGTGCACACATGAAGCATGTTCCTGAGCAAACCAGCAGTTACAGAAGCTGGAACTCACTCCTGGATTGGATCTGCCCCCACCCCAGCACTTTTGGAAATGATTTTTTAGCTCAAATCATTACATACCACACTTTATTTGCTGGAGCTCTTCTTGAGGATTAACAAGAAAGAGAACTCTGTGGCCCTGTGACTACTCATCTTGTATATTTAATAAGGCAAGCACAATCCCTTCTGCCCATTTCTCCATTCATTTGCAAATGTTGAAAGTTAGAGAAAATCTTGTTCTGTAAAATAAATAAATAAATGCATATTTTTCAGAATGCAGAACATTTTACAAAAGTCTGGGAAGGTATTTTGCAGAGCACAAACATTTTAGATAATAACATTCTCTTTCTTATATCCAGCTTCACATGCAGGCCTGCTCACGTACTTATTGGATGTATACCCTGTTGTAATTTATTTATTATTTATTCTTTTTTTATTTAAAATTTTTATTTTTGAATAAACACAAGCAGACAAAACACAAAAAACCCCACAAAACCATCTTTCATTACAAATTGCAGAAAGTGTGTCGATTGGTTACAAAAGCTTCTGTGCATCCTTTCCACAGTCGTCACTTACAATTCATGCCAAATCATATATTTTACATCAAATATATATATTACTGTCATCATACAGTAATACCTTAATTTGACTGTAATTGTTTTTACATCCTTTTATCTAAAATATTCCAGGTTTAAAGCAAAACCATATAATGGCATTCCATTAGCTCTTTCCAATATCATCCAATAACATTACATCTTTATAACATGTTCTAAATAAAAAATGGGTATATTTAATAACAGAGTTTCTAAACCTCCTTTCATAGTTACCATTTGCAATTTATATAAAATTCCCTCTTATCAAACCAATACATATATATACAATATACATTATTATCATTATCAATCATTTATTTAACTATATCCATTATCACTTCATTTTTTTATCTAATGTTCTAAATTTAACTAAATGTGACTTAATTTTTTATTATACATAAAAGTTTCTAAACCTCCTTTCATAGTCACCATTTGCAATTTATATCAAATTTCCTCTTATCAAACCAATATATATGTATACATTATTATCATTATCAATCATTTATTTAACTAAATCCATTATCACTTCATATTTTACATAATGCTTTAAATTTAATTAAGTTTGGGTTAATTTTTATAATAAGCGTTCATATATCAATCTGTGTCTTTCCAGTAATAGTACAGTCTTATGTCTCTTGCCATTTGTGGGATTAGTATTCTGGTTAATTCCTTAGTAAATTTTGTATGGACTTCTCTTCGCAACTTGTTGCTTGTTGCATATCTTGTATAAGGCCGAAATCCTCCATCTGCTTCTTCAATCAGTTTATCTTTGGTTATCACTAGTGCTTCTAACAAGATTTCTCTTGTTGGTTCCATAAATTCTTCTCTCCTTTCTTCTTCTATGCCTTGAAATCTGGGGTAAGGCTTCAGTCCATTTTTCTCCCCTTTCCATATTCCACTCTTTCTCTTTCCAACTACACTCAATTGACTGTAGGTATCAACAATTTTCTTATCTCTTTGTTTATTTTTTCCTTTAGTTTTTAGAGCTCTGACCTCTACTTTCTTCATTTGATGAACATCCTCAATTTTTCAATCAAATTTTACTGTTCTACAATATACGATCTCCAATCTCTTCTCAATTTTCTCTATTACTTCTAATAATTTTTGAATTTCAAACATAATCTTTTGCAACGTTAAGGTTTCTTTTTCACGTTGTGCTATTCTTCCAACTTGTAAACACTGCCACTCTGACATTCAAAACTTTTTATTAGGTTTAAAGCAAGTTCATTTATAATCTTTCAAGACAAGGCTTTGTTTTCATTCCACTCCAGCAGCCAATGATGTTCCCAAAGAGCACCTGTATAAACAACCCATGCTCTTCTCACTATCACTCTCTGTAAACAAGCTGAAGAACCTTGAAATACAAAGTCAAATGATCAAAAAGAAAAAGAAAAGGACAATATTTCCAAGACTCAAGTCTCCAGCCTCCAAGTGGCAGTGTTACTTCCTTTTCCTCTGTTCTTACAGCCCTCTTTGTATTCCTTTTATATCTTCTTTATATTCCGGGCTTAAAGAAAACAAAAATTCTAAGTGGAGAAAAAAAAAAGACCATCCAATCCAGCATTATAAAAATAAAGTAAAAGATTTTAATCCATAGGTAAAAGAAAGAATATAAAAAGTAGAAGAAAACAACTAATCCCTTCAGTTTAAGGAATAGGAAACATTTGTGGAAGTTCCATCTGTAAAAGAGGGGAAAATAGGATAACAAGCTGTCTAATGTGGCTTAATTTCGCCGCTTTTTCTCTTCTGTTTTCAAATTTAATTTAGCTTTCATTTTTTTGGGTAGACTCTTTTATAACAAAAGGATTTCCTCACCAGATGGACACACTTTCTCTTCTGTTTTCCTCCCGTTCCGGAGCTGTCCCAACTTCAGTAGCTTCAATGGCTGCACTTCTGTCACCGGCAAAAAGAGATTCTCCTTGATCAATCAGGGACTTTGCAGTGTCCCTGAGATCTGCAGGATGTACTTTTCCCTATCACTGTCTCTTCGGGATGGTTTAGGTCCAAAAGGACCGTCCAGCGGCAAAAGTATCGACTGCGATCTTGGAGCTCCAAGATCACACTTCGTGTCATTGCGACATCAGCAACCTCTCCCCTATTTATTATTTATTCTTAATGAAGTTTATATAGCTGTTCATCTGAAAAGAAGTGACTTTGGGCAGCATACAATATCAATCAATCCACTATTAGCAAGTACAATAAAATGTTACTTTAAATGTGCAAGCAAAATATCAGCTAAAATGGAAATAAATTAAAGAATGAAACGATACAATGGTAGCAATAAATGAAATCAACAAAATCATGAAAATGCTGTTTAGAATAATTCAGTTTTAATAGTTTCCCAAAGGTCTAATTTTCAATGAGAAAGCAACAGAGTCATCACAAAGATGCGAAAGTATCTCAGATGCTCTCATAGAACCAAATGGACAACCATTTGCCTGAAATGGTATACGGAACCTGCGGGGTGTTAGACTAGACTAGACTTTCAAGGTCCCTTCAAACTTTGTCATTTTGTTATCCTGTTTTTTTTAGAAGTGATCTTTTTGGATTTCTTCCATTATCAGGCATTTATAGAGCTCTTTTCAAGTATTTGAATATGGAAATTACTGAGGAGAAAAGTGGTTGTTCAGTTCTCTCTCTCCCCCCCTCTCCCCCCCTCTCTCTCTCCTCCCCTCTCCCTCCCCCTCCCTCCCCCCTCTCCATTTCCATCCTCTACATCTTGATATGAGAGATCAAAAAAAGAGAACATAATATTTAATTTTTAAATATATTTTATCCAACTATTCTGGGTATATACCGTATCTAGACACAGTATATTTATTTAACATGAGAGTTATTGTTTCCTTGTTCTGAAGCATATTTTAAAGAGATAAGCAAAAAGAAAAAAAAGAAAATACCCATGTGTACATTTTACAAATGTGCAATGTGTGTATTCTGAATATAGGTAATATATCTCAGTTTAAAATATCAACCACCACCACCAAATCCTCTAAGTGACTGACACAGGTTTTACTATACAGCATATTTTGCAAATGACCTAACTTAAAATAACTTTGAGTGCCTCTTTGAATATGCAATCTTCTTTGCAATGGAAAAGTGTGCTAATGTGCCAACATGAATTGCGCTCCTTCAGTTCTCTATTCATTAACATTCTGTTGCTCTACGCATATTCATCTCTGTTCAGTTACATTCCTCGAGGGTTCACTACCAAATAGGGGGGGAAAACCTGGTCTCTGTTGCCAACTAACATCCAGATATCTATGTATACCTTTTGGCAAAAGAAAAGAAAAAAGAAAAAAAAGCTGATACATTGCAATGGTAGGTGGAAATCACTGTGGGAAACAGGACAAAAGAGTCACAATCAAGGAAATTGTCAGAAAAGACCAAAGCCCACACCTGGATAGTGGCAGGGCAAGAGACTCAGAAGAGATCCTCCTTAGTTTTTGTGGAGGGGCACGCTGTAGAGATCTACTTTCAGACTTATAAGTTGTAGCTTTGAAATAAAGTAGAATTAGTGTTTCCTGTCTGGTCTACCTTGTAAGTTAGCATGGATAGGTAGAACAAATACTTGGTTCCTAAAGGGAATGGGATGAAATCTTTTAGCTTTGCTCCAGAAAACTAAGAAAATTTATTCCCAAGTATCCTGAGTCAACTTAATAAAAATTAAACAAAGGTAACCTTTGGTTCGTCAAAGAGGCTTTCTTTCAGTCTTGAAATCAGGAAGATAAAAGCCACAGGAGAAACCCTCCATTGCAATAACATTTCCAAGATTCCTAGAGTTAACAGATATGACTGATATCTAGGACCATTAATGGATACATTCTTAAATGACCCATTCATATATAGCAGCTCAATGAAAATATTATTCCACTAATGCTTTGCAACTGCTGTAGAGCTCTTGTGGCAGAAAATTGCCCACCAGGGATATGAAATCGCACAGACAAGCCCACATGAAAAATGCAAACTTACTCATTAAAATTGCTGTTATTTTAATATATGCTTGCTGCTGTCACTCAGGTATTGGTATCCAGCCTCAGGCCCCCTTGCTGAATTGCAAGGGAAGCCGTGCACTTTTCTTGCAGTCTGAAGCCTTGGGGCTCAAGAGAATTTCTGAAAATAGATTTATTGGAAGAGCTCAGGTTACAGAATACCCCACTTTAGGTTTTCCCCTTGAAATTAATGATGCTATTAGGGATACTGAGGCTTCTTAGAGCTGTCATTTTAAATTATGGCCATTCTCACTTTGATGCAACACAAGAGCCTCTCTGAGAAGCCATAGTATTGGGGAGGGAGGGAAGTGTCTGATTCAAAACCCGAATGTGATCTCCAAAAGGGCAGGTATTTCCTTTTTCCAAAAGATTAGACTTGACTGGAGTTAATAGCAACATGTGTGTTTCAATCTTTAGGGAATTGTCTCACTTTCTGAATTCCCTTCTGTAAGGCAACAGGCTGAGGATATCAAAACATGGAACCGTGAGAAACAATGATTAATTTGTATGGCACAGAATGAGATATCTAGGTACTTTAAAGGAATATTTAGCATCTTTTAGCCAACGAGAAACATGGCTGAAGAGTAAGACCCTCTGGGTCACATCCTACTTTTTGGCAAAATGGAAATCTATTTCCATTGAAATAAATATATGGCTTACAAGATGTCTCTATGTACATGGACACACATGTGCAACCTGCCTCCAAAAAGTACTTTCTTACACAGAAAAGTAGAGCATCTCATATTTAGAAGATGTTATTTACTCAGTAGTCAGGACAAAGTCTTCCCACTCTGCCTATATTGATTATATAAAGGAAGAACAGATAGCAGAACAATGGTAGCAGTGCTAAGTAATACATACATGTTTTGGTTGGTTGAAGAAACATGGTTCTCAGTTATGACAATGCATAAGAAATCCTTCTCAGTAATGAAGATGTTTAGTAAATAGCCAAAGCCATCTAGCTTCTTACCAAACTTACCCCGGAGAATTGTTGTAGGAAAAAAAATGGCATAACTCTATATACATTTCAGATACTTCCTTGGGAGAAGGAGCAGTAAACAAAATCAGTTGACATAAACAAAAACCAGTTCAACCTTAAAATGTAAGGCTACAAAGTATCTGATGCCAAGAGACCTTTGTCTCAAACACTTTGGGACTTGAGTATCTTTGAGCACATCAATGCCATCTAGATTCTACTGTTCTGAGAATGTAGCAAGTCTATCAATATCTATTGAGAGCTGTGGTAGGGGAGTCCCCAAATAAGGCATTTTTGATGGAAACTCCCCCTTTTTAGAACAATGGGTCTTCTGAGCAATCATGGATTTCCAGAAACTTTTTTGCACTGGAGGGTTCTGGCATTTCCATGCCAGAAATTGTTCAATAATAATTTAATTATGTGTTGTCCTCCTATCATGATGTATTATTGCACTATTGTACTTGCTGCTCTTAGAATTGGTTGACTGAAGTGGTCTATAAATTGAGAAAGAGAAATGGAAATAATTTCTGCTCTGATGGCTCCTTAGCCTCCTCTCCTAAACTTTACATTTCAAAATTTAGATACTACACTACAATCAAAAAAAGAAGCAGCCTTGATATATTTATATGTGTGCATGTCCTTTGCATATATGATGACTTCCTCGTGATTTTTGAGAAATGCTTTAGTGTTGCATCCAAAACCCATCTGTATCGACCAATGTTTCTCAACCTTGGCAATTCTAAGCTGTGTGGACTTCAACTTCCGAAATTCTTAGCCAGAAAGAAATGAAAGTTGAGAATGTTGGTATGGACATCACATCACCTTTGTAGTTTTCTTTTGACTCTCTAGCTTACACATAATGTGTCCTTACAAATGCACGTAATGCAGAGGAAAGCATTTTAAAAAATGATGAAACAGAACACAACAACACACTGCATATACTTTTTAATAAAAAATATGAACAATGGCTACATTTCTAATTCAATTATTTTCTTCACACCATAGCTATATAAATGAGCATCCAAATTTAAACGGAACTGCTTAATTGATTTTTAAACAATTTATTTTTGCAGAAATTTTAAATTTTTACTAATAAGAAATACAGAAAAAAATATCAATAGAAAATGTATTTACAAATTGTATAAACTTAAATTAAAAGTTTGGGGTAACATTAAATCAGTGCTGATACAAAACGGTTTTTGTATTAATTTGAAATTTCAAAACCATTACTAAGATCAAGTTGATTTTCAGTAATTAAACTAGTGAGGACTGTATGAATTAATCAAAGTGAACTATTAACAAAATGTAGTTTCAATCTAGTCTAATTTTTTATCCTTATGTAATGATTTGAGCTTGAGTTAATGTATTAAAGCCTCATGTTGAAAAATCTAAACTTGAAATGTGGTACTAGTCCATATGTAGAATTATAATGTATAAATGGTTTCTAAGTTTAGTTAAATCTTGTATGAGACTTGGTTTTTTAGTATGAATTTATTTATTTTTTGACACTGATGCATGTTCCTACAGCTTAGTTTGCAATTCTTCTAAATAGGAAATTTTATGTGATTTCCAATAAAGCCATAAAATCTCCTATTAGCTGTTATCATATATAGAGCTGACTGGGTGTACTTTGTTGGAATAAAAAAATTAATAGAAAAACAACTGCTGCGGAAAAAATAATTCATCCTTTGAATTTTGTTTCATTTTATAATAAATAATCTTCTGGAATTGCTCAATTTCACAGCACTGCCACCAAACATACAATAATGATCCTGCCTAATTATTATAGTTCCAACCAGTTTTAGGAAATGAGTTACCTATTTTGGCAATCAATACTGTGGTATAACACCTTGTACCAGTTTTCTGTAAGTGTAACATTTACAATGAATTTAATATCTGTCTTCCATTGATATTTCTATTGTTGCACATTGATGGTTCTGTTTACATAATGCATGCATTTAAACATAATCTTTAACTCGTTCAGTTTCTGAACTCTATTTCAGAAACAAATATTCTGAGTTATATATTATAAGATTTCAAATTGGTTCATCTGAATGTATTTAGAACATGGAATACCCTGATTTTATAATTTGTTGTGAACTAAACAGTCTACTCGAGAGTATTAGAACCAATAAGGTGATTTCTACCTTTTGAAAAAAAAAATCCATCTTTGTTTTATTAAGAGGTAGGTCATGCAGCCTGCACAAATTATTATCTCTCGATAGTTCAAACTTTTTATGCATTTGTCTTAATGAAAATGTATTTAAAATGGATAAATATTATCAAGCTTAAAATATTTAAGCAAACCATCTAAGAATCCTGTTTCCTTAAAGAAATAATCCAGCCTTAAGGTGATACAATCAGTCTATGATCCAAGTAAGATAGCTGGCTGAATAGTACAGTTGAAATTTCATACTACAATCAACTTTACACTGACAGATTTGTAAAATCTTAATCTTGGATCATTTTTTTAACCATATATGTCTCTGCCAATCATTTAATGTCTTGTCTTTGATTGTTATTGGGATGATTGGAAATAGAAAGTTGAGCCTTGGTAAAACGTTCATTTGTACTAATGCTGTACTTCCTAATGGGGACAATTTTAACAATTATAAGGTGTTTTTTCAATATGAGGAACAAATGAATAATTATTCTTAAATAAGCAATTGTTTATTCATTTTCCTTTTTGTAAAATAAATTCCCAATTATTTGATCAGTTTAAGAATATTTCACCCTTTTGTTTACTACAGATATTGCTTTTCTTTCAGGTAAATTCCTGAAAGAATTTGGATCTTCTTAATAATTTGATGACCTGACACTAAATCAGATTGATAAATCAGCTCCATTCATCAGTTCTAGAGAATCCCTTGGATGAATAATTGTAAGAACATCATTACTTGCTTACATTTTCACTTAGTGCTGGTTTTGCCACTTTAATTTCCAAAATATTTTTTCCTAGTTGTAACTATCTTGTAAAAGTTTTTGATACCAATAAAAAGAGAAGGAAGCATTATTATACCCCTTTCATTTATATAGTATTGAAACTCTCATGTATGTTTGATTGTTTATAACCTTCAAACCAAATGGGGCATCATAAGCCAACAAATTTTGATCAACTTAACATCAAATGGGCTAATTTAAGGAATGTTCTCAAAATCTAGGACCCATGACTCCTTTGGGATTGAAATTGGGAAAAGCTGCTTTATTCCTGCTGCACTGTCATGTTGCCTTGATTGTGACTTCCAACACACCTGCCAACTTCCTACAAGGAATGTAGGAATGGGGACGATGGCAGGAAATCAGAATTCCTACTGGTTTTTCACTCACCCATGATCATTCTATTTCTGTTTAGGTAAGGAAATATCTCTGAAAAGACTTATAGGTTGCCTAGTTGTAATACACTTTTTTTGTGATAAAAGTCCATAAAAGGTGATGTTAAATTCAAACGAGAAAGGGAAGCATCACTAACAAAGAATCATGTTAGAAAGGGAAAAGCACATTTAGCTGGTGCATATAATGGATTCATGCCTTTGAAGGTTAAAGAAAGAAAGAAAGGGCAAAATATGAGTGGTGATTTTATTGGTCAAAATAAGACAAAATGGCCTTGTGAACATAAAATCATTTTTTTATTATGTTTCCTTTTCCTTATTCTCCAAATCTGCTATTATAAGGCTAATAGGAGGAAAGTAAGCAAATGTTTGAAAATGCCATTTTAGCATTCCCATTTGTGACCAACAAAGTCCCATCTCTAATCTCTTGCACAGAAACTCATATAGTGCCTTTTGATGCCTTGGGATTTACAGAGTTGGAAGCAGCGAAAGTGTTTATTACTGCAATGAAGGTATATTTGCAAACATTGTCTTTAGTTTGGGAAGTTCTGTGACAAAATTGCTCCAGATTGCTAATGCTCAGTCCCACTGCATATTGAGCAATTAAAACTGAATGAGTCATAAAACCTGAACTTTTTAAAATAATTGTTTCATTTCTAGCTATATACAGTAACTAGTACAGCATATGAATAGCAAGCAACTTGCAATAGGTAAAGTTTTCACTACACAAAAACTTGACTGCATCAATATACTCTCTCCTTTTACCAACATAGTGACTTATGTCTCCAGGAGGGAAAAAAATGTGCCAAACAGATAAAGATGGGATCAGTGTACAGTTGCTCCCTATAGTGACCCACCTAACTGTAGATCAGATAATCTGTATAGATAGAGAAGTACCTTAGAACATTGAATGGTATGAACTCCACTCACTGTGTCCACCATTTCAAACTCTTGAATACAGGAAGAATACAGGAATACAGTATGCTTGAAGTATGCTTGAATAGCAAGTAATTTTCTAAGATCTGATGTACTCCAAACAAGAGTGAAATTCAGCAGGTTCTGAAAGGTTCTGGAAAACCAGTCTTGGTAATTTTGAGTAGTTTGAAGAACCAGCAAAAACCATCTCTGGCTAGCCTCAGAGTGGGGAGGGAATGGGGATTTTGCAGTATCCTTCCCCTGTCACACCCACCAAGACACATCCACAGAGTAAAAAAAATATGAATTTCACCACTGACCCCAAGGTATCTTTTTTTTAAAAAAAAATCTTTGGCATGATTGTAAGAGTTCTTGTATCGTCTGTCATAAAGCAGGCGGCCAAGACATAAGGCATTTAACAAGCAAGATAAAAGTAATAATAAAAAATAAAACAAAAATACAGTTTAAATGGTTTAATCAAGCATTGATATAAAAAAATGATACCAAGATATAGGTAGACCTTGACATGAAATTTATTTTGCTAAGGAAGAGGGTTGTTAAGTGAATCACTGCAGTTGTTAAGTTAGTAACATGGTTGTTAAGTCAATCTGGCTTCCCTATTGTCTTTGCTTGTCAGAAGGTCACAAAAGGAGATCCCATGACCCCGGGACACTGCAACCATCATAAATATGAGTCAGTTGCCAAGCGGTTGAATTTTGATCATGTGATCATGGAGGTCCTGCAATAGTCATAAATGTGAAAATGGTCATAAATCACCTTTTTCAGTGCCGTTGTAATTTCAAAGAGTCTCTAAATGAACTGTTGTAAATTGAGGCCTACCTGTTCCATGGTAAATATTACATCCCAATTTACTAAATGCTATTAAACTTACAATGAAGACAATTGAGCCAAATGTCAGAGGTTTCTGCTGCCAAAACTATAACTAGAAAGGCTATCTCCGTTTTGATGTGGCAGAAAAATGGACTAGCAGAAACATTATCAAACCAAAGTGGCAAACTTGATAATATGGACAGTGCAATTGTCAGGTGCAACTTCATTTAATAATCAGGAAAGAAACCACTCAACTCCATTTGTTTGAAATTAAGTGTACTTTTACTAATTACAAATGAAAAGTAGCAAAGCTAAGCTGAATCTGGTTAATTAGGCGCGAAAGCAGAGAATATCATGTATAATTCAATCCCCTCCACTTGGCACCCCAGTCCATAGCCCAATTATAATTCACCCAACTATCAGGTGGGAGATATCTTCAAAAAACATCACCAGGATGGAATGCTGGACAGTTAACCTTGGCGGGAAACTCCCTTCCTCCACATGTGCAATGAGATGGTCAGGTCAGCGTCTAGAATCTTCCTCCAGCACATAACGATTCCCTTACCAAATACCATGCCCCCCTCCCTGTTTCAATGGCAGCCGAAGCAGCAGCAAAGCAGAGGCTGTCAGCAATAAAACATGGGGGTCTAACTCAAGCTCTCCCTTCCAGAAAGGGTCAAAGATGACCATGAAAAGGAATGTTGGGAAAGCAAAATATTAAATCTGGCCAAGAAGTTTCTCCGTGTGGAACAGACAAAATGAACTGATTAGGCTAAAAGGCATTAAAAACCTGGCTATGCTGTCCAGCCTGGGCTCCTGATAGTGGACGAGTCCTTCATCTAATTATATTGATCATGTGGTATTTGATTGTTCTTGGTTGATATTCTATGTTATTATGTCTTATGTTATTTAGCTAGAGCCAGTTTTATCTAGTAGTTAAGACACCAGGCTAGAAAGCAGTTCTAGTCCTACCTCAGCCATGAAAGTCAGCTGACATTGGGCCAATCACTCTCCCTCAGCTGAACTCATACTGCAAAGTTGTTGTTTTGGAGGGAATAGGAAGAGGAAGGTGTGTTCCAGAGGTGGTATTCAGCAGGTAGTAGACATTTTGAGTAGTTCGGAGAACCAGTAAATACCATCTCTGACTGGCTCCGTCCCCATCTAGTTTCTGCCTCCCGTGTCCCAGCTGATCAGGAGGAAATGGGGATTTTGCAGTAACCTTCCCCTGGAGTGGGGAGGGAATGGAGATTTTACAGTATCCTTCCCCTGCCATGCCCACCAAGCCATGCCCACCAAGTCACACCCACAAAACTGGTAGTAAAAGTTTTTGAGTCCTACCACTGGTGTGGTTATATGTTCACTGTCTTGAATGTTTTGTAAAAATAGTAAAGTGGGATACATAAAAATAAAGTTTTCTCCTGTTTTACCTTGTTCCTATTTTGTTTTAATTGTTAGGTGTCCAGAGTCGTATATATGACATGGGTGGCTGTATAAATTTATAAATAAATAGGAGAGAAATACTCCGATGTTTCAACCTCAGGTGACTATTGAACTACAGGTTTATTTAAGAGGGGAAAAAAACCTAGGCCGAAAACTAATTACTCAAGACAAAAAAAATTACAAATTACAAAGAAACAATAACCCCAAATGCTCTATCAAGAGGACCTAATAGGGAAAAGTATATTTTAGAAGCGGAGCAGAAAAACATGCCCTGAAATTATTTTGAAGATGAGTGAAGGAGTAATAGAAGGCAACATAATTCATTTCTCCTCTTCATTAAGGATTACCTGATCCTTCTGAATACACAATCATTTATAAGGTTTAGGGAGGCCAACAATCTCTCTAGAACATGGCTGTCAATCTCCCAGCCTGCAGACCAGATGTGTCACATGCTGGCCATACCCATGCCCAGTTTGGCAAAGGTGGAAAAAGTCCCAATACATCACATGACACAGCCGTGATGACGTGAGTTTGATACACCTGCCCTAGAAGGACAAGCTTTAATCAAATCTTCAGGTAGCAGAGTCTTCTCAACCAAGCATGTATAAATACTGTATGTATGGATATACAAATGTAAATTACATATAATGTGAGATACACGCTTTATCAAATAGTTGTTGATTTACAAAAAATACGGTAAAATAAAGAATAGGTTGGTTAAGATTGGTTGCAGAATGTGATATGAATGGGGTATAATGGAATTACAGTAAGCAGCAGAGTAAATAATTGTTTAGTAAACAGTTCAAGATGCAGGAATAAGAAGGATGTGTGATCCTTCTTAGTTGCTTAATGTAGTGATATTTATGGATATAAGGAATGCTTATGCTAATGTGTGCTGATAGAGATATGAATTTATGTGTAAAGGTAACTATGCTGTCGGCTGAGAATCCAAATGGTTTGCAAGCAAAAGGATGATGCAACCTAAAGTATGGATTTGAAATTAATGCAACAGAGACCATGGTAATTGTGCCTGACAACAAATACTGATTGAACATTTGCAACATATATATTAATTAATTAATGACAACAAATTAGAATGCATTGATAAGTTTAGAGCCAAGATAGCACAGTAGTTAGAGTGCAGTATTGCAGGCTACTTCAGTTGATTGCTAACTGCAGTTCGGCAGTTCTAATCCAGAGGTGGGTTGCTCCTGGTTCGGACCGGTTTGGGCGAACAAGTAGTGGTAATTGGGTGTGGGTCGCCAAACTGGTAGTGATGGCTGATTGGCCATGCCCCCAAACTGGCCCGCTCTGATGTTTACCCTGCCTTGCCTTCGCCACGTGCATCCACAGAATTGCCTCCTCCTGCCTATGCACAGATAAGCATTCGCACTAGCCTAGCCCCCCTTCCCACTGGCCAGTGTTTCCTGAAGCCCTCACTGCCAGCATTGCAGCTCCCCCCCATGGAGCTCCAATCAACAGGTGGGGCAGGAAGGGTGAACTGTCAGCAGTTTTTTCACTGGCAGCAAAAATGCTAAGGGGGATCATTGCTCACCTTTCACCAGTTGTCTGGAGTTCCATGCAATGGGGTGGGGGCAGCAGCGGTGAGTTCCAAGGGCAGGTTTGCAAACAAGGTGGTGTGGAGCACCCAGAGCTGATGCTTCTTCACAACAGCCAAGGATGGAAGAGGTGCCTCTTCTGTCTTCGGCTATTGTGAAGAAATGTTGGCTCTGGGTATGCTACGCCTGCTTCATTCTCTGGCCCCTCTCTTTCCCTCGCTCTGCTGCTATCGCGGGGTGCCACCAGGGCAAGCACAGTGTGTGTGTATGTATGTGTGTATAGGGGGGCATGGACCATTTGGCACTGAGGTAGAAGCAGGGGTCCACTGTAGCTGAGGGGAGCACTGCTAAGGATCAGTGCCTGGGGATTCTCTGCCTTTCACGTGCTGGACCACCAGCCAGACCATGTCACCTTCTCACCACCCGGGAACCTTCAGTGGAAGCTGGAGCTGGCAGGGATGCCCAACCCAAGAAAGGGTGAGAGAGAGCTCTTCTGTCACTTGGCGGGCTCCTTGTGGCTCAATGGACTGATGCCACAGAAGGGCAGAAGACACCTTCCCTCCCCCTCCAGAGAGCCCATGCAGACAGAAAGGAGACAGAGGTGGGTCTCGAAATTTGTTACTACTGGTTTGATGAGCATGGCTAGGTGGGTAGGCATGTGACTGAGTGGGCATGGCCAACTTGACATCACTCACACACATACCCATTAAGTCACATGCCCCCCTAGCCACACCCATCGAATTGGCAAAAATTTCTGTTTTGCCAGCTGAGAGGCTGGCAAAGAAATCTCGCTTTCTCCGCCACTGCAGCTGCTT
This sequence comes from Thamnophis sirtalis, assembly GCF_051295495.1. Classification (NCBI taxonomy): domain Eukaryota; kingdom Metazoa; phylum Chordata; class Lepidosauria; order Squamata; family Natricidae; genus Thamnophis; species Thamnophis sirtalis. The sequence continues at coordinate 84,368,881 of NW_028261383.1, read as the reverse complement.
CTATCTCAGTGCCAAATGGTCTGTGTCCTCCCACTATGGAATGACATTGCAGGAGGGCATGAAAGAAGCTGGTCTTGGGAGAGACATTCCCTCCCCCTCCAGAGAGCCCATGCGGGGAGAGAGGAGGTGGGGTAGTTTGAATGCAGGTGGGAGGTTTGTGGCTAGAGCATCCTTTACTCGTTGGGGCAGGCGCAGCAAGATGGATGTTGTAGTAGCACCCGTAATGCTTGCCAGGGTGAAGATAGCACACAAGTGGGCTAGTTTTTCTTCCCCCCTCTCTTTGCCCACCTGTCTCCTGCTGCTTTTCCTCCCACTCCTCCCCTGCATTGTCTGGTCACAAGGTCGAAGAAATGATGGCAGGGGGGGGTTAAGCAGAGACAAGAGGATGCCCAGAGGGTTCTCCCCTTTGCTCTTGGCAGTGAGGGCTGCTTTATCATGCTCCTCCTTCCCTTGCTTGGCTGCTACTACTGGAGTGCTGCCAGGGCAAGCGAGGGAAGGAGAGGGGCCGGAGAAAGAAAGAAGTCATGTAATAAAGCAGCCCCATTGCCAAGGGTGAAGGGTAATGCCCCTCTGGGCATCCTCTTGTCTCTGCTATTGTACACCTCTGCTATCGTGTGCCTCCTTTCTTTCTCTGCCCTCTCCTAACCCACCGCCATCGTTTCTTCGGTCCTTGTAACCAGACAATGCAAGGGAGGAGCAGGAGGAAAGGCAGCAGGAGGTGGGTGGGTGGAGAGAGAGAGAGACAGACAGAGAGAGACAGACAGAGAGGGACAGAGAAGAAAAACTAGCCCACCTGCAGGCTGTCGTCACTCAGGCAGGCGGCGTGGGCACTACTATGACCGTCTTGCTGTACCTGCCCCAACAAGTGAAGGAGGTGCCAGCCACAAACCTCCCGCCCGCATTCAAACCCACCTACCTCCTCTCTCCTTGCACAGGCTCTCTGGAGGTGGAGGCAATGTCTCTCCAGCTTCTTTCCTGCCCTCCTGCAGTGTCAGTCTGTAGGGGGAGGCCATGGACCATTCCACGCTGAGGTAGAAGCAGAAATTTTTGCCAGTTTGGTGGGCATGGCTAGATGGGGGCATGTGACTGAGAGGCATCTGAATTAGTGACATCAAGTTGGCCACACCCACTCAGTCACATGCCTTCCTACCTAGCCATGCCCACCAAACCAGTAGTAACAAATTTTGAAACCCACCCCTTTTCTAATCTCACCAGGCTCAGGATTGACTCAGCCTTCCATCCTTCTGAGGTGGGTAAAATGAGGACCCAGATTGTTGGGGCAACATGCTGACTCTGTAAGCCACTCTGAGAGGGCTGTAAAAGCACTATGAAGTGATGTAGAAGTCTAAGTGCATCAGCAACTGAAAACAGTACTGTATTTTAAGGGAGGAGCAGAGGTGCTTCCAAATAGCATTCCCATTCTTAACCTTCAGACATGGCTCAAAAGGATAGAATAATTGATAGTATTGAGAGCTATTGATCAAGCAGGACCAAGAAGATCACACGATCCCTATTCCAGTCCTACCAGAGATTATCTATAATGGGTTCTGTGGAATAAAAGGGTTTTCCTAATTATGTCACATTTGATACATATATTATTTTTTAAATGTAAACATAAGACCCAAGGCAATATTTCTGATTCTGTTAAATATCAAAATCCACATCTTAATGGACACCATGGGCACTTCAGTTACTAGGGCATTTTAAGAGTGGGTTCTTTGCAATGTTGAATATGAGAATGAAAAAAAAGACTTCCTAATAAGATTTTGATGGATTATTTTTAAATGAAATCGCAATGCTATTTCCATCCCACTGCTCTAACATGTCCTATGGTTTCCTGCTCTCTCTTTGTCAATGGCTGAATCTGTGCCTCTAGAAAGTTTCCAAACAAATTAAGCTTCTTTACTGAAAACAAATGAAAAAGAAGAATAGGAAACAGGCAGAGCATCCCATGCTGAGCAGAAGCTGCATAATTGGATTAAAATCTCTGTGTATGTACAGTAAGGAGATCTGAGAACCCCCGCTGCCTCTTTGATTCCTAAGGAGATGGCAGACTGAGTGAAAGAGCATCACGGATGGAAGCATGAGCCAGCAGTGTGTAGCACAATGTGATTTGCCATCCAAAGCCCGAGGATTTACTCAGTGGTGGCTTCCCTGGAGAAACAGCGGGCTTCTTTCAGCAGCTGGGGAAGGGTGACCAGCAGAGCTCATTAGAAGCAGATCTCTTCTCATACTGAATGTAAATGAAGAAGCCATGTTTGTGTTTGTGGTTCATTACAGTCAAAGGTTTTGTCCAAAGTACATAATGGAATAGGTTTGGGGGATAGGTGTGGGAGACTCTACGCTGAGTTTTCTTATGCATTTGAAATCACTTGTTCCTGCTTGTCTTTTATCTCCCTGTAATGTAAAATGAATTTGAGTTTCAAATCACTTTACTTCTCCCCCGTGAAGTTGTCGAAGTTTTCTGGGTGAAAAACATGGCTCCAAACAAACCAAGAATGTGCATCCAAAGACCAATTTGTGTATCCCAATACCTATAGATGTGCCCCCAGCTTCAACAAATAAGGTTGAAACAAAGCTGCCAATTAATCCCCCTTATCAAACTTTTACAAATTCATTTGTAAAAATGAATACAATATGTTAATAAATAAATAAAAAAAGACAATTTGAAGTAAGTTACTTCATACTCCTACTGCACACAACACTTGTCAATAAGAATTTTGGAATACAGCTTCATTATTTAAAAATGAAATGCTGAAAAGGTATGGCTGAAACTTAGAAGCATTTGAAATTGTGGCTCTCTTGAATTTGAGAGGCTCAACTTTGCACTTGTTTAGGTTTTACATATTTGTTCAGCTTTCAGGAATGAACTTCAGGATTGACCTGAATTAAACAAAAGAAACGTATAGTTTTTTTTTCATTATATCACTGTTAGATACATGAATAGCATTGTTTCAAACTATTGTCCTGTCAACAAATGTGGCTGGACTAATCATCTGATCTATTGAATCACATAAAACAATCTTAAAGTAATTTTAGAAGGTACCCTGCTTCCAAAGCCAGACAAGAACTTATTTGCATACAACAACAAAAGAAAAGCAATAAAAAGAGCAACAAAAAGGATGCTTGATTCCACAAAGTGATTAAACAAAGTGCTGATAGAACCCAACATTTGTAGTATTTTACAAACTTTATGGGCACCGCAGATGAGGACTGCAGCCAAGCAAATAAAGATGATTGCTCCTGGGGAGGAAAATGTTAGCAAATCTAGGCAGCATACTAAAAAGCAGAGACATCACCCTGCTAACCCAACAAAAGTGTGTATAGTCAAGACTATGGTTTTCCCAGCTGCAATGTATGGCTGTGAAAGTTGGACCATAAGAAAGGCTGAGTGCCAAAGAAGTGAGGCCTTTGAACTATGATGCTGGAGAAGACTCCTGTGAGTCCCTTGGACTGCAAGGCGATCAAACCGGTCAGTCCTAGAGGAAATCAACCCTGACTGATCTTTAGAAGGCCAGATCCTGAAGATGAAGTTCAAATATTTTGGCCACCTAATGAGAAGGGAGGACTCACTGGAGAAGAGCCTAATGCAGGGAAACATTGAGGGCAAAAGAAGAAGGGAACGACAGAGAATGAGGTGGCTGGATGGAGTCACCGAAGCAGTAGGTGGGAGCTTAATGGAATCCAGAGGATGGTAGAAGACATGAAGGCCTGGAGGAATGTTGTCCATGGGGTTGCAATGGGTCAGACACGACTTCACAACTAACAACAACTAACTTTATCAGAAATCCATGAAACATTCAAACCTAATTTAGTCCAATGTTTTAGGGATTATAATACACTGAAATAATCTCTTTCTGGAATCCTTCTGTTCAGCTAATGATAATTGTCTTGTTTTTAGAGAACTGAAAATTATAGTGCAGGACATTGTTGGTGTTTATGCTAATATTGCTGTTCATGTTAGAATGGCTTCCAAAAAGCAGTTTGTAAATAGTTTTGATTAGAAGTGGCAACTGGTCAGAAGAAATGTGCATACAAACTCCCACTATCATAAACTCGTGAATGTATATTCATATACCTATCTTGTAATTGCATGAAATTAAATCCAAAGTGAAAGAATTTGCTTTGGATGGAGTTTTGAGATGACTTTGCTATCCCTTCATGAAGGAAGTTTGAATATCTTATTGCTAGGATAACTTGACTAGCTTTCTAAGTCTATATAATATATAATCAAACTTCCGGTAGAATCTTTACATTTAGAATTACAAAAAAACAGTTGGGTGGTTATGATTTAGTAGTTGACAATACAAATTACTTGTACATCACTTTTGCTTTGATTTTTTCTTTTAATTATTTATTTCTAGAAAGATTTGTAACTGTAAATTAGGCATATTTATTAAAATACATATTTACTATACTATACATATAATGTACCTGTTTGTTCCATAATCAGTTTATATTTTTTTACTGTATCAAATCATTATATTGGGCACATAGATGGATGAAAAATTGAAATAAATCAATCCTGATACATTTTCCCCACAATATTTTACTGATGCACAAATGTGTCATTGGCTCATAGTAAAGAATTGATGCGGTGACTCAGTGGCTAAGACACTGAGCTTGTCAATCAGAAAGGTCAGCAGTTCAGCGGTTTGAATCCCTAGCACTGTGTAATGGAGTGATTACTTGTCCCAGCTTCTGTCAGCCTAGCCGTTCGAAAGCATGTAAAAATGCAAGTAGAAAAAAAGGGACAACTTTGGTGGGAAGGTAACAGCATTCCGTGTGCCTTTGGTGTTTAGTCATGCCAGCCACGTGACCACGGAGATGTCTTTGGACAGCGCTGGCTCTTCAGCTTTGAAACCCGCCCCTTAGAGTCAGGAACAACTAGCACATATGTGAGAGGGGAACCTTACCTTTTCCTTTAAAGAATTGAATACATTTTCATATTGGTTCTTCTGTAATATTTTACTAAGGTACAGAGTATATATTTATCAATAAATAGTTCATAATGAAATGCTGTTGCAATTATTGATTTTTTTAAAAAAAAATATTTAAATTTATTAGCTACCAATCTTCAGCAGAAACATCTTAATGTAGACAAATGAAAGATTTCTAAACAATGTCAAGCAGTGTGTGATCCTTTTAGTTTTTAATCTGTAACTAGCAGAACTTTTCGTATGTCCTTATCCATGAGTGCCCGATATAAATTTTTTGGAAATTAAAAGGCAACTAGAATAAATATATTTTGTTCCACACCAGTTCAAAAGCAAAATCAGTTAAAACAACACAACAATATCTGATGATGAATTCAGAAGAAAACCTTACGGAATGTTCCTTACTTTAAAGCTCACTATTTCCTACTTTTTCAACTCCTGAAAATTTATTTATTTATTTTTCCTTGAAGGTAGTAGATTAGGATTTACAAAGCGCTAATCTAATTATCTTTAAAAGAGTAATTCTGAAACACTTTTCTTTTCTCATGTTATAAACGTGGCCATAATTCTTCTTGCTTTCAAACTCCTTTGCTGTAATCTATAGGATCCCTTCAATATTATTGAAACAAATTGACATTTCATGGAAACCCTGCCTTGATACATTGGGTTTGTTTTTCTTGCTAGGTCAACTAACTTTGAAGTCTGTCTATAACCTGTCAGAATGGGTAGAAAGATAGTGAATAATGAGTTTCTGGTGAAACAGTAGGTTTTCTGCACAAAATACAGGGAAGGCACTTATGTTTTAATATGAATGAAGTATCTGGAGTTAAACCATCACTGGACTGAGCGTTCCTTTCTGCTACTGCAAGTCACTCCTGAATGCCTTTTTGTTACTGCTGCTTTTCCTCAGCTTCCAGTGAAGGTTCCCTATTCCTCTCCTCCTCCATGTCCTTCTCTCTCCTTGGTAATACAAATGCGCTAAAAAGGATTAACTGTCCCATAGTCTGTATGAACTTTTTTTTGCAATACACGCTTTGCCTATCTTCTGTCTTCATCCACCAGTTGCTTTAGCAGTCAAAACAGGCCTTATGTAGAATTTGCTTTTGTTTTGTTTTGTTTTTTACCACACAGTGGCTTGGTTGAAAAGATGCCTTTCAGGTTCATTGCTTTGGAAGAACAGGCTGATATCTGCCTTGCAGCTTTTCTTTTTGATAGCAAGGGATAATCCCTCCCATAAGGCAGTTGTATCAAAGCTGCTAGAGAAAGAAATCTGGATCCTCCCATAATACAGAACATATGTGAGAAACAAGAATTTGACAGCTGTACTATTTTGGGTTGGCACTTATTATAAGCTAATTTCATTTTCTCTATTTGTTCATATTGCATTTATTTGTGGAAGATGCTAAGCTAAGACATTTGATATTCCACTCCATTGTTTGGCACAGAAATATATCGTACATACAATGATTTCAGTAGCATCTCACAATCCCTAATAATAAGTTGTCTGTACTCAGAACAACCAAATGAGCTGATTCATTTATTTATTGAAAATTAGATGACACCTTTTGAAGTGGATGTTTTCCCAAGATGTTTTACTAAACCATATAAAAACCATAGCCTAAAATATTAAATTTCAAAAGTTTCTACCATATATACGATAATAATTTAGAAGTGGATACTAAATCCATATTTTTTGTTTAAATGTTTATTAGTTAGTGAAATAAGATATCATTTAAAATATATAAATATGCATGACAATCATGAATTATTTTGGAGAGGAAGTGGATAAAATCTCAAGTTAACTAAGAGATTTCCTGATAGTTGCTAAAGATTATCATCTCTAGGTCAGAAAATCTTCTGAATGTTTCATTTGAACATTCACATGCTTGACAGAGGAATTCAAATATTCAGGATTCCCCCCCCAAAACCTGATTCTCCTACATGTACAGTGAATTCAGATAGTGTTCAGACTTTGGGCTAAAAGCTTTGGGTTTTTAACTTGGAATGGCCTAAGGTCTAATGCTACACAAACCTAGTAGGCTTTAACAAATTAAATAAATAGAGCAGGCATGTCAAACTCCTGACCCACGAGCTGAATGCGTCATGCACTGGCCACGCCCACACCCGGTTTAGCAAAGGGAAAAAAGTTGTGGCTGCTCCATCATTGGAACCTTTCAAGAAAAGATTGGATAACCGTTTGTCCAGAATGGTATAGGAATTTCTGATCAAGCAGGGGACTGGACTAGAAGATGTCCAAGACCCCTTTCAACCCTGTTATCCTATGTTTTAAGATTAGCCAGGTCTTGTTCAATTACATAAAGCTTCATTTAGATTAGATTAGATAATTATTCTGAATATAAGATGTATAAGAAAATATATATTGTCAGGCTTAAGATGAAGAAATCAACTTCATATTAAAATTAAAAAGATTTTTTTATTAAAACTGACAATAGTAACATAATGACTATGTTTCATTTATATAACCATCCATCTTACAAAAGGTGTTGGTTTTAATCCTTCCATTTCTTACATTCATGTGAATTAGGTGTCTGAGACATTTATACATAGCTTTTTCACTGTTTTAATTTTAGCAATGTTTCCTTCCTTGTTTTATAGCAATAGCAATAGCAATAGCAATAGCAGTAGACTTATATACCGCTTCATAGGCCTTTCAGGCCTCTCTAAGCGGTTTACAGAGAGTCAGCATATTGCCCCCAACAATCTGGGTCCTCATTTTACCCACCTCGGAAGGATGGAAGGCTGAGTCAACCCTGAGACGGTGAGATTTGAACCGCTGACCTGCTGATCTAGCAGTAGCCTGCAGTGCTGCATTTAACCACTGCGCCACCTTGGCTCTTGTTGGGAAAGAATCCATGGTAATAGTACTACATAACAACCTAAGTAAATACCCTAAGATTGAAATACTCAGGATCATGGACCTCATCAATCCTTGCCTTACCATCTACTTTCAAACTGATGGACAAACATACCTCTCTCATAGTATGGGGGTCAGATAATGAAACATTGGCAACCAACATCATAGACTTTTACATGATGCTTTATACCTATAATATGCAGCATAGCCCATACTTTTCCCATTTCAAAAAAGGTAGAAAACATGCAGAAAGTAGAAACAATATTAAAACTACTAAGCACTGAACATTTACCAGTGAGTGCTCCATTTAAATCCAACTTCCCATCCCCAATTGTCACTCAGAACCAATGCATAGATACTTGCAGTGGCTAGTTTTCCTTCTGCAGAAGTCCAAGTTGTATAAATGGATACTTTCTGAATGTAAATATTTCAAAAGTGAGATGAAATAGTCACATTGGCAGTATGCGATGATTTTTTATGATCTAGTGGTCATTGTGCTTTGGACAAATAATGCTATTGCTTTTTTTGTGTAACAAGTATAACAGAGTCTGCCTACTTCAGAAGAAAATCAAACTCTTTGGCTAAGAGCAGTCATTTTAGAAGTATATGAAATTCATATGTATCCAATATTTAATCTGCCAGTTTCATAGAAATTAATTGGTATGTAGCTGCCTAATGCAAACCAGCCAAGATTCTGTTTTCTGCTTGGAAATATAGATTAAGTAAGGGCTATGTTTGAAAAAGGGTGGGAACGGGAAAATCTTGGATTCACTCAACCAAGGGGGTTGGCATGCAGAGATGATCATTGTCAGCCACACTCCTGGAAGATTTCTTCCCCCATTGTTGTGGGATGTGATTGAATTACATCATTTTCATTTTTTCCATGCCTAACTCTCACCACTTTAAATGATTTGTCCTATGCAATCAAATGTGATCTTCAAGTTTCAGTTTGGTTTTTTTTTAAAAAAAAATGCACCCCCTTCTTAAATCTGCAAAAGTGTTTTGTAGGATGGGAAGAAAGGAAAGAAATTAGAAGGGAATCTTTAGTTATTCACTCTTAAAATACTGTAGAATCCAGCTGAGTTTTTACTCCAAACATGCCTCAATGAAAACCAGACTGTATTTCTTGTTCCCTGGAAACTGTCAATATGTTAATTCCATTTCTCTATACATATGTTTATAAGGCTGCATCAAGGATGGTGGATAAATGGAGAAATGGGAGTGGGGATGGAAAGCAAGAGAGCAAAGTAAAGCCATCACTACTCCTTAAAAGCATGACAAGGAAATAAAACATATTTAACCACAAGGTACATAATTCCCTACCACTAATATATGTGGATTTGTGATTTAATACCGTTAAAACTTTCCAAACAAGATCATTTGGGTATTATTCTGAACATTAAGTACAATTTTGAGTACTTACAGTGCCATCTAATGCAAGATTGGAAAGAGAGACTCATTGTCTACATGGACAACATTTTTCTTGTACAGGAGTAAATTTTCTTTTTTTCCCCTACTCCTGTTGTTCAAACGACTCTGAAAATCTTGTGCTGGAATTGTGATTGGTACAGTTTAAGCTCCTTTAAGGTAATTGACAGTTTTAGAGCTGATGGAACCAAACAATACTGATACAATTAGGTGGAGCCTCTGAGATTTAGTGAGTATGAAAATGGTATCTGTGCATCTAGTGATGTCTCTCCTTTCAAGACAAGATTTTAATTGTACAAGATCCATCTCAAGATTTACTTATTTATTCAATTTATATGGTCACCCATGAGAAATACATGACTCCAACAATACTTAAAATAAGATTAAAACAATATAACAAAATAGATAACATACAGCAGCTGAGAAACCAACCAACCAACAACAGTTAAGACATTCATGATATGGGCTTGACTGCAATCCAGGTTCAATGACAAAACCAGTGTTCAAAGCCGTATGGAAGGATACCAGGTTGGCATGTATGCATATATTACTCCGTACAGTTTGCCAAGGTCAGTGAGCATGTGACTAGTCTTCGCTGTGATAGTAGATTGCATATGTAGGCCACATAAACTTCCAATCTCATTACAGAGAATTTCGCTTAATCCATTTAATGAAAATATTATCATTCATATTCTGTCTTTCACAAGCTTCTTTGTATAGAATTTGAAACCTTAAAATACCAAATATACCTACATTGCAAAATTGGCAATTAAGACATTTTGAATTTCATGAGAGACGCCATCCAAGAAGCTACTATTTAGAAATCTTTTCTAAGATTTCCATTGTCTTGTCTCCTATCATTTGAGGAAATAGGTTGAGGATGGAGATATGTTAGATTTATACCAGAACTGTTTGGTTTTCTTCTTTTTTCTTCCTTTCTAGCCTGGAAATGTCTCTGAATAAAACAATGGTGAATTTTCCTCAGCTACCAACTATATTACAGTTTGCAAACATTTGTTGTAAAGCTGAACTAGGTAGTTTTCTGGAGGAAAAGTCACCAAATTGAGTGGCTGCCTGCTTCGAAGCCCTGGGATGGAGGTAATTAGCTCACAGTGTGTGGATAGTGATCCACTGCAGCTCATCCATGGGACTGAATGTCAGACCCTGTTTATCATCTCTACTGCTAGGCCCAATTTGGCACCAGTGGTAGTGGCTACTCAGGGGAAAAGACAAGGCCTCAGCTAGCCCGGATGATTAATTATCTTTCACACAAACACTGGTCCTCTGAGGTCAGAAATGAGGCTGCAGGGCAGTGAATATATGTGCCTTTCTTTATTGTGCTTGAATGTTGTGGCTGCTTAAAGGGAATCAGAACTATTAGTATAAAGCTTAGATGAATAACATTATATAGGAATAGGGAAATTGCATATGTATAAAACATACTCAGATTCTGTGGCAGAAGTTTTGAAATTTGCATTCTGTTTTCAGGGAAACCAGGTTGTTGCATAGTCCCTTGTATGCATCTACCAGGTCTTATGCTTCCCCCACCACTACCATAGCAGGGGTTTACCCCCACTTCCATTGGGAATGTCTTTTTACATTAAAAATATACTAATGTCCTTTTAAAAATGAAAGGAGGAGAGGACTGCCTTGGGGAGATAACAGTTACTGATATTATTGTCAGTCTATTTCATTCTACATTCTAATGGACTCCCACTAGGACTTCATAAGAGAAGAAGCTGTAAAAAGATTTTAAGATAATTCTTGCCATTTAAAAAGGCAAGGCCTAATGATCATAGCTCAGTATGCATCCTGAAAAAATGCACATATTGCAATAAATGCATATTCAGGAATTGAAATCCCCATTGAAAAACTGTACCTAACTTTAGAACAGCTGCACCAGTAGTGGGCTCCTATCGGTTTGGAACGGTTCAGTCGAACTGGTAATGGTTTGGCAGCCTGGGTTGCTGGAACCGGCAGCACCCCAGGCCTGCCACGCCCACTGAAACGGTTCTCCTATGGCACCACTATCTTGATTTTCGGTTCTGTGCATGCTCAGAACAATTTTCATTGCAGAAATTAATTTTCCCCCCAATTTTTTTAACATTTTGCGCGTGCACAGACCTATTTCTGGCAGAGAAATCTATTTCTGGCAGAGCACACATCTGGCATGCATGTGAGCGAAGCAAACACACGTGTGCAAAATTTTTGCATGCACTGAACCAGCAATAATGCCAGCAGCAACCCACCCTGAGTTGCATGACAACATTAGCTCTATTTGTATAAGTTGTCTGCAGGTATAATGATATGTAGATTAGGAGTTACATCATCAGACATAACTGTCTGTCACCTTCCTTTCAGTTACCATTTTCTGTGACATGCATGCCCAACCTCCACCTTCCCTTGAAAATACGGACCTCAGTCATAGACTCAGTCAGATAATCCTTCTCACATCCCATAGTTTTGATGAAAGTATGAACTAAGAAAGGTTTGAATCATATTTGAGTTTTCTGTTCGATGAACAGAAGCCCTTGGCAGTAGTGGTACGGGATTTATAAAACAAACCCGCTCCCAATTAAATTAAACATTTTACTTCTAAAAAATAATGTGGGCAAAATTTCACAAGATTGCAAAATCACCGATCAATTTAGTTTTCTCTCATGAAGTTTTGTGCAAGATTTGGTTGACAATTGTCGGGGATGGGAGCAGCAGTATCTGAAAGGTTGTCAAGTTTTCCAAGTGTGAAACTTTAAATATGTGTATGAAAGACAGGAGCCTCTCAAAATTCAGTTGATCTATTTATGCATAGTTATTTTGTGTGGATATGGGATTTGGTTTCGTATGTGGAAAAATGGGTGGGATAGCCATATTCCCTTATACTTCCCTTTGCTCTGTATTATCATCCTACATTGTTCTAATGCGGTTTTCTCTGAAGCACTATAGAAAGTGATATTAGTCTTCCATTAAAAATATATCTTTATTTCAGAGGGAAGCTTCTTTGGGGTTCCAGTTTTTTCTACGGATAGAAAGAGGCCTTCAGTTGCAGACAGTCTCAATGGCCGTAACCCATGACGCAGATGGAGTTAATTCAATTCACCATTCCTACATCTTACCCTCTGAAGAGGTAACGCGGAGCAAACTCTTGGGAGCCCCTTCTGTCTCATCTGTCTTAGATCCTTGAAACAGAGTTGCTAGGGATTGACCATTATGTATGCATATATGTAAATTGTGTTTATTTGTTTGAATTTTTCAGCCTGTGGAAACAGCAGCCCAGAATTACAAATACTTACTCTTGCATCGCAGTCCCAACTGCTAGCATCATTATATTATCATTTTTTAATGTGAAATCTGCTACAGGAAGGGAAAAATAAAAATAAAAAGTTTCACATTTTGTCCCACATATATTTGGTTTCTTTAAACTTCCTGAGAAGAATATATTGTGGCTCATTTGGGAAAATCAAATTAAAATCATCTACTTTTAATTCACCCGTATCTTCCCAGGGTTGCATCCTCTTTTTTTTCTTACCAGAAACAAAACAAAACAAAAAAATCAACTTTTTGGGATAAGGAATTGAGTCTCCAAGAACACATATTGTGATTATTCTTTTCTCTCTTTTTTCAAGGACTGTGATTTTGACGTGGGGAGGGTTTAATGACTTGATTTCCCCAGGCATTAAGAAGAAATTGAGGCTACAGGAGTCAGTTGCGGGGAGTCCCCTTTGGGTTATTTTGTTATGCTGCTTGGTCACCTTTTTACATTTTGTAACTTATATTTATACATTGTACATGTTTTAATGCCATATGTATGTGTAGGAGGGATGTTTACTGGTGTGTGTGTGTGTGTGTGTGTGTGTGTGTTGTTTTATTCCAACCAGAGTCGCACTTTGACTTTGGTGGGCTTATAAATCTAGTAAATAAACAAATAGAGACATATTCTGTTTTAATCTTCAGTAAGCAGTCTTTTCATTATAGAGTTTTAAGTTGATCTTTTTATTATTCATAAGATGCATTTCTAGCTACATCTACTTTCAAAAATTTAAAGAAACAAACAAACATGAAAGATCACTGAAATGAAAAAGAACACACTACTAAAGTATAATGTAGCACCTTATTTTTCTCTTTGATGACTTCTCCCAAATATATATTTAGTATTTAGCAGTATTTTAATTATCTATTTTAATAATTAAGGATTAGTATCTATATATTGTTACAATATTTTCATAAAGTAAATAATATTATTATACATGCATAGCTTTATAAGACCAATGTAGAAGATGCAGTTTGGAAAAAGACATAAACTCAGAGAGAAATTTCTGCAACCAGAACTTTTTAACATCAATGTTTCACAAAATAAATATGTTGCCTTAAAGTTGATAATTTTATTTCATTTATTTTTAGACACTTTTTTCTAGAATTCACTGTTTCCAGAGTTCTACTCTATTTCCTGCCTAAAATGTCACTTTAACCCTGTAACATGGCGCTTTGTTTTCTCTAATTCTATTTATCTGCTTAATGTTGTCATGACCTATATCCAGAGGTGGCTTCCTACCAGTTCACACCTATTCGGTAGAACCGGTTCGTCAAATCTACTGGACCAGTTAGAAGAGGTTCCACCAGTGGACCCGGAAAGCAGGCCACACCTACAGAAGAGGTTCCAAAATTTTTTGAAACCCATCACTGCTAAAGGGTTAGGGGTGCAAGGATCTTGTAACTTGACAGTTTTAAGACTTGCATGCTTCAATGCCAGAGTTCCTGAACCAACGTGACTGGAGGAGGAATTCTGGGAGTTGAAGTCCACAAGTCTTAAAGCTGTCAGGTTTGAAGACCCCTAGTTCTTTTTCTAAAGGGTTAGGGGTGCAAGGATCTTGTAACTTGACAGCTTTAAGACTTGCATGCTTCAATGCCAGAGTTTCTGAATAGTTACTTGGACTGACCTAAGTACTAATTCATAATTTCATATCCGGTCACATGGGTGGCAAGCCACTCCCATCCGGTCACATGGGTGGCAAGCCACTCCCACAAAGGAGGCCACACCCACAGAGTAGGTTCGAACAATTTTTGAACCCCACCACTGCTTATATCATATTTAAAACCCCATGCCTTTAATTATAGTTTGACCTCAACTTTATTGCTTCTTTCTGCCACATATTTTACTCCCTTTTGCCCTTACCGATTCCAACCAACCTGCCCAAAGTCAAAGTTGTGTCCATTGACTGAGGCTAGGGCTTATTGGTTGGTGGTTCACCAAGTGGTTTGGGAATACTGTAGGCTACGAGGGCTTTTGGGCCTTTTTTAAGGATTGTCAGTACTTTGTGTTTTGTTGCAGCCTTCCTGGGATGGAATGTCAGCATTCTGGGCTTCAAGGTAATTCCCAACACCTTGGCCTTAATTCTCTGCTAGTGCTTTGGGCTCCAGATAATTTACTAGGAATTGGCACTTTATGAGGTGATGGTGGCTGGCATCCTTTGTTTCTCCATAAGAGAAGCATGCCACCAGATGCTTTGGAGAAAATACACTTATTTAAGGAAACAGATCATTTGGTGATAGTTAATAAGACTCATTCAGTTAGATGGGGACTGGAAAATGGAGGTTACTGAAGTTAGATGGTAAAGACAGATTGGTGTAGCTAGTGACAAAACCAGAGGTGGGTTCCTACCAGTTCGCACCTATTCAGTAGAACCGGTTCGTCAAATCTACCGAACCCATTAGAAGAGGTTCCACCAGTGGACCCAGAAAGCAGGCCACACCTACAGAAGAGGTTCTAAAATTTTTTGAAACCCACCACTGGTCCTTGGATATGATTATTCTACACTATCATGCTCATATTTATAAAACTCAGTGCCTCTGTGAAAGGTAAGGATGCCTACTGCGTTTGTGGTGCAATTGGAACATTGTGTGTGTTGAAGTTGTTTTAACGCAAACCAAAGATGCCTTTTAAAAAACAAGTTTACATCATATTCTTATGCATGCCAGTTCTGTGTGTGAGGTAATTTAAGGTGGTTCTGACAAGTGTCGTCGGCATCTTCATATCCAGTCACATGGGCAGCAAGCCACTCCCATCCGGTCACATGCATGGCAAGCCACTCCCCCAAAGGAGGCCACACCCCTAGAGTAGGTTTGAACAATTTTTGAAACCTACCACTGGACAAAACTATGTATTAACAGGAAGGCTGACCTCTGCATTTCGGTAAGATATTTCCTACCACTCTACCTTATCTTTATCTACTTTTTAGACAATAGGACACACTTCCAAATGATACAGTGGACTGAAGGTTGTTGTCAGTGTATTTCTGAGCCCTTTACGAAGCATTTCTGGAAAAAAGGTGAGGCTGGAGGCCTGCCAGATTATCATTAAATTTAAAGAATCTTAAAATAAATACAATAAAAGGGGGCAGGAAGTCTGACTGGCACCACAAAAGGTTTCCGTAGGCACCGGGTTGCAAACTTTGGCCTTGAGGATTGGTTATAATTAATAAATAACAATAAAGGTTGAGAAAAATTGTATCCCCAATGAAGTGAATGATTATGTGTTAAGCTGTGAGAGATGTGCAAAGGCACCTGATTGCTTGCTAGGTAAAGCGTCTGTGGCACAGGGTTTCTCCACCTTGGCAGCTTGGAGATGTCTGGCTGGGGAATTCTGGGACTTGAAATCCACACATCTTCAAGCTGCCAAGGCAGAGAAACCCTGCTATAACAATTCTGTTTCTAGTTTACAGCAGCAGCAGCATGGAATTATTAGCATTTGGAGCAGCTGCCTGGAAGCACAAGGTTGGTTGCACTTATCTTGCTTATTAATGCTAAATGACATTTCAGGGCAAAGCTCTGGCAGTGAAAATCTGTTCTAAAACTAATCCGTGGTGAAACCTGGCTAGCCGAAGCTTTGGCTACAGCACTTTTTAAAAGCAATTCTGCAATGTTAGATTTATGACTTTTTTATTTTTGAAGGATACAATCCATTAAGCCCTCCTCCAGCAACAAAGTTCATTGATTTCAGTGAAACTCGTTTTCAGTTTATTGCTAGATGAGGATTAACAGCACAATCTGATTTATGCTTACTCAAAAGTAAACCCTATTATGTTCAGTTGGCCTGACTTCCAAGTAAAAAGGAATAGAAAAACACTCTAAATTATCAGTTTCTATCTGATTTCTTTTTTTAAAAATTGCTTTTCTCTCAACATGTAGCAAAGCGACAGAAAAAAAAATAGTTTGGGGCAGAGAAACCCAAAGGGATGTCTCTGTGATGAGCATATATAGCAAATCAGAAAGGCAGCACATACAACTGCTGGTTTGACGGAATCATTTCCACTCAATAAAAAAGAAGAGCCTTTCCCAGGAAGATCTGTGACCTTGATTCTTCAGAATTGGTTAACCTGTTGTGTATATTTCACAGATGAATTCTGCCCCACGATTTTCACTTTGCTATACCCTGTGACAGATAGAGACACACAGCATCTGCTGTTCATGCTCCTTCCCAGACTCCAAAAGCCAATCTTGTGGTGCCAAGGGAAGCACTAACACAAGCAAGAAAAGAAATTATGCAAAAGAGGGGAGAGCAGATTTACTCTTCCAGCTGCTCTTCCTCCACACTAATCAAGGCCCTGTCTAAGAAAGCCTGTCTAGATAGCATTTGGCTACTGGAGATCCTACATGCTGCTTACCAATCTTTGGAATTTTCCACCTTGGGAAGCCTGCAGTCTTTATAATGAATCTCTGTTGCAGATTCTGTCACTACAGTAAATCATTTTGGAGGCAGTCCTAGGACTGGCTATAGCAGTCTCTTCCTGAATCCTGTGCAGATGTAGTTTGTGATCAGCAGGAGAGAGATGGCACTACAGACGTTTCAGCCTCAAGAAGCTGCTTTCTAACATGTTTTCTGAACTTTTACATTCTTTCCTTGTGCCTCTGTATTGCTGCAGAATGAAGTTAGCATCCTCTTCTCTTTGGGGAATATCTATCAGTTGTAATTACGAAATCGAGGCTTGAAATTTCCAAACAAATTCAAGTCTTTATTGCTGTAGTTCAACACCAGTAAAAGACGAAAGTAAGACAAGATAGTTGGGTGACATCAGGGCAGAGTGTGCGAGAAGGACCAGTACTAAAAGTCAACAATGTAAAACAATGCTAAACAGAAAAATTACAAACAAATGCAAATAACTAAGAATACTAAATCCTGAGCTAGCAAAAGCTGACATTAGCCCTAAATCTCAAACTGGGGTGTGGTGGGTGGGTTGAAATTTGTTGATGTGAGACATTATTGGTTTATTTGTTATTTTTGTATCCTTATAATAGCAATAGCACTTAGACATATATACTACTTTACAACGCTTTACAGCCCTCTCTAAGCAGTTTACAGAGTCAACATATTGCCCCAAATTTGGCTCCTCATTTTGCCCACCTTGGAAGGATGGAAGGCTGCGTCAACTTTGAGCCTGGTGACATTTGAACT
The DNA here is from genome assembly GCF_051295495.1 of Thamnophis sirtalis. Lineage (NCBI taxonomy): Eukaryota > Metazoa > Chordata > Lepidosauria > Squamata > Natricidae > Thamnophis > Thamnophis sirtalis. Next base: position 84,351,195 of record NW_028261383.1, on the reverse strand, counting down.
GCCAAATTGCAGGCAACTGGCAGTCATCAGAAATAGCCTGCAGTACTGCATTCTCACCACTGTGCCACCATGGCTCAATGTTTTTGTTCTTGTTCTATGTTTTCATTGTTAAAAATAATCACAAAGAGGAATTCAATTAAAATAAACAAAGAAAAAGACAATTTCACAATTGAAGAGAAGTCACAATTAAAAGAATTAAAACATTCAGTAATTTTCTCTTTTTACATCAAGATAATAAATATAAAATTATCAGCTTTTTAAAACATCTAAGACACCAGAAAACAAATCCTGAAGAAATACAGAGGAAATACAGAAAAAAACACATTCACTGAGTTACCATAGCTGGTTTTTTTTAATAAACTATTTTAACATATCTTATTGCATACATGCCATATATATGTCCTAGTATAATGGATATTTTTTTAAAACAGATAGTGAAGGTTGAATCCAATCCAATCCAGTTTTAAAGCAGTTACTGGAAAAAAAGTATATCAAACGGTTGGTCAGCTAGAATGTCAAAATAACTAGTTATACCACTTTTGATGTTGTTAGTATCAACATGAAAGATGATTAGCAAGTCCAGGCTAGTTAGATTGAGATGTTGAAAAATCGTCCCAGAAAAAGGCAATAGTTAAAACTATGTATATATTGCTGCCAAGAAAATGAGATGAATGTGTCCATTACATTACTAGGAATCAAACTCAACTAAAAGGACTCTTTAATTTAATTAGCAAATATGATTGCAAGATATCAATTCTCTTTTCTTTATGAAGAAAATTATAATAATAATAATGATAACAATAAGTAAAAGTGACTGTGTTCAATTTATGACAAAGGGATTATTAAGAATTTTGGAAGATGTAATTCAATACACCTAAATGATACATGGTTAACAGAAGGTTAAAAGTATTAAGTATTATTTTTCTATGTTGAAAAGAATCCATTTCTTATTCAGAAATCAGATTTAATTACATCACTACAGTGCTGAGTCAGCTGTCTTGATATCTAAGTAGTGGCATCATTTTATTAACAGTCACCATATATCCTTCCTATTAGCAGCCCTTTTAATATCATTACATTAGCCTAACATTAGCAGTATTTTGATATAGGTTAGGAACTACGTTTCAGAACATATGGATTCTTACTATATTCAAATTCACTCTATTTTTGTAAAGTTAAAAAAGTACGTAATTTTGCTGATTGACCATAAAAAAAGTGTGATGATTTCCTCCCCCTATAGTGTCCTTTTATTGGACTGAAACCACCTTGGCCACAAGTGAATAACAGAGAAGTTTATTTCACTGTGTAATTGTATTAACCAACAGTTGATGAGTTTTAGCAGATTGTGTTTTAGGAAAAATTGTAATTATAACCGTGATGCTGACACAAAGTTCACCTACTTTTGAAAAACAAGCTTGGAAGGGTTTGGGAGCTAATGAGCTGCAACTAAAGGAGTGAACTTGCTTTCACTTCTTTGAGCTGATCTCATTTGAGGCCAACTCCTTGCAATCTCATCACCGCCTGCTTTTCCTCTCTGCTCTCCAGTGACTCACCATGTTGACATTTGCCTTCACCTCTCCAAGACTCATTCCTATTAGCTCCAGTTGGATAACTGTCAACAGTTTCCATCTGTTTTTGCAACATTAAATGTACATATTTTCCCCCACGCAAACCATTTTCCCCCCCTTAGAACAAATGATTTTAAATGAGAAAAACTTCTCGTACCATTCAAGGCAAAAACCTGCAGGTTCTTGCACGTCATCAGGCAACATGATAATCCCAGAGTAACTGGGATTACTACTGCGTGCTTAGCACATGGAAAAGGGGAGGTACTCCGTGGAGGAACTAATGCTCTGCCAATCTCATAACCCAGCAATGGCAAGGTTAGCACAACATACTAAGCTGGCTACAGTAGACAAGTTTTGGCAAACTATTTTGTTTAACCAAATCCAGTTGACATGTTGTTTATAGTTTAGTATGCAATCAAACCAGAGGTGGGTTCTGGATCCTGTTGCAACCAGTACGGTGCAAGGGGGCCCGGTGGCCACCACATGAATGTGCGCAACACACATGTGCACATCTCCCACATGCATCCTTACCTCCTGCAATGCTCCGCAATGCCTCCATGACACTCCAGCTGTACTCTCCATGTGCATGCACGGAAGCGCCGAAGAGCTCAAACACAGGTAAGGATGGCGGGTGGGTGGGTGGGCCCTCCGGAGCACTATACTGAAATGGTACCCAGTGCTCCCGGCAGGCACCAGTATGCCCATACCGGGGCGTACTGCCTGCAACCCAACACTGAATCAAACTATTCACTAACTTATTATTACTATAAGTCTTCTCATCATTTATATCACCACCCATTTCCTCCCACTTATGACTGCATGACTGTAACTTTGTTGCTTGTATCCTTACAATTTATATTGATATTTATTGTTTCCTGATTGTTTATTTGTACCCTATAACTATCATTAAGTGTTGTACCTTATGATTCTTGACGAATGTATCTTGTCTTTTTATTTACACTGAGAGCGTATGCATCAAAGACAAATTCCTTGTGTTTCCAATCACACTTGGCCAATAAAGAATTCTATTCTATTCTATTCTATTCTATTCTACATTAAGCAGTTGGGCTTCGGAGTAAACCATGGTTCAGTGAACCATGGATTAGGTTCTCATAGGAACACACATTCATTGTGTTCATTTTAAGATTTTGTGAGGATCTCAGCCTTTGAAGCTGCCTGAGCTGACACTGTCTAGCACTCTGACTGAAGGATCACTGAGTAATCAGACTGTCTAGATCTTTATCATAATAATCATCTATCAGCAGAAAGGTGAGAGACACCATCATTATTATTATCATCTTTAATGAATAAATCAAAGTTATTTTGGATGCATCATTGTGTATCTAATTCTTGCTTCTGCTGGATGAACAAATATCTGCATATCTGTTCCATTAGGTGTAATTTGTAAAATTGATACCCGAGTCTTTCTCACAGGTCAAAGGATGAGAATGTTAGATAAGGAAGATCTTTTCTGTTTAATGTAGAACTTTCACTTCAACGTTCACAGTAACTTTCAAGAAGTAACTGTTAGCTTTCTTATGTAGTTATTTAAAATAATAGTTGGTATCATAAGCAAAAGTGTTGCTGTATCATCTCATCTACATACCTCCAAGTTCTATCTCTCTCTCTTTTTCACACCCACCCACTCACCACAAACTACAGTAGCTGATTTGTCCAAAGCAAATTTATATCTTCATTACCAATACAAAGACTAACAAAAAAGGAGGCTAGATCATAGCTGTCTTTTTATTCTGATTCAGGATCTTGATAGCAGCTTCCTTGTTATCTAGGAGCCTCCCTATCTCATTCTCTATAGAAATGATAGCCAGTGACAAGGATTTTTTTTTTAAAGTCCATTTTGATTTCCAGAAGCAGATAGTTCAGCCAGTGACTACTACAGTATTTTGACCTTCAAACTAAGTGGATTTGATATAAGCGTTACAGAAGGGAGCATAAATATTGAATACTTATGATGTTGTGTTAATTTGAACCGCTGCTTATTTAGCCAAAGTTCCACCCACTCTGATGCTTCAGTTTGAGATCCAAGAATAAAGCCCAACAATTCCCATTTAATCTTGCTAACTACTCCTACAGAGTCATTTAAAAGCAGAATCATTAAAATCTCTTTGGAAGCATTGTTTCTGTACAGCTGTACATGCTCCTAGTTTGAAATGTCTGGAGGAGAAAACTCCTGAAGTAAATAGTTTTTGTGTGTTTACATCATGGTGCTTGGGATGTGTGGGGTGCATGTTCCTACACACTTGCACAGAACACAAATCTGATGAAAGATTGTCATGCAAATTTTGTCTTAGCTAAAGGTGTAGGCCAATCAATCCCCAGGACAAGATTTTTATTCAGCTTCCAGATATTGGCTTCTTAAATGTATCCACAAACATAAACATGCATGTTACAAATCCACCCCTCCTTATTTCCAACTTCTTTAAGTCAGACATTCATCTTTACTGATTTGCAATGCTACTACCAATATGCAGCACCTTCAGAAGGTGTGGAAAGGGTGGGGGGGTTTGGGGTCGAGGCGAGAATGACAGCCATGCAAGAAATGAACAACCTTGCCACATTGAGTATGAAGCAGATATGGGAACAATCACGAGTATCATATATAATGCAAGAAAGCTGTCTCTCTGAAACACAAACAAAAGTCCTTTCCTGGAGGATAATCATTTGCAGTGACAGCATCTTCAGCCAAGCACAGGCAATCAAGAAAGACTTCGTCCTGAATGCTTGGGATCTGACTTGCCTACTTTTGAACCCAAGGGTTCAATGCTTTTGGTCTTTATTGGGAAATTTCATATTTACATGCAGCAACTTCCTCTTCTATCCACCTAATAGAACAATTTAGGCACCCCTTCAGGATAAATTCTGGCAAAAATGGAGTTTAAGAAGGTTCACCAAAAAGCAAAAGGAGCATCTTCTTCACACACAAAATTGCAAGACCTGCAGTAGTACCTTAAAAGTAATGGTAAATGGGACAATCCAGTCTCTCCCCAAATATCCATGAAGAAAAATTAAATCTGTGCTACAAGGGATATGCCCTGACTTTGCAGAATTTTTGAAAGGCAAAATAACTGAATCAAAGAGAGCTACGTACATATGCCTAATGCCTTCCTTTTCTTGCAGGGGAAAGTCAAGAGCAAGTTGCAAATCCTTGGATGCTGGTTGGATGTCAGAGTGATAAAAAAAACCCCAAGCCTTGGATCACTAGCTGGTTTGAGTTTTATCCCTTTGGCATTCTCAGCTTACTTTTTCAAGCTGAAGTGGCCCAAATGTGGTACCTGAATTTATGTGGTACTCAGAAATCTCATTTATAGTGGGAAGCTAAAGAAGTGAGGCATGCTTAGCCCATGTATGGGTTTATCTTACTTAAGCCACAGCAACATTCGACCTAAAATGATGCTCCCAAGGTCATGCACCGAGTTCCTCTGCCTTGCTGCATTAGCCAAATCCCAAGAGAAATTTCTACAAGCCTGCACCACCAACTCTGCTCCCCACCACTTTCATAACTTCTTTTTTCAACATAAATGAGAAATCTTAGGGAAGAAAGATCTGAGCCTGAAATATACCACACACAAAAATGCCCACCTTTTTAAAATTCTCAGTCCAGCCCACTCATGTGTTTCTCATGGAATAAATAAAGCCCTGATGAGAGCAGTTTAAAGGCAGGATGAGGACTTCTACAGGTGACTTATAGTAATGTGAATAGATTTAAATAGCAGTAATTCCCTTGTGCTTGTGGCAGGGCAGAGAGAGACAGAAAAGGCACAAGTTACTGGCCCCATCTTGTCATTACAGGATTCTCCCTCACAATATTCTAGCTAATGATTTAAACCATCTCATTATTTCAAGGGCTCCAGAGACCAAGGTTTTGTTATTTTTCGGTGGAAATCTCTGGAAAAAGCAGGAAGTATACATTTTGTCTGCTCTGACTTTTATTCTAAGATGCATATTTAATTTTAAATATTCCTCTTCAATGGTTGTTTGCTTGTTTGTCAGGATCTTTTGGAACGGAAACATTTTCTATAGAGCTTTTTACATTTTCTTTTTTAAAAAATGTGCTAATTACTATAATGTGGATATTCCCCATCTACCCACTTAAAAAAATGGTTGAAGCACCATTTATAAATAGCTACTCCCACTTTCACTCAATCATTGTCCTCTTGATTCCCTGGTATCACTGTCATCATATTTTCCAGGTTAGCATGCAAAACTCTGCAGGAGGCCAATTCATAAGTATTGTTCAGTTGCTGTGTACATAGTTGATCTATAGTAATTAGCTAACATTTCCTTTTCTATTCGTTCTTCATAGAATCATAGGGCTAGAAGAGATCCTGGAGATCTGCCCAGGGCAGAAGTTCTTATTCCACCCTGGATAAATGGTTGTCAAGACTTTTCTTGAAAATCACCAGCAATGGAACACTCACAACTTCAGAAGGCAAGCTGTTCCATTGACTAATTGTTCTCACTGTCAGAAAATAAATTTCTCCTTAGTTGCAGGTTGGATCTTTCTCTGACAAGCTTCCATGCATTGCTTCTTACCTTACCTTCTGGTGCTTTAGGGAGTAAATCAACCCGCACTTCTCTATGACAGCCCTGCAAGTATGGGAAGACTTAGTTACCACCAAAACAAATTGTCTTGTCTTTCTCTTGGCCCTTCATTATATGGTTTAGTGTCCAGACCCCTTGTTTTCTTTGTTCTTGTTTTCACTCTTTCTAGGGTCTTGGCATCTTTGGGTTTTTTTTTTTTTGTGATGACCAAAACTGGACACAGCATTCTAAGTGTGTGGCCTTACTAATGCAGTATAGAGAAATGATACTATCACTTCTCATGATCTTTATGCTATTCCTCTGTGGATGCAATCTAGAACTGCATTTACTTTTTGGCATCGGTTTTGATTGCTGGCTAATAATTAAATGGTGATCCACCAGGATATCTAGATCCCTCTCACAGGCAGTACTGTTGAGCCAGGTACCACCTATTCTATACCTGTGCATGTGGATTTCCTGCCCAAGTGCAGGACCTTACTTTTCTCACCACTGAACTGCATCTTATTAGAGCCAATATTTTACTGGATTTTGAATTTAATCCACTGCAGTTAAAAATTTACATATATAAGTCTAATTGCTATATTTACACAACTTTTTTTTAATCTGTATCCATTATCTGCCACTATAATTGCCCTCATATTCTTCAATGAAGGAGTCTATTACAAGACTTTTATTTACATCTTTTCAATCTTCCCAGTTCTACCCATAAAAGTTGAAGAATTTTCAACTGATCTGAAATGTACAATTTTCAGATAAAATAAAATGATAGTCTAACTTCTCAAGGCATTTTTGAAAAATACTAATTATCTCTGTTCATTTCAACCAGACATTTGGCCAGGATATGGCTTGAGATTGCTTTGGTCATCTTGTGAGATGACCTTTACCCTGAATTGATTGAGTCCTTTCTTAAGCAATCATGAATAACTTTGCAAATAATTTTGGAAACATGTCACAAAGAGAGGCAGAACTTTTCCCTAGCAGAGTTTAATCAATCATCTACAGGATGATAATGATATACAATAAGAGGAATAAAATATACAGCAGAGGCTCAAACAATAGAGTATACTTGTGCTTAACAATATCCAGCCTTGGTAATCCACCAGCATCACTCTAATGATCAGTTTAATTGCTTCATTTCTCAGACACTGGCAATTAGAGAAAGGCCATGCTATTTCCTACCACAAGAAAAATCCTCAGAAACATTCTCAAGATACAACAGGTGCCTAGACTGGACCACCTTGTCTGGTTCCAGTCTTGCAGAAACTGAGGGTTCTAACAATGTGCAGCTGATCATGGCAAAAGACTAACACCAATATTCTCCAACTGCTTCAACAGAAACAAATCTAATATATGACATTGTACACTGGAGTCAGGATTGATATAAAGCTCATGGTTGTTTTTGAAGCTATGAAGTCTTGAGTCACATACCCAGCGGCATGGACATTGGAGAACAGTCTGGGACACTCCATTGTCAACCTGCTAGTGAGATCCCGGGACTTAGGAAAATCTGTTGTTAAACAGTTGGGAGGATGATACAGTGCACCACCAATCCTGATTTGTCCTTGAATCCCAGGTCCAACTAGCTACCTCTGGAGCAGCACATCTGTTAAGGTTTCTTGAGTTCGAGTTCAAGTTTAATAAATTTATATGCCACCCAATCCCGAAGGACTCCGGCAGCTTACATAAAAAACAATAAAAGGAATACTAAAAAGTTTAAAAAGTAGAAGACAAGACAAGTTAAAAGAGATACAACATGCATTCAGCCTTAATGGGGCTGGACCTCATTCAAGAGGTCAACAGCTCCAGGCCTGCCAGAAAAGCCAGGTCTTAATGGCTTTGCGAAAGGCCGTGAGAGTGAGGAGGGTCTGGATCTCTGGGGGTAGATCGTTCCATAGGGCCGGGGTAGCCACAGAGAAGGCCCTCCCTCGAGGAGCCACCAAATGACATTGTCTAGTTGACGGCACCTGGAGAAGGCCCACCCTGTGGGATCTTATCGGACACTGAGAGGTATGTGGCAGAAGACGGTCCCATAGATATCCAGGTCCTAGGCCATGCAGGGCTTTAAAGGTGATAACCAGCACCTTGAAGCGAGTTCGGAGACCGATCAGTGCAGCTCGCGGAGGATAATCATTACCAATCCCTGTACAGCTTTGCAATCCTGGCTGATCCAGAAATTGAGAATTGGAAAAACAAATCTTTCACAGCCAAATCTCAGTTAATATAAACTATGTCACCCATCACAACATGAATGGATGAGATCTTGTACAGAGAGGTCTGGAATTTTCCAGAAGCTTCCTAAGGCCAAGATACCCATACATCTTGCTTCATGGCCCCAGAAAAGATTTCTATAATGCAGTTCCATCCTTCTTCTGTAGTGCCCCATCAGGTGTCTTGCTGAAGTACCACCTCTGAGTCCTCCAGCACATAACCATCCCTAAAGTGCCCCACCACTTCTCAGGACACCTCTCTTACAGGTAGCTTTCTTGGAGTTTCAGGACTCCTTGAAAGCTTCCAAAGAAGTTAGACCTGTGATATGTCATATTCTACAATCTAGCAGTGACCATTGAGACCAGAATCCAAAAACTCTCTCAAAAGGCTTTATCTACCCTTGAATATTTTTTGGGGGAAATTTTAGCTAGTGCAAAGTATGGCAGCTAAATATGTTTGCCATATTTCCCTCATGTTGAAAGGGGATGCCATTTGCTCTCAAAGCACAATTCAAGGAGAGCTCTAAAGGTCCCAAGTGTCAATATGCAAGGCATTAAAGTTATCAGGAAAGGATTGCTTAAAGATATATCCAATTTCAGAGCCTCGCTTATAGAATGCATGGGAAATACAGACATCAGCAGCAGAGGCCTGTGATGACAAGACATGAACCTCATGACTTATGTATTTGCATCTGACATCAGGACACAAATGTAGAATGTAGAGTCTATGTTACAGTATCACAGTGTGCATTTCTTCATCACTGGGTATTCCTAGGATGGGAAAGAGTTTTGCATTCTGTATCCTGAATATTTAAAAAGGGGTCAAGTCTTCATCCTTCAACTAGGCTTTTTAGGTTGGACTAGTAATCATTTTAGCTTCTGCTTTTGTTTTTTTAATATGACAGTGATAACTTTACATTCTGTATTTTTATGTATTTGTCAATAAATGTTTGTTAACATTTGAGTATGAAGAGAGAGGCTTACATTAAAATAATAGCTAAATTTTAATCTTTAGTAAATGAGAATCAGAATTTTTTTTCTGATTTCTTCAGAATATTCCATGGCTGAAATCTCTTGTTCTTCACCCTTAGATCAAGGATAACTGGAACTCATGTATTAGCTTTTATTGGTTGTCTGGAAGTAAACATATAATATTTAATGGATGGCTTAAGGCTTTATTTCTCAACATTTAAAAATTATGGACTCTGACCTATAGAGTAAAGGTTAGCTTTATTTTGGAGCAGTGTGTGAAAATGTTTCCTTTGTGCTCCAGGTTTGAGAGAAAAGATAATTTTCTCCACTTGTTTCCATTTCGTTGTATCATTAAAATGCCAAAGCAAAAAATTCCAGTCACAAACACAGTGGTATTGCTTCACATGCTAAAAGATAATTGTCAGATGCATAGCTTATTATGAAATTTGTGATCTTTCTGGAGGAAAGGCAATAGCTTGTGTTCTGAATGTTCTTGTTTTTCAGAACAAAAGATCAGCTTTTAAAAATAAAATTAAAAACCTACATCTCAGAACAGCTAGGAAACCTCTGCATATCTAGCGTGTGTCAAGAAAATTCTGCATATCTACAATTTTCTTAGCACACTACAGAAATATCAGCCATGATCTGAGATGTAGCTTTGTTTATAGCAGTAGGTTTCTTGAAATATACATTTTTCATATCTAATGGATAAATGCATTTTACAAATTTTAGACTATTGTTGGTGGTAAAATCAAATTTGTTTTAGATGAGTCACTAACTGCTAACATTATTCTGTTGTCTTGAAAAAATAAATATTTCTCTTATATAAATAAAAATAGAAAACAGATTGTGATGTTCTAGCTATCACTGTACAATAGGTCCTTTCATTTCTCATAACTGGCTATGCTAAATAGGGTTGACCTACCCATGTTATACTTTGCTATAGTTTGATCAGTCAATACAGTTTTTAGTCTATAGGATACTGAATACCAGACATTTGGTCCATTAGATTTAATAATGATTAACAGTTGTCCATGATTTCAGATTTTTTTCAGTATAGTCTGCAGATAACATGAATAGGATGTAGAGTTCTACAATGTGCTATGGTCCTTGCAACTGTTGAATAATTTTGAAATAAATATGTTTAGAATCAAGATGTCTGTCTATCATCTATCTTTTTATCTATCTATCTATCTATCTATCTATCTATCTATCTATCTATCTATCTATCTATCTATCTATCTATCTATCTATCTATCTGTCTGTACCTTTACCTGTAAAGCAAATTGCATATGTATCATGTTTCCTAAGATATTGTTTTATTTTGTTTTCTCTCCTTATTGGCACCTATTCCTTCTAAAGCCCAGCAGACATCTTATTAGTCAGATATATGGGATTGTTAAGATCTCATATAGATTGGTCAAAAACATTGGTAGCAAGAAGTTTTTTATACTTGTGTTCTGTAATTATTATCCCATCCTTGCGCCTCTACGGCCGCTCCGAGGCAGTGGATCCCAGAGGGCTCCTTGGTTCACTGAGGAACTCCGGGAGATGAAGCGCCGGAAGAGACGCCTAGAGCACAATTGGAGGTCCAGTAAATCCGAATCGAGCCGAGCACTTTTAACAACCTGCATCAGAGAATACATTCGAGCAATCAGGACGTCTAAGAGACCACATATTGCCTCTCTGATTGCGTCCGCTGAGTCACGCCCAGCCGCCCTGTTTAGGATAACCCGTTCCCTCCGAAATAGGAGGGACACGGGCGATCTGCTGCAGGCAGGGCTGAGGATTACGTCCAATTCCTCGCGGACAAGGTTGCTCGGCTCCGGGCGGACCTGGACTCCAATTCTGCAGAACCAGCCGAGGCACTAAGGGATAATCTGGTAAGCCATTGCTGGATTGATTTTCAAGCTGTTACCCCTGAGGACGTGGACAAGGCGATGAGAGCTGTTGGCGCCTCCACATGTGTGCTGGACCCCTGCCCCTCCTGGCTGGTTGTAAACAGCAGAGAGGTGACACGAGGCTGGATCCAGGCGGTTGTTACCGCCTCCCTATGGGAGGGGGTCTTTCCCCCCGCTTTAAAGGCGGTGGTGGTGAGACCCCTCCTGAAGAAACCATCCTTGGATCCAGCCGTTTTAAACAACTATCGTCCAGTCTCCAACCTCCCCTTTGTGGGGAAGGTTGTTGAGAAGGTGGTGGCCTTTCAGCTCCAGCAATCCTTGGAGGAAGCCAGTTATCTTGATCCATTCCAGTCTGGCTTCAGACCGGGCTACAGCACAGAAACCGCTTTGGTCGCGTTGACTGATGATCTCTGGAGAGCCAGGGATGGAGGCCATGCCTCCATCCTGGTGCTCCTTGACCTCTCGGCGGCTTTCGATACCATCGACCATGGTATCCTTCTGCGACGACTGCGGGAGGTGGGGGTGGGAGGCACTGTTTTACGGTGGTTCTCCTCTTACCTCTCGGACAGGTCGCAGTTGGTGTTAGTCGGAGGGCAAAGATCGACCCCTAGGCCCCTAACGCATGGGGTGCTGCAGGGTTCGGTCCTGTCCCCCCTTCTTTTCAATATCTACATGAAACCGCTGGGTGAGATCATCCGACGGCACGGGATAAAATACCATCAGTACGCGGACGATACACAGTTGTATCTGTCCGCCCCGTGCCAACTCAATGAAGCGATGGACGTGATGAGCCAGGGTCTTGAGGCTGTTAGAGACTGAATGGGGGTTAACAAGCTTGTGCTCAATCCAGAAAAGACCGAGTGGCTGTTGTGCTTCCCTCCCACGAATTGGCCAAGTGTTCCATCTATCAGGCTGGGGGGTCAAATTGTATGCCTCTCAGACAGGGTTCGCAACTTGGGAGTCCTCCTGGACCCTCAGCTGACTTTTGAACACCATTTGTCAGCTGTAACCAGGGGGGCATTTGCCCAGGTTCGCCTGGTGCACCAGTTGCATCCCTACCTGAACCGGGAGGCCCTCACAACAGTCACTCGTGCCCTTGTGACCTCTTGGCTGGAGTACTGCAATGTGCTCTACATGGGGCTGCCCTTGAAGAGTATTCGGCGACTTCAGCTGGTCCAGAATGCAGCCGCGCGAGCAATCGTGGGTGCACCTCGATTCACCCCCGTAACACCTATCCTCCGCGAGCTGCACTGGCTGCCTGTTGATCTCCGGGTGCGCTTCAAGGTGCTACTTGTCACCTACAAAGCCCTTCATGGTATTGGATCTGGGTACTTGAGAGACTGCCTACTGCCAATTACCTCCACTAGACCGATAAGATCGCATAGATTAGGCCTCCTCCGAATTCCATCAGCCAGCCAGTGTAGACTGGCAACTACCCGGAGGAGAGCCTTCTCGGTGGCTGCTCCGACCCTCTGGAACGAACTCCCCGTGGAGATCCGGACCCTCACCACCCTCCAGACCTTCTGCGCCGCCCTTAAAATCTGGCTATCCCGGCTGGCCTGGGGTTAAAGACTCTAACCCCTACTCGAATTGTATGACTGTTGAGTTCTTAAATGATGTAGTGCCTTTATGTTGTAAATTGTTTGTCCTTCCCCACCCTTTTGAACTGTGAGCCACCCTGAGTCCCCCCAGGGAAAAGGGCGGCATACAAATAAAGTGAAACTAAACTAAAACTAAACCTTTACTGAGCAGGACACTGGGATTTTTTTCAAAGCTTATATAAATATTGGTTCTTGGGATTCATTTTAACACAGTGTTTCTCAACTTTGGCAACTTGAAGCTATGTGGACTTCAACTCCCAGAATTCCACAGTTTTAAAATTGCCAAGTTTGAAAAAAAATGATTTAAGGGACATTACAGGTCACCTGTCATTTCTCCTCTGAAGGGTGTGAGAAGAAATGGGAGCCATGGCAATTGAAAAAAAATATCTGGCTTGAAGTTTTAAAATAAACTGACAAAAAAGGTAAGACAAATCAAAATTGCTGAGGAAAACCAGCAATGCTAGTGCTAAGTGTGGGGAAGGGGAGGAATTTCCTTTTAAATCTTTCAAATTTTTTCATGAGCACTAAATTCAAATATCAAGAGCCAGGACAAGATTCTGGTAAGAAGCTTATTCTGTGGAAAGAAACAAAATTCATATATAAACCAGTGCTTCCCAAACATTTAGACTACATTGTTTTACCTATATTAGATAAAAATGACTTTCTGGTAAGTGATTTTACATAATGAAGGAGAACAGTTTTAAAAGCACTGATAGATAGATCAAATAATTACAGATCTGGCCCACTACACAAAGGATAGCCAAGGAAGAAGCAGTAGTAGGTTATTTTTTGCCTTGAGTTATTTATAAAAATATATAAAAGCGGGATTAAAATATCTAGAAAAAATCCATAAAATCATGGTTCTAGATTCATGATACTGCCCCACCCTCTTCATTATGACACCCTGGCTATTTCCCCCCTCTTCTTTAAAAAAAGGGTTATTTGGAGCCCACAGTGACTAAAATATTCTTACAAATAAAAGATTCTTGAAAAGTCTTGCATCTGCAGGCTTTCGTGATTATCTTCTATCAGTAGGGGAAAATATCTTTTTTGCTATTAAGAAAGTGCCAGATATGCATGCCTTTAACGAATAGTTCCAATTCAGTTTTAAAATGAAACCTTTTCTTTGCTATTACATGGATTCCTGTGAAATTACCGCAGAGTGTTACTCCTCCAATAGAAACACTTGGGCCTTGACAGCAGTGATTGCTGAATGTGTCAGAAATTCCAAAACCATAGTTTCATCTCTGCTTCATACAGCAGGAATTAAATGATTTATTTAAGTTAATAAGTAGCTTCACTCTCTCTTAAACCTAGGCAAAGATGGACAAATGTCTTTTTCTGTTTTAATTTTCCTACTCCTTTGTCATATCACTCTGAGCTCTTAACAAAATGTGAAAAAACCCGCATGTTTTGTGCATATTATTCTGCAGAGTCCTCTCTGAGGTTCGATGTTTGCTTATAGACTTTCATTTTCCAACTTGGAAACTTCTGCAATGCTCATATATCTGGAAAAAAGTGCAATTTATATGTAGGTATAACATGCACTGTTTTGTAAGCATATGAAATATCAGCTTTGATTATTTTCTCTTATTACCCAAGTATTGTTTATGCTGATTTTTTTCCACATGTACGTGCATATGTTTTGTTTGTTTGCTTGCTTGTCTGGATAGCTGTACCATAACATTCTGAAAATTATGAACTAGGTGTTCCTTTGTAAATTTATAAATCAACTAAAGAAGTCCTTCATCCATATAAAGGATGATTATAAATATTTGCTGGAAGGAAGGAAGGAAGGAAGGAAGGAAGGAAGGAAGGAAGGAAGGAAGGAAGGAAGGAAGGAAGGAAGGAAGGGAGGGAGGGAGGGAGGGAGGAAGGGTTTCCCTTATTTTTTCCTTGTTAGTTGTTCTCTTTTATTCTATCTTCCTGTGCATAATATTTAAATAATGATAATTGGATAAATATTTATCTTTAGGTTATATTATTTTATTTATTTATTTATTTATTTATTTATTTATTTCTATAAAGTACTGTGAATACTGATACCAAGGACATAAAAATAAAAGCAGACATCAATGATGTGGTGTAGGTGCTAAGATTTTCTAAATAAACAGTTATGGTGGGCCAAAATAGCAATATCACAAATTGCCTTCAGTCTTCTTTTATAGCCTAGTTACTAGCAACACAAACCTGCCACACAGAAATGACTATTGCTGTTCAAAAATCTTACAAACTAAACTGTTATAAGGCTGATCCAACCTTTTAAACAAAAGGGAATTGCCATTAGATATAATGCCAGAATTGCTGCTTTGTCAATTTCAGAAAACCTCGTTCCTTGCCTTTAATGCAATAAGTTTCTTGGATGCCCCTTCTAAGTGACTGTGTGGGTTATTTCTGGCATGTTTTAAGGCTTCATGCATTTTTAACGATTTACAAGGCAAGAAAAAAAATTCTTCTCATTCACTTTCCTCTCCCTCCACCTTTAAAAGAAGAAAACAAAAATAAATTAAATGAGTTAATATACATGAAGTGGAACTGTTGGTTTGTGGTGATGGTTTTATAATTCCAGGTTGGACGGTTTTCTTCCCCCTATTTAATTACACACAATAACCTCTGTGGTCTATAATGTAATAACTAAAGCAGGCACAAACCTTGGCATGAGTTGCTGGGTTAAAGAAGAGGAGGGAGCAGGATTATATTTTACATTGGAAATGAAATTTATGGGGGGAGAGAGAGAGAGAGAAAGGGAGGGAGGGAGAGAGAGAGAGAAAGGGAGGGAGGGAGGGAGAGGGAGGGAGCAGGATTATATTTTACATTGGAAATAAAAATTTATGGGGGAGAGAGAGAGAAAGAGAGAGGAGGGGACGGAGAGGGATTGGTGGATGTGTGGAAAATGTCTTTTGAATTAATGAGCCCTATGTAAAATTATTTGTTTTCAAATATTTGGTAGAATTATGGGCCTGTATTTAAAATAACAATATATATTGAATTTAAACTTGATAATATTTTCTGACACTTAGGAATGACATTGAGGCTTGGTAACTCCAGATGTTGCTGCCTTCCTGTACAATACCACAGCTGGTCCAAGAAGAAGGAATTCTATGTCTATGGGATGCCAGGAGCCATTACGTGTTCATAGTCTCATAATAGCTATTGTAATAACTTGATCAATCTGTTGCTGATGGACTGACCTGGAGTCCTCAGGAGTTTTCTGCTTTCTCAAGGGTAAAAATGATTACTTGATGAAAGGTTGTTTGTCATGAATATTGACTTGCTACTTAGATAATAACAACCCTTAGATGTCAAACTTGAGATCAGCAACTGGCAATGCTTTAATGTTGAAATGACAGCAGGAGGTCATGTTGTCTCGAGGTCCTAAAACTTGGGAAAATGCCCAATGTAAAACCCACAAGGAACTTTTTCTATTTTAGCTAAAGGCAGAGAGAGACTGCCATTCCAACATTTGTCAGTAAACAATCCTAATGAGCTTATTCCTTATGCCACTATCTATTCTTGAAGAATTAGCCATGGGATAACTACTCATATAGTGGGAAAAAAAGGAGAGGCAGAATAAGAGGAAGTTTTGATTTTGCTTGAAAAACAGCTCCCATGTTTTATGATTATATTTTACTCTGATTGATGTCCCTTAACCTAAAATGTACAACTAATAAAATACAGCTCACTATGTAACACACAACGCAATAAGTAAAAATGTAAACATACAAAAGCATTAAAATGATGCTGACTAATTAACACAGCAAGCAGCATTCAAATGGGAAATGAAATAAATATTGCTCTTAATTAAGAGAACTAATGTTAATATTAAAAAGTAAACTAAACAATAATATTTTTGCTTGGGACCCAATTTCGAGGTCAAAGAACCAGGGTCAGCAGTGTTTACTCTCTCAGTGCATTTCAGATAGCGAGGTTATCTGGAGATTGTCCACTAGTGCCCATCTCAGTGGATAAATGGCTTGTTGCCAAAGAGAGAAGCACAAGAAAGATTCAGCATCCTGAACTGAGCTCAGAGATTTACTGGTAGCCAATGAACTTATCAGTCCTGATAATATCCTAGCCCTATTGTTGAAGTATATGTAGTTCTCAGCTTACAACCTCAACTGAGCCCAAATTTTTATTGCCAAGTTAGACATTAGTTAAGTGATTTCCCCCCCCATTTTACTACTTTTCTTGCCACAGTTGTGGCAAGTTAATTTAGTTAGTAACACCCTTGTTAAGTGAATCTGGCTTCCCCGTTGACTTTGCTTGTCATAAGGTTGCAAAAGGTGAGGACAGGACATTGCAACTGTCACAAATATGAACCAATTGTCAAGCATCCGAATTTCCTTATGGTTTTGGGGGTGGGATGGGCTCTTTTTACCTTATTTTATTGCCATAAAATGGCAATATGCTGTTTTTTTCTCCTCCTGACATGGATCTCTCCATCATTTGCAGCTTCCCTAGCTGGACCTGCTTCTTCTCAGAAGGAAAATCCATTAAAGGCAGTCTTTGTTGTGTTTCCTCACAGGATATAACTGAAGCATCAGAAACCAAGGAGGCTGCAGTCTGTTCAAGAGAGATCATACAGCGGAAGGCAGAAAGTTCCTTAATATTGAACCATTTAAAGAGGCAAAAGGAGAGTGACACTTGTCGTTCACAACATAGTGACATAAGAATGTGAACCACAGAGCCAGAACACCTGTTTTGTTCTCTAACTTTTGATTTGATACTTTTGGGATTCATCTACCTGGAAATCCCAATTCTAATTCCCCCTACCAGCAGTTAAATAAATATTTTTTAAAGGAATGGGAATTGGAAAGAAGTTTATTTGGAAACCGTATATTTCATGAATTAGGCATTAAAAAAAAGATAATATCAGCTTTCCTCTGTTCTCCTGTATTCCTCCGTTTACATCACCTATACTATTAACTCGCCAAAGGCAGATCCATTATGTTTCCCTTCAGGATATAGAATTTTTGGACATTTTTATTTTTCAGCCGACAGGTGGGACAGCAGGCTTTCAGTCTTCAGCCCACACATATTACCATTGCGGAGAAGAGATTTTTCATTTTTCATTAAAATGCCAGTCAATCTGGAACAATGCTACATTTTAATAAATTTGAACAGGATATGTCAATATGGTCTAATGATACAAAACACTCACCCACACATACACATATTTATTTAATTTCTGAACCAACCCTTGTAATACTTTACTAACACTTTTTGGAATTTCTGTCTATTAGGGATAAAACATTTAGTAATCTCTGTAGGTCCATTCTGGTTTGATTTAGCTTTTCTTGGATAATTATGCTAGCATTTCTATATTATTATTCTCATAATCAATGAATGGGCAAATTTATTAATATTGGCTAATTTTGTCATGGTCATCCTCCTCCTCTTATTTACAATTTTTTTTATTTATAATATTGATATCCTATATTCTAATTAATAACAAAACAGAATGGTTGCAGAGAACTGAAACACAGTAGCCAACTGTAGACTATAAGCATCCTAAATTAAACTAGGAATATTTATTTTATTTTATTTATTTATTTGTTTGCCTAACATGTACAAGATAACAAGTATAAATATGAACATAAACATGAACAAAGGAAGTAAATACAGATAAATGGGGACAGTAAGACAGGGATGATAGGCACACTGGTGTGCTTATGCACACCCCCTTTAAGGACCTCTTAAGAATGGGATGAGATCTATGGTAGACAGTTTGAGATTGAAGCTGTGAGGGTTTGAGGCTGTAACAACAGTCAGGTTGAGTGTTCCAGGTGTTGACCACTCTGTTGCTGAAGTTGTATTTTCCGCAATCGAGTTTGGAGCAGTATAATAATACAATATCATATAATACAATATAATAATACAATCTCATTATTATATGATCGTTTGAAGAAAAATAAGTCAACATGTAAAATTGTAAAGTTTTAAAAGCTAGAGCTGGGGGCAGTGGTGGGTTCCCACTAGTTCAGACCTGTTCGACTGAACCAGTAGTAGCTTGGCCTGCGTCGCTGGAACTGGCAGTGACCCAGGCCTGCCATGCCCCTGAGCCATCTTATTTTTTGCTTCTGCGCATAGCAATTTTAGTTGTACTGCACATGCGCGCACAGCACACATCAAATGCACACATGGTGCATGCCCGAGCGAACCGGCAGTAGTCTCTGCCAGAACCCACCCCTGGCTGTGGAGATGCTTTTATTAGAATCAATATTAATAACATGAAAGAGAGATTGTTGTAGTCTTCAGCCAGCCAAATGTTGGAAAACAACATCAATGGAAGAACATTCAAAAATTAAGTTGGGTTTGAACAGTTCAAAGTGGCCCCAAAATGAAGTTTGTAGACTAAATGTAGGGTTGGTATTCTTATTGTTGATATCAAATGACACTTAGATATTAGAAACAATGGCTATGAATGCTTCTTGCAATTCTAAAAACAGAAGGACTGTCACTGGAGCCATTCTATTATTAGGTATAACAATTGACAAGGAGAGAGTCCTCTTCATTTTATAGCGGAGAGTTTATGAAAAGTCATATAAAGATCAGCTTGAGTATTAAGTTGTTGCAAATGTCATCCGCATAATGCTTCCCCCCCCCCATCACTACAACTAGGAAGATTTTCCAGCTTTCTTCTTGAATAATAATTAAAATCTCACCTACCTGACAGGGAGGTTTAACAAGGACATTTTCTAGCATTAATGTAGCTTTAACATCATTTATGCCAAGGGTTGCCTTTCTCGGGGAAGTACAAAGTGCTTGCTTGTAATCTGCAAGGCATCTCTATCTAGAATGTTGAAGAATCCACATGATTGAGATGTTCTTGAGTAGTTTTTACTTTTTCTGTCTCTGTGAGTAAGAACTTGTTTCTTTTGGATTTAATTGCTTTTTTCCCCAACAGAAAATCTCTTTAACAATTGTATATGATTTACCAGGCTGTTTAGCAGAGGAGAAGCTAAAGCAATCTGGAATTGATACACAATTTTATTTGGGAGATTGTAACCCATTCTATCATAACTACCACTTTGATCACTCTTCTAAAAGCTATTAAGATATACCCACCTTCAACTCCCTACCTCTATTTTTGGCTGCTATTTGAATAAATCTGAAGATTTACTTCTATTACCTTAGTGCCTTTCCCCCTGTATAGCCATTTAGATTTTAAACTCATGTGTACAGTTACTTCTCCAACTAGCTAGGATAAGATGGAATGAGGGCATATTTGGTGGTGGCACCTTAACAATTAAATATTTTCCCAACAAAGACTCATCTCACACCTTCTTTGAGGTTTTTTAAAGTGCAAACTTGTGAGGAGGACTTTAGGGTAGGGGAGAGAATCCTTTTAAGGATACATGAGGAATTTGGTTTGGTTTTGTGAAGATTGTGTTCTTCCAGAAGTAATTTTTATTTTATTTTCTACCTTTATTATTTTTACAAATTACTCAAGGTGCCAAACATATCCAGCATGCCTTCTTCCTCCCTGTCAGGATAAAAGATGGCTTCTAGGCCTGACAATACTATTTTCCCCACAACACCACTCTCCAAGGTGAGATGGGCTGAGAGAAAGTGACTGGCCCAGCGTCACCCACCTGGTTTTCATAGCTAAGGCCAGACTAGAACTCACCAACTCTGCCTTTCTAACCTTGTGCTTTAACCACTAGACCAAACAGGCTCTCTATAATCTATCCTGTTCTATCTGTTGCTTGCTGGTAATAGGCAAGTCTGAAAATGGCAATGGATAAAGACAGAATCTCACATTTGTTTTCATGCTTCATAGTTATTCAGGTGCTACACAAAAGCACATACCATTTGGGTTTATTTCTTTATGTCCTTATTTATGCAATGTAAGTTATAGGTGGAAGGCAGAAGACTAAAAAGCAGAATGAACTGAATCAAATCTAGCAAATGTTTAATATTTAATAATTCTTTTAATAATTCTCTCAATAGAAATGCAAACACTTCCCCTTGGAAGTCCATTGGAGGCAGACAGATTGAACTGGTCCTGAAGAAGGGGCAACTATCAACAACTCCAAGGTAACAGAGTGTGATTGTTACATTCCCTAATTCCAGATCTAACAGTGTCTTCCACTGTGAGCTGCCCCAGCATCTTAATATTCATTTGATAATAGCTGTTGTGATCAGATGGCCTTTTTAAGTAGACATATTGCCTTTGATGTTGCAAGAATTGGATGCCTGTGATTCCATATTGTTTATCTAATGGTGAGAGAAATGTCTTTCAGTTATAGGATATTATTTTCTGCTCTCTGCAAAAGTGGCTGATTTTGTTGCACACATGGAAGTTTTAATCATTATATTTAAGCAGCCCTGGGAGAGTTCCCACTCCCACCCCAACATGGAAACAAGGTCTACATTACTTACTACGTGGGTCAGATTTCAAGAAAGCCAGGCAAACATCTTGAAAACAGCAAAAATGTAATTTGCAAAAGAAAACAATCCAAGCATTACTGCCAAAGAGTTTTTCAACAGGAAGGAAGAAAGAATTTCATTTTCCCCTCATACTCAGAATAAATGTACTGTATATTTAATTCGCAGTTTATGTTTTTAACGAAACATTCACCGGTCAGGGGTTTTAATGCATTGAAGTCATGATATATAGAAATGTCTCATCTTTACAATAATTCTTTGGATGGCTCATATTACTTACATGACCTTCCTATATCTACTATAAAGGTTTGTCCCAGTCCAAATTCTGGGATGTACCTCACTTACACCAGAACAACAGAAATCAAAGTGTAATACATTGTTGCAAAGAAAAGACAAATAATATGATTTCATGTCAAGTTCCATTTGTTGTTTAGATATTTTAATGTATTAATTTTCAAATAATTTCCTTAGTAATATCTTAGTTTTCCCAGTTTCCTTTTCAATCACCTTCGTATTATAGGTTTTGTTTTGTTTTATTCTTTTTCTTTAATGTGGTTATATTAAAATATGAAATAAAGAAATAGTAACATGATTTAGGATGAAATTGGTATATTTTAGAGATTTGTGTGGGAATGAACTTGAATAAATGCTATAAGTGCTAAAATCCAAGGGAGGCAAAGGATGTAAAGGAAACCATAAATGTAATGATATAATGGTGAAAAATGAGACTACAGGTGTAGATGGTGTCATTGTAGAAATATGGTTGTGCTTTGCTTCTGGAAAGGCTGTGTGCATCTTGATGTAACATGAGTGTGAAGACTGCATCTGTGTTTGACAATTGGAAGAATGTTATGATTGCTCTTTTATATGATTGTGCACAATATTTGGCCAGTGGGTATTCTTAAGCTATTTTACATTGCTAATCTCAATGGTAAAATCAAGAGCTGATTAGATATTAAGCAGTAAAGAAGTCTAAGGGAACAATAGGTTGGGGAAAAAATTGATAGATATCTAGACTCATAAGAAAAATTTGAAGAGCAATCTTTTGGTTTTCTTAAAATTGAGTATAAATGCAGTAATTAATGCTACCACTTACATATCCTTAAATGTAATAAACAATCACAGCACAAAGCTTTACTTTGTTGAGTAGTTGCAGGGAGAAGACGCAAAGGAAGAGCTGTGAGATGCTGGACATAGTAGTGGTTGGCTGAATGTATCACGAACATATTGCTGTTATTAATGCAGGCTTTTCAGGCACAAGCATTGCAACAGCTGTGCTCCATCTCCAGTACATATTTGTCTTTCTCTTTCACTGTTTTGTCATCATTGGCAGATGGCAGAAGGAATCTTAGGTGGAGCTGTTCTTTTAGCAAATTAAACAATGACCCAGGGTTTGCTCATTTCTTTCCTCGTGATTTCAGATTTCCATTTCTTCAGCCTGGTTTAAGCAAAACCTCTTTGCTGTGAAATACAAACAGAGGGGGCATAGAAGCCACTGGATCTGCAGGTGGACCAGTTCTCAGAAGCAGACAAAAACATGTGGTTTGAGTCAATCTCTATTCAAGCTGGTTGTCTGATTACTCCATCAGTCATTCAACTTATCCACTGGGCAATGATGAATTTTGCACATTGTAAGCCCATGCATGAGGGTCTGCAATTAAGCAATGCTTAAGAATGTAAAGCAATTCGGCAGTGACCAAAGGTTTTTTTTCAGGTGCAATTCAAAGTACTGATTTTCAACCACAGAGTCCTTAGTGTGTATTAAATTTAGACTTTAGACTTAGATGCCTCTTCCTATTAGAAATCTCCTTCTCTTTTTAGTGGCCATAACAATGAGATGAATTGAGTTGGATATTGTGACATCTGCCAATTCACATATGAATTTCTACAGCATCCTGATTTAGAATGTGGAATAAAAGCACTAGTGGATAGGAATTAAATAGGGATTAAAAAATTCTAAGTATGATTCTTTATTTAATATAACTAAATATGTTTTCATGTATCTTTAGCTACAGGCAGAAATTAACATTCCCCTTCCAAATCTTCTTGAATTCAGGCCCAGTCAACCCCTTTTGTGATGGACAGCTGCAGGAGAGACTGAGAATTTTGTCCATTGCTTGTACTCATTGTACTGACCTACAAGCTTGATCAGATACAATATGATTAATGTTTAAATTTGCTATTCCTTTTCTTATTGTTTCAAATGTCCTTGTTTGTGGGCTTATTAATTCTGCTGCTTCAAAGATTGAGAACAGGTGGAAATACAATAATAAGGTAAGTAAAAAAGTAAATGTGAAAACAGTTGCAACCTGATTCAGAGATGCATTACTTCCTAGGCTAAGCCACTCTGTGCACTAGAGTTTGCTGTAAATGGTTGAAACTATGAGAGACCTTGTGAGGCTAAGCAGTTAGCCCAAAATGAGGTCCCCCAGAATAGTTATGGTCTTTGTTAACAATTAGCTTCATTAGGTAAAGTCAGGTGCCTTGGGAAGTCAAAACAATATGGAGCGGAGGCGTCTTAGTAACCTGCAGTAGCTTACCCTGTCAACCACTGCTGAAAAAGTAGTAGCTTTTGCCCAGTGTCAGAATTAGTTCTTTTAATTTCTTTGATTTCTCCCTTATTACAATACCACTTATAGTACACTTGAAGTAGAAAGTCTCCAATGCCCTATTGTGGAGACTGCATTAGTGACCATGTTAATATTATTATGATCTCTCGGCAATCCTAGATGGAAGAAATAGAGTACCAGTTTAAATCACAAAGCAGAAGTCAGGGAATCCATCATTATTAATCTTGCTGTCAGATTTAATACTGGGGACATTACCTCACTCGGCACTCACAGAAAGAGCTGCCAAAAATGATGATGTCATCATCAGCAGGCACCTCTGACCATGACTGCAGCCATTAAGCTTAGCACTATGTGTAAACTGGGATGTTATGACTCATTCAAGACACGGCAGGTTTTACACACACACACAAACACACACACAAAAAAACACACACACATCTCAATCATATGCATAGTATGGATCTTCTTCAATCTCAGGTCCTCTACTAGAGGCCTGGGAATTTGGGGTTCTATACCATATCTCAGCTGTTCCTAGCACTGCACTCTTCAGGACAGAAAACTTAAGTCTATTGGGGCCACTTTCCCAGCTTAGGAGTTCCTTCCACCACTGGAACCACTTTGGACTTTACTTTCCACATCTTCTTTAGTTTCTCCTTCACAGAGGTGGGTTCCTACCAGTTGGCACCTATTCGGTAGAACCGGTTCGTCAGTAGAGGTTCCAAATTTTTTTGAAACCCACCACTGGTCCTTGGATATGATTATTCTACACTATCAAGCTCATATTTATAAAACTCAGTGCCTCTGTGAAAGGTAAGGATGACTACTGCGTTTGTGGTGCAATCAGAACATTGCGTGTGTTGAAGTTGTTTTAACACAAACCAAAGATGCCTTTTAAAAAACAAGTTTACATCATATTCTTATGCATGCCAGTGCTGTGTGTGAGGTAATTTAAGGTGATTCTGACAAGTGTTGTTGGCATCTTCATATCCGGACACATGGGCGGCAAGCCACTCCCATCCGGCCATATGGGTGGCAAGCCACTCCCACAAAGGAGGCCACACCCACAGAGTAGGTTCAACAATTTTTGAAACCCACCACTGCTCCTTCAGTACTTTTTTTCCTTGCCTACTACCATGATGTCTGGTTGAATGGCCAGTACCTGTCTATCTGTCTGTTTGGATCTGGTTCGTATGTTGTTCTCCATGACTGTCTGTGGAACACCCATCTGACTTGTAAGGCTCTGGTGATCTACTATATATACTATACTACTATACATAGATGTTCCTGCATACAATGCTAGCTACTTGGTTGTGCTGCTCAGTATGTTTTGTTCCTACTAGCATCTCACACTCTACCATTATATGTTGGACTGTCTCTGAATCTGCTCTGTACAGACTGCACCTCTGATCCTGCCTACTGTGGTACACCTCTGCTTCTATGGATCTAATACTTAGTGCCTCTTCTTGTGTCTTACTACTGTCTTTTGGTCCAGCACTTTCCAGCCACTTGTAGAATTTCCAATGTCTCCTACTTCAGCTATCTGTAGATGGTACATCCCATGCAAGGTCTTGTCTTTCTATGTCATTTTTATTTTACTTCAACCCTCTCCCATATCTCCTGCTGCCCCAAGCATTCTCTCATCAGCTCATCTTTGGTGTTAGTGATGTACTCTTGGATGCTTCACGTTTTATACAGGATGGTGCCTTTGACATGCACCAGACTCTTCCTGACTTCTTTTAAGCTGGTGTACAGTCTCTGGGTATTGGACTTGGGTAGAAACCTCTGTACATTGTATGGAGGTTCTGGGTCTTCACATTGCCAGGCACCATGTTCTATTTTGGTCAGCTCAGTTTCCTGGTAAAGTATCTGATGACATACATGTGGATGTTATGTGTCTTGTTTTTCGCATTGCGCTGGCGCTTTGGGACCTGTCTTATCCTTTGGCAGTGCTTGGATGTTGCTTCTTCCTCACCTCCTCTTTATAGTCCTATGTGATTATGGGATACCTATAGCTGGTCTGTATGCTATTTGACCTGGTGTTATTTCCATCCCATCAACTATCTTCCCTCTTTTTACTACCACCAGGAATAGAAAGAGGAGTGTTAGTCTTGCCATTTTTCAGATGTTTATTTCAGGAATGTAATAATATTACTGACTTCCAATTCAGAACAATGGAAAATAAACAAGATGAAATCTTTCGTTTCTTAATTGGCATATTTATACAAGCAGCATGTATAGCCCTCAACTTAACCCCATAATATATTGACTCCTATGTCAGGTGAACAGTAGCTTTCCTTCTTTCAACATGTCTCAACATTTTCCATATATTTAAACTGTAGCTTTAATCATACCATTTCAGATGTTCTCTTTCCATTTTATTTCATCAAATGTCACTGATGGTCCAAACTTTATCTTTTGACACCTACACATTAGGCAAAGAAAGGAGCTTCACTCTGAGGCTCACAATTGGCAATGAAAGGAGCTTCACTCTGAGGCTTACAATTGGATGACTTATTAGATAAGAAAGTTGATATCCAAAGGGTTGATATCTCTCCTCTCTGCCTCTTTTTATTTGCTTGACACATACTCTTTAAATATTCGAATATGTTTTCTTTAGCGCAAGGAGTACCTTGTGTGTACATCATCTTCACACTGCCTGCTCTCCTGAGGCCCTGAGGCCTGCTTGGGGTCCTTAGGTGGTACTGCACTTGGGATAATGAATGAATAATGCATGAGAATTTTACCTCCTGGGCCTACCTCCAAATATAACTGTAAAACGAGACAAACAAGCTATTCACAGGGTTGCCAGAATCCCATGTGGGTAGCATCATAACTGCTCCTGGGCTTATACAGTTTTTGCATGAAAGAGTAATTGAAGAAGGACTCATGTAAGTGAACGAAATGCTTTGAACAGAGGGGCAAAGCCAGAGATTTCCACACTGGGGAAAACTTTCAAACACAGCTTGCATGAACTCAGATCCATTTACCTTTCAAACATCTATAAATGAAGTTGCTCCCCATTTCTGCTACTAAGGGATATATCTTTTTTTGGTGGAAAGTGAAAGCTCACAATGCTGCTGTTTCTCTTTTGGGTTTTTGTTCTTTGGTGTTCTAATCACTCAAATAGACTCAGGACTAAATAGCGAGGGGGGGTTAATGGTGAAAGTGAATGTGATGTGAGTAATAAGAATAAGAAATATAGACGCTTGTTAAAAATTGAAGTATTTTGGGGAAAAAGGCATTAAATTCCAAGTTTCTTTAGTCAAGATTCACCTCTTGACCCTTTCTTTCAGGAATTGATGAAGCAATAATGGGGGTGGGTGGGTTGAACAGTTGGGAAATAACCCAAGTGTGGAATGAAGCCAACTTGGACTGTGTGATCTCAACATTGAGAATATTAGCCATGTTATAATTATGTATAATTTCACCGATGACAGTACCTCTGTCACAAATGTTTTACACAAACTTGGCAAGTTACTTGTTCTTTTCCTTTGTAAAACCAGAAAGTATTAGATGGGTCAAGTATCATCTTCATGATCAACTGGAACAGGACAGTGATTCCATGCATCCAATTTATTCTCAAGTGAAGTACAAGGAATTTGTGAATGCACATGATCCAACATAAAATGTCAGCGTCACATCGGGAATTCCTTGTCTGTTTGCAATATTGACAAATATGGATCTAATAATAACATGACTCAGACTACAATAAATAACATGTTTGGTCTAAATTAAATCATTATACCAGATTCTTTATCTAAAACTTGATCAAAGTTTTTTTTTTAAAGCAGGCTTGTAAGTGGCTATTTTAAAATTCAAAAATCAGGATACATGCATGCTTGGGATATTGGTTATGTATAAAGGCTAAACAATTGGTTAGCAATTTGTTTTTTAATTTGCTTGGTTAAGCGCGAGTTGCTCTTACTTATTACTGTGCAGATTATAGGAAATGCTATGCCTCAAAGAGAAAAATAGGTTGGGGTTTTGATTTCAATTTTGCAATGGAAACCTGTGGTTCTGATGGCCAGATAATCAAAGGTTGAACTGATTGCTTTCAGGAGTGAAAATGCTGATTAGCCAGATAAATAAGTATATTTCAAAACCCACTAACAAGTTGTACCTAGTATCTCCTACAATCATATCCAATTGTCATCCCATTGATTGAAACACCTGGCTATAATTCTCCCTTCAAATTAACTGATACTCCTAGAAGTTCACACACTTTTGCCCCATACAAACTTATCTTTGGATTATTTTCCTCAATAAATTAATGAAAAGTTATAATGTTTTGACTCATGTGTTTAATTGGGTTTTAGTTTTAGGACATGTGAACAACAGATCACAAATACTGAAAATTCAAAAAAGAGCTCACAAACTTTTAAACATTACTACTGGGTGTTACAATTTACATGCAAGCATATATTGCTTTAGAGAAAGGAAACTGCAAGGATGAGATGGAGTTAAGACTACAGTATGTGTATTGTAGGTTTTTATGTATTAAATTAAAGTTGAGATTGATTGTTAAATAGATTTCCCATGTCTTCATTCCAGCATACATGGAGAGTCTGTTTGCTTTAGACATTTAGAGACCAAGGCTTGCCCAGGATCACTTACATGATAAAGAAGTTTGGGGAGGCTTGCCAATCTAGTTGTTATTGAACAGAATCGTGCCTGCTGCAATGCCGTGAATATGAAATCATGGAAAAAGAAAAGCTAGTGAAAAGTCAGCTGTATGAGAAGTTTGATCTGGAATAAATGTTCTCACAAACAGAATTTGAGACGTGCAAGGAAAGAATTCAAATCCCTTTGTCTCACTGTATTTCTCAAAAGCAAAGATTATAATTATGGTACTATACCTTTATTATTAAGGCTTCCATAAGTGATACAAAAAAAATCCCACAGTCTTTAAGCACCTTTTAACCCAAGTGTTAAAAACATCCAGCCTATAGACATCACTAATGTAGCTTCATCCTAAGGGGGTAGCTCACATTTTGCATCCTCATACACTTTCCTAAAGGACTAAGCCAATGTGGTCCTGTGGAGGAAATATATGAAAATATTCAGTGATACACTATTATAAGGGTGGCAGTGAGGGCTTCCCCAAAAAGGGTCATTGCCAGAGACCTTGTAGATGGCATTCCCTCAGGGAATGGACTCTCAGCAGAAGAGTGGGGAGAGCAATAGTGCCAATCCACAGAAGGCAGTCTTGTAGATATCCAGGCTTTGTAACTTGAAGAGTTTTAAGAGTAGCAACCAGGCTCTTGAATTATACCCAAAAGCTAACTAGCTGTCAATGAAGCTCCCACATTACCAATGCTATTTGGGTAAGTGTCAGTTGGGTCTACTACTATGTGAGTGACATTTTTTTTAATCAAATGAAGCTTCTAGAAGATTTACAGTGAGAACAATTAATGTGTGGAAGGGCTTGCCTTCAAAAGTTGTGGGTGCTCCAATACTGGAGGTTTTTAAGATGACATTGGACAGCCATTTGTCCAGAATGATATGTGATCTCCTGCTTGGACAGAAGGTTGGACTAGAAGATCTCCAATGTCCCTTCCAACTTTGTTTATATTCTGTATTCTTCAAGAACATACCGTACAGGATAGCAATAATCCAGTTGTGAGGGACAAGGTATAAATTATATAAAGTTCTTCATCCAGAAATCATTGAAGTTGATGCATACAGTGTCATTGTATAAAGGGTATCCTGGACATGACTTCCACCTGATGTTTCAGGAGGAGTCATATGTACAGGAGACCTTCTAACGTGCAAGCCAACTCTATACAGGGGAGTGACCCATCTCGGATTAAATGTAGAATATTTTCAGATTCATTGAGTTCTAGATTCCATTTTTGGTCTTGCTAGGATTCAACGTACATTTTTTCCACTTCCAGGAACCAGATCAGGAATTGTCCCCGTACAAGCAACAGTTCACTCTGTACTAATTAGTATCATCCCCCACCAATAATGTATTGGTTTGTTTGTTAAACTTCTATGCCACCCATCTCCCTACAAGGTGACTCTGGGTGGCTTCCATTTCATTTAGATTTTAAAGAGCAGGGGGAAAGGGCACAGGCCCATCAAAACCTGGACTCCAGGAGGACGATAAAGGATTAGAAATTGTATTTATATGTGTGCATATGGTTTTACTTTTCATTGTTTTTAGTTAATCATGTGCAGGTTCCTCCCACAGAATTCTAGGAAAAAATCTATACTTTCTGATGTTGACTTATACTATCAATAAACATAATGTAATATTTGAGTGTGTAACTTAGATCAGTGTGAACTAAAGAATATTTCCCCCCAATAAAAAGATTCTGTTTTTCAATACATAAGATTTTTTTAATCTCTTCTCTTTATTTAACATAATGTATTAGTTTAATGGGCTCATATGTTTCTTAAACAACTTCCAACAGATAAAGTACATGAACATTTAGCCCTGAGAACTAAACTATAGACATATTCCTTGTGAACCAATGGGGCATCATCCAGAATTTCTAATGCTCTGGACAAATAAAAAAAAGTCCATTGTATTGTTTCATCTTATAAGATTTCTGAACTAATAAACAATCCCAAAACATATGAAACAAGATCCCCCAAACCCCAGAAACTCTTGAACACTAGTCACAAAATCCAGCCCCATTCCCATGGTCCACTGAATAACTTTGAAACTGGGATGCCCTCCCATAAATTTGGCCCTGTTTAAAGTTGGACAGGAAACCATTCATGTTGGCTCCAGTAATTTTCCAAAACTGCCAATTTCCTCCCTCTTCTGGCATTTATGCCCAGAGTTTCTTCCTCACATCAGATTATTGGCATCAGCTGTGCACAACTCAACTGCAGCTAGTCAGAAATATTTCATACGTGCATACGTGCTTGCATATATTACAGAGTGACACACTGGAATCCATGTGATTATCACAAAAACTAATGAATTAGATTATTTTATATGCTTTAATGAAATGTTCTAGCTTATATAGAGTTGGAGATATGTGTAGATTGGATTGCATTCTTTTAATGCCTCCCTTTGCAGAAAAAAAATACTGAGTCAAATAATAACACTTGCTAATTCAGAAATATCTCAGCACTATTAGGAGCTCCACATGTAAATTCCCCCATGTGTGAAGCTGAGGAAGAATATATCTTATGATGTGACATGCCAGCAAGCTACTCATGCCAAGAGCACAGCTGAAAAATGTCTTCCTTGAAAAGATTTGGAAGAAAACTTGCAAACAATAATCCATGGCAAGGCAGGGAAAAACTCTTTCTTGCTTGTTTGCTTGCTTGTTTTAGATTTAGCATTCAAACAATCTGCAGAAATTAAAACAAAAAAGGATAAATGATGATTTCATGAAAGAAAAGACCCACACCCATGTCAAACTGGGTGTGGAAATCATATTCATTATACATAGAATCAAGAAGTGTTGAAGTATTAGTACCACTTTATAAGGACTTGATAAGCCCACACTTGGAAAACTGCATCCCGTTTTGGTCACCACAATATAAAAAAGATGTTGAGATTCAAGAAAGAGTGCAGAGAAGAACAGCAAATGAAATTGAAGGATAAAACACATAAAGAACGATTCCAGGAATTGGGTATGTCTAGTTTAATGAAATGAAGGACCAGGGATGACTGATAGCAGTGTTCCAATATCTCAGGGGCCACAAAGAAGAGGAAGGGCAACCTATTTTCCAAAGCACCTAAAGGCAGGTCGAGAAGCAATGGAGGGAAACTAATCAAGGAGAGAAGCAACCTAAATTTCCTGATGTTTAGAACTATTAATCAGTGGAATGACTTGCCTCCAGAAGACATGGATGCTTCAAAACTGGAGGTTTTTAAAGAAAAAAATGGGCAACTATTTATTTGAAATGTTGTAGGTTTGCTGCTTGAGCAGGGAGTTGGACTAGAAGACCTCCAAGGTCCCTTCCAACTCTGTTATTCTGTTATATTGGAAAAGCACATTTCATTTCATTGTAAAAGAAAAAAAAACATACATATTTTTAGTTCTACAACCAAATTTTTATGACTTTCAAGTGAGAACTGTGAATAATCCACATACATGTACAGTATAACAACAATACAGCAAGTGAGAGGTGACAGAAAGAAATAGATTTTTATGGGATCCCATGGCAGTTGTTTTTGCGTGATGCTGGAACATGATTATCCACAGATAGGGTAAAAAAAGTTAAAATGGGGGCTACAATAGCACAATAGAAGTCTCAACCCTCTTTCACAGATATTGACACAAATAAAAAAGGGATGGGGCTTTGATTACTGCCATCCTGATATTTTCACACACACACACACACACACACACACACACACACACACACACATGTATATATCACACACACATGTATGTATGTATGCATGTATGTATGTATATGTGTACACACACACACAGACACACACACACAAACATACTGTTCTGGAAAAACTTTTGAAGGAGGTGTTAGAAGAATTTCCCAACCTTAAAATTATTTACAACTAGAATACTTTTAACTATTTCACAGAATCCGTGCAGCTCCATGACCATCTTTCACTCTCCTTGTGAAAATAATAGTGGACAAGCAGTTTAGATAATATTGTATGTTGATGTGAATGCAGCAATTCCAATCCTTGCTGAATTTCCAAATTAATGTGCAGCTGAAAACCACCAATCAGGATGTTTTCCCAGTTTTCCTCTTCAGTTGGCACACTGGAGTTTCACTGGTTGGCCCAGTGTAGCAAAATTGGCAATTAAACATAAAGTCAAGAGTAGATGACAAGAAGTAACAATCTTCTTTAAAACCAATACCAGCTGAAAATTTCACTGCATAGTTGAGTTTTAGAAAACCTTTTTGTTTTTAGAAAACCCGCTGGAATTTTTTTTTGCAAATCACTGAGTTATTTTATTATTGTATATCATACTCTATTTACTATAAAATTAATGCAGGTGGGAAAAGTACATTACATAATGACAACAGCATTAAAATTAGAAAATTAGAACATGTAGTATAATGTTACAATTGCTTATGAAAGTGGGATTTTTCTAGTATCAGGATGCTGGCATTACCTCTTCCTCATCATACCTAGCAATGCCTCTGAGGAGGAGGAAGATTGTAAATTGCCGGTAATAGCTTATGAAATGAGATGGTTCAGTTATAAATAGATTATTTTGGAAAGTGCCTTTTAATGAAGATAACTTAGTAGTAAAATGAACCAAAATCTGCCTCCAGGAGTTTAAGCAGAAGGACAGTTTGAAAAAGAAATCTAGAATTTGTGGAGTAATTAAGGCAGTGTTTCTCAAACTCAGGTGACTGGGGAATTCTGGGAGTTGAAGTACACACATGTTAAAGTTGCTGAGACTGAAAAACACTGGATTAAGGTATTGGACTAGGAGGGCGGAGAACTGGGTTCTAATCCATCCTTACTCATGGAATCTGCCTGGGTATCTTAAGGCTAATTATTTTCTCTTAGCCCAATCAATTTTACACAGTTGTTCTGGGTGGAAAAAATGGAAAGAGGGATTCCATGTATACACCTTGGGCTCCCAAATGATACTAGTGGTACATAAATTTAACAAACAAGAATAATGTATCCATTGACAGGACTTCGTTGGGTAATGTCTCTGAATAGAGATGAATAGGGCAGTGCACAGGTAACCTAAATAGTCTGTCACTCTACTAACAAAAGGTCCAGACTGATGGGAGAAAAAGTGAAAAATAAACCATAACACACAGAATATTGGAAAAAAGAAAGGAAGCAGAATAAGGATACAGGCTCTCAGGTTTGATTGTTATCCTCTTGGCATGGAAGCATGGCAGGTTGCATGAAAGACCAACTAGCTATTTTCAGTAGTATTATGCCGGTGCTCTGTGAGTATGCTGTAATGTTGCAGATGCTTCCACAGGTCAAAAAGTCAAGATGGCAACTGTGCCACCATGACTGATGCTTTGCTTCCCTTTTTTTTTACAACATTGCGTATTTAGAAAGTGTTAGGTCATCAATCATGTAGTCGCAGCTACCATATTGATTTTTCTGGCCCACAGACACACCCTCTGACGGAGATGCCTCTGAATATCCACTTGATTGCATAGTATCTGAACCATATAACTTTGATCAACATGATCAGTATTCCACGTAAAAGCTAGGGACTGATAGAATCATTTTTAAAAATGTTCCTCAATAGCTTAAGTTTTATTGCTGTTAAACTGAGGGAAAACATTATCCAGCAGAGAAAATAGATCAGCAAAAGGAAGAAAAAGTCTTACCGAATAAAAACCCAAGATGGCTTATAAAAGGTAAGCCTTGTTTGTTAACATTTTGGAGTTATTTGAGAGGCCAATATGGGGAGAGAAGTTCATCTGATTGATACGATTCAGCCAAGCTTTCCAGCGGCCTTGGCAAAGTCTCTCAAAAATTACTCCTGACCAACAGCAGTCATTGGATAAAGTAACTGGGTTGGTGTTGTTTTTTTTTCAAAAAAGAAACAAAACAGAAATAAATAGATCTAAAAAGAATAAACAGTAGAATTCCCTGTGTGTGTGTGGGTGTTTGTGTGCATGTGTGCGTGTCTGAACTGGAGCTGGGGCTGGGTCTCTTTATTTTCTCATGCAATAACTTGAATTTGATTTTTGCAGTGAAGTAATCCAGTTGGCTTAAAAAATAATAGACAACCAAGAGTTCAAAACAAAATCAGTCCAATTTAGACAAATGGGCACTAACGGTTGAACAATTATGGTTGAACATAACACACAAAAACTAATGCACTCTGGGATGAAAATCCTGACTTCCTGTATAATTCTTGGGCTCTGAATGATAGAGTTGACTATGGAAATGAATTCAAACAGCTGTACTTTATGGCCTTATGAAAATGATGGCCCAGTTCTGCAACTGATTTTGAGGAGGCAAATTCCATATGGGATTCACTAGGAAGACACCAACTTGTATGCATTTCTTGTAATGCTGGGTACCAAAGTGTGTCTACATCGAAAAGTAATCTTAGACAAGTGAAATGTTCACAGGCTAGAGATATTCACCTCTTTGGAAAAAATACAATACTTGTGATTTCTTTTAAAAAAGAAAACACAATTCAGATATGGTGAATATGCATAAAACTGCAGGGAATAAACAGAGAAGGATAGTTTTCCCTTTATCTCACTTGTCTTGCAATACAAAATTGGAAGCATTCCCGCCTGAGCAGGAGGTTAGACTAGAAGACCTCCAAGGTCCCTTCCAACTCTGTTATTCTATAATGTTGTTAGTCTGTTACACTCAGTTATTTATTATTGAATTCATTACCTAAATAATCCTGTACATTAGAATTACCAAAAATTCATGGAGGAAGTACTTCCTCCTGCCCACCATCATAGCTCCAAATTCAGAACTAAGTGGGAATGTGCTACACCCTACTGGAAGGTTTTTCACTGATAAGGTAAAGGTAAAGGTTCCCCTCACACATACAGTATGTGCTAGTCGTTCCTGACTCTAGGGGGCGGTGCTCATCTCCATTTCAAAGCCGAAGAGCCAGCAATGTCCGAAGATGTCTCCATGGTCATGTGGCCGGCATGACTAAATGCCAAAGGCACACGGAACACTGTTACCTGTTACATGACACTAGGGATTTGAACTGCCGAACTGCCAAACTTTCTGATTGACAAGCTCAGCATCTTAGCCACTGAGCCACCCCTTTCAATAATATCTTAGATTATATAGGAATTATTGAACTATTTTTTTCTCTTCCCTGAGAGATTTCTGAAATTTAATCAGAAGGTAGGTAAGCAGGGGAGGGTTGCTGTCGGTTTTACTACTGGTTCTCAACCCATGCGTGCACCAGACATGCGCTACACGAGCGCATATACTGTTCAATGTAAATTGTTCTTCGCCCATGGGCAGAACAATTTACAGTGAACTGTGCATGCGCAGTCACTACAATCCAAAATGATGTCAGGCCAGCGGCAGTGAGGGAATTGGTTCGGGGGCATGGCAGGCCTGGGTCACTGCCGGTTCTGTGACCTTGGCCTGAATTCCTCTACTGGTTCAGCTGAACCAGGCCGAACTGGGAGCAACCCACCTCTATAGGTAAGGTTTTTTTTCCAAGGAAAATGAAGGTAAGGTCTTGTTGCCAAGAAATGAAATTTTCAGGTTTATCATTGCAGAAATGAATGGTGCAAATGTCACCCACTCTGACTGTAGAACGTTCATTGCAGCTTTGTACTGGAGCTATTTAATTCAAGTTTCTTAGCAGTCTTCTTAAAGCTATATCTTGGAAGAGGTTGTTCAGAACCAACTGCATATCCTTTGTGCTCCTTTCTGCTGCCTGTTTCACAGAAAAGATAGGACTCTTACTGCTAAGAAGAAGAAATCTCCCTCTCTATCTGTCTATCTATATATTGTTTATCTATATACCCTTCATACAATCCCCTTTCAGGGTAAGCAACATTTTGCAGAGGGCAGAAAAAGAATAAAAAGCAGTGTCAAAGAAATTAAAGGCATAAGAAAAAAAGGAAAGGAAACAGTTAATCTACTTTACCCAGTGACCCAATCACATTTTTGTATTCTCCCATCTAGACAGAAGTTACAGATTTATTTTTCCCCTGCATTGCAGTCATTTAGAATATTGCAAAACTTTCCCCAAAAGCTCATTTCCGGTTCTTCTATTTTCAGTATAAACTGGAACATAACACATTACTGTCACTAATCTATGGATTATTGCTTTCATTAAATCTACAACTCAGATATTAATTCATATTTTTGGCATACATTTT
This sequence comes from Thamnophis sirtalis, assembly GCF_051295495.1. Lineage (NCBI taxonomy): Eukaryota > Metazoa > Chordata > Lepidosauria > Squamata > Natricidae > Thamnophis > Thamnophis sirtalis. The sequence continues at coordinate 84,314,672 of NW_028261383.1, read as the reverse complement.
AGCCTTTTTATCCATTGTTACACAATTCCCTTTGTTTACTGCACAGTTCATCAACTCCACTGTACAACATTGGCCATCTTATATTTCTCTTAGGTTCATAGACACCAATGGTTTTTATATATATATATAATTCAACTGAGTTGTTAATTCACACCATTTTCAACTTCTTCTATTTGTGCTTCAAATTGCAACCTTCACTAGTTGTCAGTTAGGTAAGCTCCCCGTTGGGAGAGCGAGTGCATTCGGAGAAGCGTTGTGAGAGTAGTGTTGGAGAACACACAAACCAGCATACAGAGACACTGCAGTTTAAATAGGTTTTTACTTTTGTGGAAATAGAGGTATCAGAGTCCATCAAACAGTCCAAGTCATTCACAGTTAAAACAGTCAGTCATCAATGTCTTTCACTTAAGGGATAATCCAAATAACATAGTCCATAATCATACAAACAGTCCAGTACACAAGTTTGCTAGCAGTTGCAAAACTTACAATAGCTCATGCTGATCACTATACGGCACTTCTAACAGCCAGCTTCCAAAGAATTAGCTTTGTCCCTTCCCCCCTGGTCACATTTTTTTTGGTCATTTAGAGGCCATTTGGTCATTGCAAGCCAAATAAGACACTCTCCCAACCTCTCATGGTGGGAGACTTGGAAGAAAAAAGAATGTGTGTAGGCGTGAAATTAATTTGGCTGGCTTCCGAGTAGTCTATGTGGTGGTGAAGTAAAATAGCCTGGACAGGAAGTGAGAGAAGTAAAACTTTGATTTCAAGCCATCCTCTCTCTCCAACTTGGAATTGCCAGTACAAAATTTGAAAGACTGATACCAGTACAGCTGATGGGCCTGCTAATCAAAGATCCCAAAATCTCGTGGATGTGTTTATAATGGAGGAGGAGAGAAAGAAACAGGCAGTGTGCACAACAGCAAAGTATATATGTCAGAGTTAGGAAGAGAGGGAGGCAGGATACTTTATAAATGTGGTGAGAACACAACTGACATTGCTCCTTAGTATTATATTTTAGATGGAAGCACTTCACTGGTAAAATTATAGCTTCTCATTGCATTCCTCCTTTCTTTTATCATGTCCCCTCCCTTTGAAAATATTTTAGTAGACACCCTAAATTAAGCTCATATGTTGCGTGCAGCCCATGACACCATATGTTACATTGCTGGGTGAAAAATATGTAGAAGGTACGACTATGAGATTCTCAGCCATCTGGGTCATAGTTGACCCAAAGATGCTTCTTCAAGGAAAAACAAAGAAAGTCCAGTTGCCTCTTGAAAAAGCACCTTTGGGCTACAAGATATGACCTAAAGCACAGATAAATGTTACAGATTTGTTCAAAAATGGCAGCTCTAGCCCCTTTATTGGGCTGTATTGGGCCAGGATGAAAGCAGGAATGAATCACACAGGTTCTGCACTATGCATCAGTCATAATACTTCTTAAAACCTAGATGAGAGTTACCTAAGCATACATCTCATTCACTCCAAGGCACTTACTTTGCCAGTTGACACATACATTGCACAGTTCATAACTTACCACATGGTTCATTATCTAAATTAAGGCATCAATGAACAGGTGTAGTAGAAAGCCTGCAAGGCTTTCTTTTACTCCATCATTCATTAGTAACTATTTGTCACTATGATGGAATTTAGAAAAACCCACCATGTCTTTGAACTTTGTTTAGAATTTATTTACTACACATGCCGGACTGTTCCTGACAAGATATGGGCAACTGCTCCTTTACAAGAAACCGCACAACTGGATAAAGGAAAATATTTTATGTGATTCATTAAATGATGTCTGTTCTACTCAAGTAACACTAAACAAATGGGAGGATAGAATTGTCCATGTCTGGGCCTGTTTCCTTTTTGGATTTGAGGACATTTATTATTGACATTTTTAAAACTGTAGCCTGAAAATTGCAAATGTTGCCTGAAAGAGATAAACTTCAGCATGCTTTTACTGTTACAGTGTAGTCAATTACAAAACACACACTTCCCCCTCCTCATTTCTATTTGACAGATCTTGTCTACTTCCTGAGTTAAGAAACCTCAAACCTTACCAATGGGCGGCAAATGACTATCGTGGCAAAGGTGTGCTTCCAAAAACTCCTTTTTAAGGACTTAGATACTTTTAAATAAATTGAGCTTTTCTACAGTGAAGACAAAGTATATTGCACATACTCAGGCCATTCTAACTTTACAAATATTGCTTTAGACTCAGTATGAATCTTCATAATCTTCCCATGCTTCCTTGACTAAATTTCTTGGTTGCTTTAGGTGAGTAGATATTAAGGCTGCTATTGGGGAAGGGCACTGAGTTATCATATAGTCATTGTATTCTGCTGTAATAATGTGTTCCATAGTCTTTTGGTATTTATACCAGTGTAGCTACCAGGTTTGAGTAAGTTGGGGTGTCATAGGTAGTTTTTCCTGGTTTTCCAAACACAAAAGCTTCTGCCCTGTCCCAGTAACATCATAAACCAAGCTTTTGCGCGTTTCTAACAGCATAATGAACAGCTGCTTAACTTAATGGCCAATAAGTGAAATCTATCTCTAGTAATGGAATTGGCAGCAGACAAATAGTTGCTCCTGAAATGAATGATGGACTTTCAGAAGAGGACATCTGAAGGTCAATGACTGAATTTTGCTTTATATAGCAGGATGCTTTACTATCCACAGGAGTGGTATTATTATTTTTACATTTTAAGTAGTCATTCAGCGAGATGCCTTTCAAGCAGTCCTTGAAATAAAGAACATTTTGCAGCTAATCTGCCATAATTATTATTTACTCAAAAACAGAATGGAGGTACTTTGTAACGAGGCATTGTTGCTGACTTTTGTGGAGGTTCACTAGGTAAAGCAACATACTTTCCCCACAGGAAGCTTGTAATCTCCAGTATCATTGCAGTGATCATTGCCATATTAACAAACATATTTCCTGTCTACAGAACACAAAAATTAAACTGACACAGTTTGCAACCCACTAGTATCACATCCATTGGAGGGCTGTCTTCCAGATTAATGGGTGTTACAATTCAAAAACATCTGGAGGGCCACAATTTCCCACCCCTGATTTGATCATAGAAAAGTTGATAGTAAATCTAAAGTGGAAATTCCTTACGAAATAGACTTATTGGATGCATTTGCAATTTTTCTCTACTTTCCCATTTTGGGAATGATTCCACTGCAATTTTTTGAAAGGGAAAATGCACACTAACTAGTATATTACGGTCACATAGCAATGATTTTTCTGGCTAAGCTCTCTCCACTGGGATTAACCTTAGGAGTGGCCTGTGGTGTGAGTCAGTAGAGATTCCCATGGGAATCAGAGCTGTGTCTGGAAACAGCACAAGATCTGGACAATTGGACAGATCTTTAATGGTATAAAAACACTTCTTTGTTTTATCCTCATAATCTTCTCTTGATGACTGGGAGGAGCCCTTCAATATTTCTCATCAGATTCCTTCCCACAGTAGTAATAGCATCTGCCCAAAGCATATTGGTAAGTGAGAAACAATATAAACAGCATCTTGGCTAGCAACTGAGGATTTCTTCTTTATTTCCAGAGCAAGACCAGTGGGATACTTCAGCACAAAATGTGTTTTTCTCTGCTCAGCAGTCAAGGACATTATTGCAGCACAGTTAACCATTACAATGACTGATGGCTAATGCTAAAAAGACCAGCCTAAGCTCACCCTCTCCTCCTCTAGCCTTTTTCTCTCTCCTCTGTAACTGTAGCAGTGGGGCATCCAATCGAAACCCAGGGTTGCTTCTCTATGGTGATCCAGAAGCTGATGCTCTCTCCCCTCGCCATAGGACCAACCTGATGGAATGGAACAACTTGCCGCAGCCAACTCACCATGGCCAAGTTGACATGGCCAACTTACCATGGTCAACTTATCATGGCCAACTCATCAGAGGACAACTCACCATGGGACAATTCAACACATTAGTTTAGTTATTTAAAATAGTTAAAATAATGTTAATGTTAATGTTAATATTTCATTTTGTCCCTCCTTTGGCATCCTTTCTTTAATGATTCTATACCACTATTTCTTCAATATTAGTGTCTTGTCTCATGGCAAGTTGTCCTGTGACAAACTGGCCACAGTTTATTGTCCATGGTGAGTTGGCTGCAGCGAGTTGTCCATGGCGAGTTGTTGTAGACCAAACCTGAAGTAAACAGTCCTTCTTGAAGACTTCTGATTGAAATTAAGTGAACATAAACTTAATTATTTCTTTATTCCTGAACAAAGTAACCAAATACCAAGAACAGTTAACTTTTTTTCTTATTTTATAGTTAATAATGGAGTCAATTTAACTTCTGCTACTAAAGATACCAATAGAATATTTACTATCCTAACTATACTGGTATCTATTTGAAATTGTATGACAGGTGGGAGCTAGTTGATATGTGATAGTACAATTAGTTTATAGTTCAATGTGTAAGGCATACCATGTAATTAAACTCCTAGACTCATACTGCCTGTTTTAGTGCAGGAATACAAATTAAAGCACTAGTAGATAGTTATCCAGCTTAACCATATCCAGGAGGAGACTCATCATGTCCTTTCATGATTATTAATTTCTTGTATCAATTTGTTCTTCTTGTTGGAAAGTTTTTCTGTGTTTATTCAAAATAGGCCTTCCTGCAATTGAAACCATTCTGCTATGTCTTGCGTACTCTTGTCTAATAAAGAATAGTTATTGACCTTCTTTTCTATGACACCACTTTAAACATTTTCAAAGTCTAACATATCCCCATCAGCCAGTTTTTCTGAGACTAAATATGTCCGCCCTTTCAATCTCTTCTCAAAAGAGCTAGTTTCCAATCACTCAATCATCCTCATTGTGGTTCTCAGCATATGATTTCTTTTTCCTAGGTGAAGAATTTTAACTTTGTCTTTATTCAACATCATTATGATTTTTTCAGACCATTTCTTTAACATCTGAAGGTCATTTTGAATTTTGTTAATGATTCAGATGTGGAGACAGAGGGAAATTTGCTGATATCACAGAACTGAGTAGGCTAGGTAACAGAAAATCGAAACTCCTGCCATTACCTTCCACCATAACATCTTTTTGAGTTTCCAGGACCCTATGGAATTCTCAGGTAACACCGCTTAGCTAGCATTTAACTAGCATTCTAATCAAAATGTCTATGGGTATTTTCCCAAATATTTTGCTGGAGTCAAGATGAATTGTACCCGCTGCATCCCTGCAATTTATTAATGAAGTTATCCAGTGAAAAATGAGATGCGATTTTCTTGACGTGACTTTTCTTAACTAATCAGTACCAATTACTAGATCATGTACCATTGCAAAGAAGGATGAAGTCCATCTGGTTCTGGAGATATGAATTCATTCAAAATCAGTAATTACATGGACTCTTCCTGGAAGTTTTCATTGCTGTCTTTATATCAGTGAAGACTAAATCAAAATTGAAATTAAGTAGTTAGGCTTTGTTATCTGTTACTTATTGCCTTCTTTATTATGTCTATGGAGAGTCTCAGTCATTCAGGTCATGACTGTTCCAAAGGTGTTTTTTTCCAGAGGCAACTGGACTTTCTGATTTTTCTTTGAAGACCTTCAAAGAAATGTCTTGAAGCATCCAAGAAGCTTCTTCAGCTCAGAGCTCTCTGAAATTTGAGGTAATCAGGTCCAGATTACCTCAACGTATATCAGACAGCTCAGCAATATAAGATCTGTAGATCTATAGATCATGAATAAGTTAAAAAAAACATGCTCATAAGTAACCTATTTTTACTAGCATCAATAATCCCCCTCTTCTTGATGTTAAATAGCAAGTGTGAGTGAGTGGTGCTGGATGCTTGCGTTCTTTTAAATCTCCCAAGGACTGTGGAGAGAAAAAAACAATAAAGGAATCAAAGATTTCCTGCCCAAATCGTGGGATGAAATATTCTGCAATACAGAAAAGAACCTAAACCACACAGACTTTTAACTCGAATGAGTAATGAGAGAGAAAATGGTGTTAAGAGTTCAATATTGTTTTGCAAGCTTTGCCCTGCTTACTCACAAACTTTATTTTCTAAAGCCTAAGAAACCATCTGTGTTTTTTCTTGCTATTTTATGTTCTTAACATATTCTAAATATTAATTATGGGGTGTTTTTTTTGCAATTTTAGTCTTGGGGATAACATTCTGGTAACATGCCTCAGAAGACCTTGGCCTCTCCAGATTGTCTACAAGTTATTTTGTTTGAGATGTTCATGTGGTTTTCTTTTTGTTTTTCCCAAATAACAAGGCACTTATTTTCTTTGGGCTTCATTCCTAGAGTTTTAGCAGAAGTGAAAGAAGAAAAATGCAGAGCAGCACATAGTAGTGGAATCACTTCATCTTGCACTGTCCTTGTTGGGTAGGGTAGATTCAATAGTATGAAGATTCTCATTTAAGTGCAGAACTTTCTGTACTGAACAATCTGTACTGGTATAACATGTGCTCCATTTGACTTGTAGTAATTTTTTAATGCAACCACTCTGGCTTCTTTTACAACTTTCCAGTCTTGCTGCTCCCACATGGATGATACTGTTCTACCTGCCTGAAGCTACAAAAATAAAGGGAGGAAGTGCATTATTATGTTACAGATGTATATGTCAGACTTGGAAGCCATCTTTTACCTTTGGGACTTCAGGACTGCCACATTTTCTACTGTGGGAAAATGGGAGGGGGGATTACACAGAGTGTGGGTGATTTATAGTCAAAATAACATTCTTTCTCAAAAAGCCAAGGTCAACTGGCCCTGCAGCTGCGATGAGATGACTGTAGGGCATCTCCAGTTCGGATGGCACCTGATTGGATCATGTGATGGACATGAGGGTGCTAGGCAGGGACTTGAACTTTCTTTTGGTTGGGGAAAACCTGGAAACTTTCATATTTGGGTTTTTCCAGATGTGCCAATATGACATCTCTAATAAAATGGAACTTTGAGGAAATTCGAGCCTCGGAGTGTTCTTTCTTTGGGGGTGTTACTTGGAACCCTGACATTATAGATATATTTGTTATGATTCTAAGCTGCCCAGAGTTACCCTGTGGCTAGATGGGTGGCCAACAAATTAAACAAACAAACAAACAAATAAATAAAAATTAGTATGTAGTATAACACTCCACCCTGTACTTATAAAAGTCACTGTATACATTGATTTGTATGCTGTTATACAATACTCCCCCAACAATTGGTAGTAAAGAGAAAACATTGACTTTGTCAACATTCTTAAAATTTGACATAGCCTTGTACCACTTGCCAATTGAGGTGCACAGCTTGTTTTTGCAGTCTGTGGAAATGTTATCTAACTCCCCCAACTGAAAATTAAGAGCTAGGGGATATCAATGATGCCATGAAAATGTCCTAGCTTATTAAAGGCTTGAAGATGATAACATGCTTTTAATGTTTCACATAAATCATTTGGGATTTGAAAAACTTTCAGAGCTTGCAAGGAAGTCAGAATAAATGCTTACATGAGTAAAGCAGGAGAGAGATCGACAACAATGCTGAATTAAAATTTTGAGCATGGCTTTCTCCATTTTCCTGCATATTGCCCTACTCCAAATAGGAAAAAACAAAATCATCTTTGTTCCTGAGCATATGCTTTTGACATTTTTTCTTCTTGAAACCAGTGAATTATTAATAAACTAATTTCTCTTTATAGTTCAATCTTTGGAGATTTAAAACGCTCACTCAAGTGCATTGAAAAGAGAGATGCTTCAGCTCCAATCAGCTCCTGACTTTTTAGAAATATTGGCCTTGAGATATCTTGGAGTCTTTGAAATCCATCTTTTATTCAGCTGGGAATTTTTGATGACTTCAAGGTGTAGTCAGTTAATACTCCCTAATGCCCTGTTTATGTTCAGACCCTCCAGTAGTGTAGCTTCTGGCCCCTTTTTGCTTCGCTTATGAGCTAAATATATTATGAGCTAATTTTTCCCCCATTTCCCCTCCATGCCCCTTTATCATACCATCTTTTAAATTGACATTCATTGTCAGGATATCTCAGAAATACGCAACGCTAGAAAAATTAAAATAATCTCAGAACTGCAGCCATAATATCATGGTTACTTTGGCAGCTTATAGGAAATATTTGCAGCAAGAAAATTGCTTTATGTTGGGGGAAAATATCTGCAAATAATATGGAAAAGAAAAGAAAAAAGAAGGAAGGAAGGAAGAATGGCAGATGGATTCCAAAACCTAAAACTTCATTCAGAATATCTATACATCTAAAATTAGACATGAATGACATTCCCATGAGTTTCCCTCCCCATAGGCAGGTGGTGTGTGTTCAATTCTACCACATTGAGAGCCTATATATGTTATGTTAACAGTGTGGTTTTTAACCACATCACAAAATATATTAACTTTAAATCCTCAGCATGATGGGAGATGCCAATATCTAATGAGAGCATGGCAGCCAGGGTCCATATGGTGGAATAGGCATGTAACCTCACTTTTCCTGATTATAGAAAAATAACCTGCTGAGTGATGGCCAGGGAAAGAAAACAGAAAACAGCTTCTTCCCATCTGTTGAAGGTCTTCTAACAGAAATCAAAACTTACATTGCTTCTAGGAGTAAAAAAAAAAACCTGAAGTGAAGCAAGCCATAAAATTAAGTCACATATGCTGGTTCTGAATTCAGTGTCAGAACTTTGGAAAAACAAGCAACATATCAATGTTTTAGTTTAGCTAAGAAACAAATAATTCATTTCATAGCTCAATATTGCATAGATTTAGGCAAGTGAGTTGTTACGCTCCATCTTTTTAACACTTTCTGTTTGTTATTATTGAATATATTCACTAAGTGTATTTCTAAATACAAACAGAACAGAAGCACAACAGAAGTGTTTTTCTTTTTGTATTCTTTGTGGTTTGTGTTGGCTTTTATTTCATCTATAAATCTTAATAAAACTATGAAAAAACTGCTACATATAAATTAATCCAGGTTACAATTTTATCACACAAGCTGCATTTTATAGACAAGGAAATGTTTATCAAACTTAACAATATTTGTTACAAACTTAACAATATTCAAAGTTAGAAAAACTAGATCCTTTTTTAGTGCTAGATACCATTATTTTTCCTGAAATAATAATAATTTAGGAATAAGTTAGCCTGCTAAGTGGGCTAATTAAGAAAAGGGAGTGATTCAAGTAAATTGATATAAGCATGTACTTAGCTTTGAAAATGTCTACAATAAAATCACATTTCTTTAATTTCATATCTAAATGGAGATAACAACAAAACCTTAACTAACTATTAATATTCAGTGTTCAAAAATTTTCCATGCTAAGCAAATTGGAAAGCTTTATTAAATAGGATCTAATAGCTGCATTTCCTGTTTCTCATTATGACAACTATTTATTTGAAACACATATGATCAATATTTGCCCTTTTTGCCTCTTTCCATTTTCCTTGGTGTAACAGCATTACGATTTAGACTGCAATCCTGTGAACAATTATCTGGGAATAATTTCCACTGAATTCAGTGAGATTTACTGCATAAAACACACAAACTCTGAGGCCTCCTCACAATTTACTTTGGAGTAAGTGGAAAGAGAATTGGAAATGAATCTGCACAAATACCTGTAAAATTAGCACAATAAAGATATGACACTAAGAAAAGGAATGGTTCCCAGATAGGATTTGTATCTGAATTTTCCCTGAGGCATCAACAATTCTTTAAAACACAGAAAATATACTGGAGCAGAATGCAAGAATGACTTACAAATACACATCAGCAAAAGAAAAAACAAAACAGAAAGATTTACCTCCCCCTCTTCCTTAATCAAAGATTATTGATGATAAAATAGTCACATAATTTTGTATGAAAAATGTTTAGGCAACGACAATGAGTAGTGAAACATAATTTTTCCTTATTGGAAATTTGATGGTAACCAAAACAGAAGTGATTCAAACAAAATACATCTTTGGGCAACTCCTTCTTTATCCATTCATTTAAAAACAATTTGTCAGCCAGGTGAGTTTGCTAAAAAAAAGAAAAATCTTTGCTGAATTAGCCAAAAAATACATGACCGCATTGCTCCAGACTACACCTGACCTAACCAAATACACAAAGAGCAAAATACCCAGGATTATGGATCTCATAAACCTCTGCTTAACTACATACTTCCAATTTGATGAACAAATTTACTAACAAATTAAAGGATCACCACTTTCAGGACTTATAGTGGAGGTCATCATGCAACGTTTAGAAGCCATAGCACTTCTAACAGCAAACAGACTAACCAAAGACTCTCTAAGACCACCAACCCTGACAGGCAAGCCACTAAACTGACAGCAAACTGCTTTCCTTACTAGCACTGATGATGTTACCTAATTTGGGTAATGAAGAAGCAATCTCAGAGAGCACCCAGGAGCCCTGAAGACAAAAATTGCCTACACTTTATGAGGTAAGATAGTTCTTCAAGAAGAATCTTCAGCCTATTATGATCTAGGATGTGAATGTTTTCTATGACATTTAATAATTTCATTAATATCAGAACATTTATTTCAGTAATCTCTCTCTCTCTCTCTCTCTCTCTCACACACACACACACACACACACACACACTCACCCCCCACACACATGCACACACCTGTCCTAGGGGAAGATGTTTCTAGGAATGACCCTCTGCAGAAATTGATTTATCCCATTGATTTTCTCCATTCCACCAGGTTTCTGTTACGCCATATCCTTGTTCTCATTCAAAGCCAATCTTTTTTTTTCTTTTTTGCTCTTTATTTTGCCTTTCATTGGCACCCTGGGTCAGGCATACTTGTGGCAATAAATGTGGCATTCTAGATTGCTAACTCCGACAATTCTCTGCATATCTTGCTTATTTTATCTTATGTTTTTGTTGAAGCACTAATAACTTATAAAGACAATAACTCATAAGAGCGCAGCTTTGAGCAGCTATTTTAACATTGGAAATTAAATCCTCAGCTTTCTTAATCTGGACATAAACTATGAAACAAAAGAACTTGAAATGATTATCTTAAACCAGAGCCTTCCAGATATGTTGGATGTTCCGCCCATTGCTTGCAGCAATTCTTGTTCTGTCCTTCTACGAATCAGTCTTGTAATCAAATAACATGTGCTTCATCAGTCCAAAGTGCAGATAAAGTAACAAAGTTAAAAACTAGTGACTCGAATGGGAAAGAATTTTAAAATGTGACCACTCCCCAGTTGAAATCAGTGAAATTGAAATTTATTTGGAGTTGAATCGTTTCCACTTTTATTTGTGCTGCTGATCCTACCATTGCTGGAATAAAGTTGAGCCATTGGGGTGGATACAAATAATTTATTGGCTCTCTGGCTTATGGAATAGGTCTTTCCTAGTTTTTGACTTCTTACCAAGTAGATTCCCAAATACAAATCAATCCCTTGGGATAGGTGCCATTTGGCACACAGGCTTCTGCAGCAGGATGGAAAATTTGGAGGAACTCAGTTGATCTAGTTTCTACCAATAAAAGACATTTCTGGAAACAGGCAAAGCCACATTTCTTTTTACAATTCCAGGTTGTAAGTAGATGAGGATTCTGTGCCAGTTGGAAAGCAGTGCCAGACTTTTGTGTTCCCATGACATTAACAGTTGTCATGCAACTCCAACAAGCATACAGCTAATTTCTTTCCAGTGAAAGTGGGTACATGAAACCATTGGAGAGCTACTGGGACCAGTTAATTGCTTAATTATTGAGTTTTGAGACTGTGGCTCTCTTTTCCTGCTGGGTTTCTTCATTCATCCCTCCTGCTGGCTCTTTCAGTCCTACAAATAATATTTCTTTCTTTCTTTCTTTCTTTCTTTCTTTCATTCATTCATTCATTCATTCATTCATTCATTCATTCTTTGAAGTTTGACTCGGCCTTCCATCCTTCCGAGATAGGTAAAATGATGACCCAGATTGTTGGGGGCAATATGCTGACTCTATAAACCACTTAGAGAGGGCTATAAAAGCACTATGAAGAGGTATATAAGTCTAAGTGCTATTCATTCATTCATTTCTATAGCTGCCCATCTCAGTCAATGACTCTGGGTGTCTTACAATTCAGTAAATGTACTACAACGAAGAAACTAAAAACATTTTAAACAATAAAAACAATAAAAATTTGCATCTTAGTAGCCCAGACTATAGAAGCAAGAGTAGAAAGGACACATGTCCTTTCCTCTCCTTTTCAACTTGGGGCACCATTGGATACAAAGTTCAAATTACTGGGCCCTTTCCATTTGGTAAGAATGGAGTGGAGAAATGTTTGTGGCTACCAGACCTTCAACAGTTCAGAGCAGGGCAGTATTCTTTCCTCCTAGTTTTCAGCATCTCATGCTGGTAGATATGAAGACAGTCATAGGTCACCTTCAAACTTCTCCTGAGAATTTGGGGAATGAAACAGGAGATGGTATGGAAATCAAAGCTCTAAAGAGATTGCTGCTAAGGAAGTTTTTCAACACCCAATTTATGGATCTCAAAATTTATTGTACTTTCTTTTAAGCATTTATTGAGGAAAGTATATAACTTACACTTTAAGAAAGAAAAATGTTAAACGTTGTTGTAGCAATTTTAAGTGCATTTTTTTAAAAAAAGCAGACTGATGAAAAAACAAATCTACAAAAAAGCAAAGAATTATGCTTAAAACAATGTGAAGCCAACAAGGAAAAGAAGTCCATTACCAGATTATGTTTATTTCTTTAAGTGGCTGTTTCTAGTCTCAAAAGTAACAAAATTGTCATGTGATGCAGGAGGTTGCTATGACAATAATCTGTAATTGTGCAGAAAATTCACTGAAGTAGTATTTAAGTCCTTAGTGTCTTGAATGGAGAAAAACACCACCCAAATCTATGTTGCCAATGAATTCAATGAATTCAGAAAACATCTCTGTTAAGCCATTTCAAATGTGCTTCTTTTTCATATACTTTCCATAGTCTCCCCCTTTTATATTTCTCATTTAGGAAAACAGGATATATTACTCCTTTTTAAAAGGTGTTCAAGCTGTAAAAGTGAGAATAATAATTTCCATATGACTGTTGTTGTAAGAATACTGAGTACTCTAGTCAAGAAAACCTTTCAGATTTGAAATAGTTAGCATTCAATTGTTAGTTTTCAGAGAATGGATATCCATGCAACTTCATCAAAAAGTGCCTGACCACTCAGGCCAATATAGTACAACCAACACAAGCTGTAAAAGATAACACTATACATCAAAACTGTATAGTGTTTTGATTACAAAAAATGTAAGCCATACATCAAAAACATCTCAGAAATCACCAACAGACTATTACTACCATATGGAATCAGTGTAGCACACAAGCCAACTAAAGCTCTTCAAAACATCCTAAGCAAATCAAAAGACCCTGCATCCCCAGAAAAAGAAAAACATGAGTCATCTATATAGAGTGTAAGGATTACAACAGCTACTACCCAGGACAAGCAGAATGCATCCATGAACACCAACTTCAATGAAAAGACATGGTGAAAACACTTTAATTTCACAACACATGGACAGACTTAGTCATAGTTACAACTGGGAAACTGTAACCATCCTAGACCAAGCCAAGTCCAAAAATGCTAGAGAATTCCTAGAAGCCTGGTACTCTACAAATTGGCCATCAATAGCACATCACATAAATAACATCTACATACTATTCAAAAGAGACATTCAAGAACCCCAAAAAGGAACAAAAAGACCAAAATAGCTTCACACCAGCAATTAATACCCAGATGAGCATAGATTAACACCAAGATTAACCAAGAGATGAACAATCAAGAAGTAAACAATTCCCCAAAGAAGGAACTGCCAAATAAACTAACAGTAAGCAGCCCAACCAAAGAAGCACCAAAACCACTCCTACCAATGCTGACAGGGCAAGTCACTAGAATATAAATTGAGAGCAAACCTCAGTTCCTGTTAGCACTGATGATGTTACCTAAATTTAGGTAATGAAACATCTGCAAAAAAACAATCATACTCTCATTCTCATCAGAAAAATGTAGATGATGAGTTTATCACAGAATGTTTATATACCCAAAAGTAGTGTTGATACCAAGGTAAGTGAAATCCATTTTTGTTAATTAATGCATTTAAATTAATTTCTTTATCATATTATGACAAATGTCCTATGTGTATACAATACATACATACATACATACATACATACATACATACACATACTTACATACACACATACACACATACACATATACATACACACAAGCACACACACACACACACACACACATTCTACATTCAAAATTACTATGGTGGTGTTTAGCAATACTGGTTCTGTTGGATAATATTCTAGTTATTCTAACTTGGAAACAACCTTGAGGTATGTCAACACACCCAATTAATCATTGACCAAATGCAGTATCCTTAACTCAATGCTGAATGAAACGTGAAAATAGGAAGGTCACAGAAAGTTAAATGTGCCTGTATCTTCAGTAAACAGGGCATAGTGAATTTGCAACTAAGAATTGCAGCCCGATCCTAGAATTCATTGCATCAGAAGTGTCCCAAATGCATCCATTTTGTCATCTTTATATTCCCTTCACCATCTCAACAGCGCCAGAATATCAGAATGAATCTCCACCAGAATTAAACCACAAACCATTGAATCAATAATAACCATCATGAAGTATTAAAACTGATGGCAGAAAGAAAAGCACTGGACCAAATTTAAAAGCTAAGATGAATAAATTCTATTTATACATTTCTTAAAAGGAGAGAGATAAAAGCAATCATAATACCATAAAATGCAGGACTAATGTGAGAAAATTGTTTTATCCAGAATATTGTTAAAAATCATTAAACAATCTTCACCATCTTTCATCTAATTTATTTCACAAGGTTGTTCTGAAAATAAAAGAGTTACTAGAAGGAGTATCAAATTTGAACTGCAAAAATTTAGATTACCACCAGAGAGAGCGAAGACATATATATAAAACACTGTGTCTTGCCATCTAGTGATCACCTGGACTTTTGCATCACAGATTTTATAAACCTATTTAGCGTTCCCACTACTTAGTTAGTGTTACTCTTGGCTCCAGTGCAATAATTCATTTCTTGGATTCAGCGATAGAATATAGGAGAATTGAACACATAGTAATCAGTTAATCCAAAGCACACTCCTTAAGCAAAATGTTGGTAGGCTGAACTAAAAATGTTACTGGCTAAAGCTAATGTTACGTGGTGATATTTCCTGAATAACTATGTGTGTGGTTTCTATTGTGTTTGTACCATTTTGTCAGGAGGTCTGGGTTGAACAAATTGTGTTAAGTCTCCTGCCATTCCCCACAACCACACACCAGATGTAACTCCTCTTTGCAATGCACATAGAAATCACATTGGCAAACTTTTTTTTCCTGAAACAGTGAAGATAACTGCTGAAGTATGAGCTTGCAGAACATTTCTGAATCACCTCCCTTTCAGCTAAAGCATAATGGGTGCCCGTCAATTACTATCTGTCCAGAACAGTCAGAGCTGACCTAAACCCTACGGGAGGGTCAGAAGAAATGTTCCTTAAGGCCCTTTCCAATTACAAATAATTTACTGCATGAAAATGTCCCTTCCTTATTATCCCTCCTTTCACTAGAAATCTGTGAAATATAGTGCAGAGCATTAGCCTTCACTTCTGAAAATTCTTGATCCTACTTCTCATTCTGTATTACATTAATCTTCTGGAAACAAAAGTAGAAGCAAAATCTCAAGATAGTACTGGGGAAAAATGTGTCCCGTATCAACCAGGCTTCAGCTGATAAACATTTTCTTCAATAAGTGATTTCTTAGCATATTTATACTACAGATAATAGTGTAAGTTTAATTATGACTTCTTCCAAAGAATTCTGTGAAATGGAGCTGTGCTTGAAGAGATTATTTAGAATTTTGTCAACAATTTCTACAATTCCTCTTAGAAATACAATGTACAGAGAAGTGGGATCATTCCAAAAATTGGTTTGAATCGTGATGTGGAATATAGTTTCATGCACTTTGTTGATGGTAGATTGAACTTAATTTGCATTCAGGGTTTTGCATGTGAGGTATATAGCAACAACAAATCTATATTTGGACTTCAGCAAATTGAAGCATAATTAGCTGCTACAGACAACTTACTGGATAAATTACAACACTCTGCCATTAAGTTTAAAAGAATAAGGTCTGCACCTTATCAGGGGGGAAAAAAGTACTCTCTTTCTTCATTGTATCTCATATTAGCATTGTGTATAGAGATTACTTTTCTGGTAAGAAAGTGACTGTTAGGTGCTAGAAAATTCTGAAGCACGAAAAGAAAAGAAAATACTTGCTCAATCTTTTCTTGGATCTCACATTCCACAGATGTACTTAGGGAAGCCACCAATGAGGAAAAAGATGATTTCCTCCTATGATTACATAATAGCTTTCTGCAAGTACGTCTTGACTTTTTACCCCTGACAAGGTTATGATTGAATCAAACTGCTCACCTCACAGATTTTGTTGAGCAGGATTATTTATGCATTTATTATACATTTATTAAAAACTATTTATGAGCTGTTCATCATCTAAATTGATTCCAAGACAATATGCAAAGTCATAAATAAAATTAATTGTGGCACTGTAAATACACCAGAATAAAAATATTGGCAAACAAGGGACTGATAAATCTGTGCAAATGCACTTAGAAAAAGTAGGCAACAGTACAATTAATAATGTCTCTGTAAATAAAGAGCTGAATTTTAAAATATTGGTTTGTTTTAAGCAAAGATCTTTGGACAGTATTTGTTCAGGATAGCAATAGCAGTAGACTTATATACCGCTTCATAGGCCTTTCAGGCCTCTCTAAGCGGTTTACAGAGAGTCAGCATATTGCCCCCAACAATCTGGGTCCTCATTTTACCCACCTCGGAAGGATGGAAGGCTGAGTTAACCCTGAGCCGGTGAGATTTGAACCGCTGACCTGCTGATCTAGCAGTAGCCTGCAGTGCTGCATTTAACCACTGCGCCAGGATGAGGATGACAGTTCAGTGTAAGAGTGCAAGCTTTTTGATGGATCTTGAATTGTGCACCATGTTGTGATCTGAGTGTGCAGCAACAACTTCTAATGTTCCTATGGGAAATGTGAAATAAGTTTAGAACAGAACAGAATAGACAGAATTGAAGGGACCTTGGTGTTCTTCTAGTCCAACTCTCTGCCCAGGCTGAAAACGCTATACCATTTCAGACAAATGGTTGTCCAATCTCTTCTTAAAAATTTCCTGTGTTAGATAATTCACAACTTCTGGAGGCAAGTTGTTCCACTGGTTAATTGTTCTAACGGTCAAGTTCTTCATGTTTATTTTGTGTTATTGTTTGAGGAAACTAGATGTTTGTGCCATAAAGATTACATGTTCTCTTTTGCTTTTTGAAACAATCTTCTAGACTTTTAAAAAAATTCTTCCATAAAATTAATGCTGGAATGTTATCTATTGTTTACTTTCATGTTGCCTAATAACTGAGACTATGACACAGATGAAAAATACATTCTCAATGACATATGCTACTCCTTATCATTTTATGATGTACAAATTTCATATGAAAAAGAATTTGGATAAGGGCTAATGAATGTCAGATAATCCAATATATTTATTTTCTTCATAAATTCCCCTACTTCTATGAACTGCTTTGGTGTGGCAGTTTACAGAAAAAGCACTTTTTTGTACCATTTGGATTCTTTATACTTGTTAAGTTAGAAAATAAGTCCAAGAATGAGTCAGATTATTCATATGTAATACATTGCACATGAAGTCCCAACTGTTTGTAAAGATACACTGTGGTTCTCACACTTTTCTCTGTTTCCATTTGCAATTATATATCATTACCACAATATTTCCAATCTTACCTAGGGAATAGTGTGAATACCACACTGTAATTTTTTAGTTAGGCAACTGAAAATTGCCTGAATGTGGATGCTGCAGAGGTAAGACTCAACTTAATTTTTTTTACCAGTGCAATTTTAAACATTTTGCCCAATATAGCAAAGCAGCATTGTATTACAGGGACCTTGGTTTCTTGAAGGTAATGCTGAAAAAAAGGAAGCTGTTTGAATAATTTTATAAGGTTGGGATGCAATAAACAATGTAGTGATTGCCTGCCACAACCCGAAGTACATCAAACCTGCCTTTTGCACTTTCCCCACTTTTTTCAAGACCCTTCTGGTATAAGGTTGAATGTCTAAATAACTTTCTCAACACCATTTGAAATATAACAAGTCCTGCAATGTAGCGAGGCATATAAAGTCATGTTCCATTTACTATAGTGTTTGTAGAACACTGGAGAATAAAGACAGTTCTACTCCCACTCAACAGATGATCAGAAAACAGGAAAACAAGGTGGTAATGCTTCAATAGCTAATTCAAGGAAATGAAATAGCTGGGGCTACCATACCAGGGCTGTAAGAATGTCAATGAGCATTAGATGACAACATCCTGATCATACAAAGTATTTTAAATAATAGCAAAACTAAATAGTTCTAGTCCAGTCTTGGTGTCTGGTCCAAACAATTTTCTAGGATACTCCAATTTAGTGATGGTGATCAATAAATTGTTATTCTTTGTTTAAAAATGATCATTTGCATAGATGCCCCCACTGCATTATCCGAAGATGGGTTATGAAGAATTTAAATGATAGTTTAAAAAAGGCTTTTCGTATCAGCAGCTAAGGCATCAAGTTGCAAATAATTATAAGAACTTTTGGAGAATACCAATATATACCATGATATAATATAATTCATATATGCCAAATCATATAGGCCCTCAGTGTTTCATATTTTGCACCGAGATATATGACTGCTGTATTGATAAATCTGCATGTTTATAAACAAGACAGTTTTAATGAAAGCCTATCGTTAAAGTCAATTGTCCTTGGAAAAACTCTTATAATGTTCGTAAATATCAGATCTAAGACTGCAGTATGTTTCCCTACAGTGTTCTCTACCTTTTGGTCACTATTCATACAAACAAGGAATGCAGGTTTAGAAGAAAGGCTACCTTCTACTATCATCAAAGCCTAATTCCAGAGCAATTGTTTTGGGATGCTAATAGTCTTGCTTGATTCAGTACCTTTCAAGCATCTTTTTGGCTGTTCCTTGAGTTTCAGGTCATTTTCCATTTTTTAAAAATGCCAATACTTTTTATAATTTTGCAGGTCAGTGGGCACCATCTAGTGGCATCGTAGATTGTGCATTGCCAACTCTTGGTGTGCAGGTATTCTTCAGCTGAGACTTTGAGATGTATTATTATTATTATAGCATCTGCTGCAGGAACGTTAAAGTTTTAAAGTTAAAATTGAGTTATTATTATAAACCTCTTTAGGCTTAATATCAAATTGATAATTGTTACCTGGTTTTTGCCTCATATTATCTTAGAGAGAGATCCCTTTATTATTTCAATAAATCAGATCTTCTTGGGATTATTATAGAGAAAGCTGTTCTAGGGCAACTTTTAAATTTTATGATTTATTCATTCCATACATAGGATCCCTTTGAATGTAGACTTGTCCTTTATAATTTTCTATATATAGCTATGAGATTGCATTTAAAGGACAATATTTACTTTCTAGGCTCTATGTGATTGAAAAGACATGTGAAGGAAATGGGCGAATTCCTTGATACATCTTCTCAATCACATACAATCCTTCTGATTGAGCTTTCTTCCTAAATGGTGGTTTTGTGGTTTTGTTGTTTTTATAATCCCAAATATGCTATATGTGCAGGCAATCCATCATTCTGTAATGATGCAGCAGTATATTCACAATAGCTATAATATTCCATCATCTTGGGGGCATATTAATATTAGCATAACCTAGAAAATAGCACTACAGTGTAAACTTCTGTTTATTCTGAAGTGAGGCCCATTGAGTTCAGTGGGGCTTACTGCCAAGTAATCGGGTAAACATTCTAACTTAAATATTAGATGAGCAAGGAAGAGCATAATTAATGGTGTGCAAATGCTCAAACATAAACAGAACAGCAACAAAGCCCTGTCAAACGCTTCATATATTTTCAGAAACTCTGATGAACAATTGATTTGTAAAAAAAAAAAAAAAAAAAAGCAAAAACTGACCACTAATAATTGACAGCCAGATGGAAAGGGCTAAATTCCTTGAGTAAATTGTTCATTGCAGATCATTTGGCTCAGCTGCAGCCTGGCTCCTTATATTGTTTTTAGCATTTTTCACTGTGCACCAATTACATTACCCCAGCATAGAGCGTTTGCTTGTGGAAAAATGAAGTTCATGGCTTAGCAACAGATCCATCTCCACAATATTTAAACAATAAATAAAGTGCACCTGCTACAATGGTTTGAACTGAAAAAGCAGTCAGAGAAATGCTCACCTAGCAGTACAAAATATGCAGGGTATACCTTATTGCCTGAAACTAGAATGCTGAATTAGCCAAACTATTAAGCACTGCACTAATGGATTACACAATGGCAGAATGTCATATATGAGAGCAATATAGAAAATAGAAAAAGATGGCAGAAAAAGACCTATTGTCCATTGAGTCTGCCTTTTGAGTTTATAGAATATATGCAGTATGGAAATGTAACATTTAATCCCATGTATACTTGCAGAGGATATGGGATCCTGCCTATTTCATATATTTATATTTAAATATTTTAGTAACTTTTAATTAAGTATGTTGAATTAATATTCTAATAAACTAAGGGTGTTGTTGCTTTATAATAAATTTTCCCCTATATGCCTCTACTATAGATAAAACCATTCTAAAAATTTCCTTCACATAGTCTGAATTTTAAATGATGCTTGTTTTTGATCTGGAAGAATGAAAACAAGTGAATCTAAATTCTATATTGTTTTAATTTCTCAGCAACTGCTCAAGAGGGACAAAACCATTCTACTTTGTTCTGTGTAGTCCGACTTGAAAAGTCTTGCTTCGAAGAAGGTGGAGAGTTTGGAGAAGAAGTGGCACTTTCAAACATTTAATCCTCCCTTTCCTTCCTTCTCCCTGAATACTTCTGGTCTGAAAGCAAGAAAAAAGATCTGACATTTATCATTCTTTTTAAGTTGAGCAAAAGATCAACTTGGATGCTGAACTCTGAGGAGGAAAAAAATATCACAAAGCTTGGGGGATTTCTATTGACTCTTTGGAGGAGAAATGTTGGCTGATTGCTAACCCAAGGTCTGTAAGAGAAGTATCAAACTGAAGCTCTGCAGAAATTTTACACCTCTTTGAAGGTGCAAACCTAAAGCAGCAGAGGCATCAGCAACAAAAAGAAGTGAGTAGTTGGTTCATCCTTGATTCTGGATTCAGCTGGAAGTTGACAAAAAGTGAAGATTTCTCTTGAACTGCAAACCCAGCACTTGATTATTAGTTCTAAGAGAGTGGTAACATAGAGGTTGTATATATCAGGAGCACCTCTATAAAATGTTTCCCAAGTTGAAAGCAATCCGTGTCATCTTAAAACAGACTTTTGGGTATGTCTATTTCTGTTACTTACATTTCTATATGTCCTTTGGATATCATTGCTTTAGTGGATGGTGTTATGTTATAAGATTTATAAGAAAAATGTGCTGCCAGTGGAAATGCCCTTGTTGAGAAGAAAAGTTCTGTTGCTGACTGGAGCCAACTGTGCAACCTCAGCAATTTCAATTAGGCCAATTAATCACTTAGTTACTGACACCGTTATCCTTAAGCCTTCACATGTGCTTTTTCTATAGGCTGCAACTAAACAGAAATATTGAGGACAATTCTACAAGCCCATTTATCAATTTGTTCTCAGTGCAAACTTGTAGAACTAATGGTGATTGCATAGACATGTAAGTAGATTTCAGAGATTTCACATGAAAACCAGAAAATGTGACCACTGTTACCCTGGATCTAATCACATAACTTTTTAATGTTTAGTTGCAACGCCATAATCTGGTGTTACTTCCAACTGATTCTCAACAATTCTCACCTTCTGTTGCAATGTACTGTAGATGGGCCTGTTACGGACATGAACCAGGGGAACCTTACCTTGATGGGAAAGTGTTGCTATACTCTAAACCAGTAAAAAAAATAGCAAAAAAATGATATCAACCTGAATATTAGGGCTCTGCATCATTTAGATTTGATTTCCAAAGAGGGCTCCAGAAGAAATAGGAGAATTATCATAACACCTGTAATCTACATCACATTAAAACACTTATAACTTCTGAAGCACTTTTTGGAAAAGTCTTTTTTATATCGGGCTTACCACCTGGGCTACCCAAATATGGGATGGACCATGCTCCTTCCGTTTTCGCTTTTCAGCCTCAATCCAGGAGCCTTTGCAGGCAGTCACTTTCCCAACAAACTCTTTTTGTGTTAAATTTATATTTGCCGACAAGGAAATAAAGGGGGACTAGTAAAGATCTATTTCAAGCTATTTAGCTCTCCACTTTGGGAAATAAAATCTGAAGTCTTTAGTGCAGTATAAAAAAAAATTTCGTGGACCAACAGTTGTCCATGGATCACCAGTTGGTGACCGCTGTCTTAGATTCTTGCTCTTCTTTTAAAAAGCAGCAATGACATGATAGTCTTCTTTGTAGAGCTGAAACAATTTTCATACATAATGGATCAGAATGAAAGCTTTCCAATGTGATTAAGCAGAGTCAGATTAAAACAGGAAATAATACACTACTAACCAGTCATGTCCAGAGTTGTACAGAAGAACCATAACAGGGTTCCAAGTCATTTTTCTCTGGAAATCCACCAGCTAAGAACCCTTACTAGCTATTATACAACTCCCACGCTATAGCCACAGATGTTACTAATCTTTTAAAATAAAATTACAATCGGTGCTTGGAGTCTCATGCTCGACATTGCCATCTCAAAGATTTCAACATATGAGGTCATATGTTTCAGATCCAGAAATGTGGAGTTTTGTTTTATTTGGTTTGGTTTTTTTTTAATTCATCTGCATTAGTTACTTCAGCATCTTCTGGCAAAGATATTTCCCTAAACTCTGGACAATACCAGCCATCCAGGAAGTGTTATAACTGGAAAAACTGACTCCCGTGTGCTCAAGCTTTATTGCCTGCCTGTTTCGTACATTAAACGAGTTTAATCATATAAGCTTTATATTATGCAGCCTGGCAACAGGAATATAGAAGCACTACATATTATCCCATTCAGTTCACTTACAAATTTAAACAGCTTCCAATGTATTTAGTCATGGCAATTCCGACAAAAAAAAAAGGCTGATGTTTTAAAAGGGAAGGATTAGGAAAAAGAAATGATATCATGTGAGTGAGTCGGTTCATTAAAATGACAAAGGAAAACACAATCAAGCATGATTCAGGCTGCCAACAAAGTGTCTGAGCTGGCATCCTTTTGTGAAATGGAACCCATGAAACTTACCTCCTTCTTATGATGCCACAGGGAATTGCAGTACTGATATGCGTTTGTTTTTTTAAAAAATGAGATCATGTATTTGCTTAAAAAAATAAGGCAAATCCCAAGAATGACAAAAAGCAGCAGCAGCTAAAACAGTGATACTATTATCATTAACATAATTTGGGGCCCTATTCAATAACATGAAATTTACTATGGAGGAAAACAAGGTTTTACACCTAGGCAGGAAAAACCAAAGGTACAAGTGCAGATTAGTTTGAAGTTTGAAGTTTTATTTTATTTATATGCCGCCCTATTCCCTAAGGGACTCAGGGCGGTGAACAACTCAAACGGGAAGGGGCACATACAAATACAAGACAGATATTTAAAATGACCAACAACCACACCTGTCGAGAGGGGAAGGGAGCTCATCAACCCCAGGCCTGCCGACATAGCCAGGTTTTAACGGCTTTTCAGAAAGCCGGGAGAGAGGTGAGGGTCCGAATCTCCGCGGGGAGTTCATTCCAAAGGGCCAGAGCTGCAACAGAGAAAGCCCTCCCCCGGGTCGTAGCCAGATGGCATTGGCTAGTGGATGGAATCCGGAGGAGGCCGACCCTGTGCGATCTAATGGGTCTTTGGGAGGTAATTGGCAGCAGGCGGTCTGTCAAGATTAGACGAAACCTGACTCAGAAACAGTAACTATGAGAGGTACTTTGGAGTCCTAGTGAACGATGACCTAAACATGAGGCAGGAGTTGCGGCAGCAGCCAATAAAGCTAATACAATCCTTGGTTGTCTAAACAGAGGTATAGAATTAAATTCACATGAAGTATTAGTATGCTTGATAAATCCTTAATAAGGCCACACCTGGAATACTGCATCCACATTACAAAAAAGAGGTTGAGACTTTGGAAAAAGTGCAAAGAATAGCAACTAAGATGATTAAAGGGCTGGAGAAAAAGACATGTGAAGAACGGTTGCAAGAATTGGATATGGCTAGTCTAGTATTTGAGGGGCCACCACAAGGAAGAGGGGGTCAACTTATTTTCCAAAGCACCAGAAGGTAAGAGAAGAAACAATGGATGGAAGTTAATTAAGGAGAGAAGCATTTAAGGAGAACCTTCCTAACAGTGAGAACAATTGATCAGTAGAATAGCTTGTCTTCAGAGGTTATAGATGCTTCATCACTGGAGGCTTTAAAAAAAGACTGGACAACCACCTGTCTAAAATGATATAGGACCATGATGGTGAACCTATGGCACTTGTGCTACAGGTGGCATGCAGAGCTATTTCTGAGGGCACACGAGACATTGCCCTGTCAGCTCCAGCGCGCATGTGCACATTGGACAGCTGTTTTTCATCTGTTTTTTCCCCTCCCGAAGGCTTTCTGTTCAGGAACGGGCTTCTGGTTTGTGTGTTGGGCTGTTTTTCAGCCTCTGGAGGTGTCAGGGAAGCCACCGGAAGCCTCCAGAGGGAGAAAAATGATCAAACGAGCAAACCAAAAGTTTGTTTCCAAACTTCCGATTTGCGTGTTGGGCCATTTTTTACCCTCCCCAGGCTTCAGGATACTTTCCTGAATCCTGTGTAGGTTGACAAACTGTCCAGTGGGCCCATCAGAAGTTTGGGGACGAACTTCTGGGTTGCACGTTGGGCCATTTTTCTCCCACTTGAGGCTTCAGGAGGGTTCCCTGCAACCTCCAGAGGGAGAAAAATGGCCCAATGCGCCTCCTGGAAGTCCGGAGGCTTAAGTGAGCCCTGCACGCATGCATAGGAGGAGAGCATTACATTATGGGTATGGCCACATGTGTGTGCAACCCCCCATGCTTCCCCCGCTTTTGGCACTCCTCAACAAAAATGTTAGCTATCACTGGTACTGGAACTCCTGATTGAGCAAGGGGGTGGAGTAGAACACCTCCAAGGTCCCTTCCAGCTCTATTTTGATTCTGATTCTAACACAATTGCAAATGGTATTAAATGTAGTTAAATATAACAATATGTCATCATTTGATGAACAAGTAGCCTCTTCTATAAAACACAGCCTGGGATCTTATAATCAGTCACTTCCTCAAACACTTGAATACTGTTCAAGGTGTCAGTAAAACAATTAATTGCTATACATTTATAAAGATTATACAATGTACGGAAGATATGGCAGAGATCTGATGCTAAATACTCCCCCTTCCCAAATTGAGGTTCTAAGTTATGTAACTTTTCTGGTTTACATTTCTCAACAACCAATTATATCTATATGAATGACAACCTGGTACCAGAGTCTACAGAATTTATATTATCTACAAATATTACAAACATTAAAGCTCATTTTCACAAAACAAACAAAGGTGTCTTTTAATGTTGCCTAAAGTTTAGGCCTCCATGGATTTTTAATTCAGCTCCCAGACTGATTAGGAAAACTGCAGAATTGCAACTGTTCTCTCATTTTTTAAACTATCAAATAATTATACAATTTTGATTCTGAAAAGTAATGTACCATAAATATATTAGTGTTTCATTTTGTTTTGTTTTACAAACACACACAGACACAGAAACACACATACACACAGAGGAGAGAGAAAGAGAATTTTTATTAATATATGATTGTTTTCAATTTTCAAAAAGTAGCCAACTATATTCAACTATATTTAACAGAAAAGATTCTGTTTTTCTAAAATTGTTTCATTTATTCCTCCAAACATGCAGTGAAGAGAACAGAGGGTAAATTTTATGTATCTTCTGTAATGATTAAATTAAAATGTTAAAAATGTCATAAAAAGTTATATTTTTAGTGAAAGTCTTCACTTCAGTGGCAGGGGACTTGATGTCAATCGAAAAATGATTTCCCAATGGTTTGGTTTTGTAGCAAGTCTTCAACTTTTATGTATATACACTTTGAAGTTGGAAATTGTTGTTAGACTATCAAATATTGTTTGAGGTGTCACTCATTTTTTTTTGTTTTGTTATGGGAATGAGATCTTAGCAGAGAATTATTGAGGCAGAAAATGAGCATGTGAATGACACTGAAAAGGAAGGTGTTTATAGGGCATATACAACGTGAATTTTTGTGGAACCTAAAACTGTCAATAAAATATCAGTTAATTCTCTAAGCATCTGATTTCTTTTTGAAAGATTTTGGTCTTCAAGTGCCATTTGCAATCTTTGAACCAGGTTCTTTGTTTTATGAAATCCAAAAGTAAATTGATGGTTGATTTGCGGATTGCAAAACTTGCTCTAGGAAATGCAATAAAGATTGTTTACCATCTTTGAGTTGGTAGCCATTGTTGCATTGCAGAAATATTTCATTTATATGTCATTGAGTGAAAATATTTCTCTTCTTACTCCTCAATTATGAATTACTTTACTAACCCTAACCCTAACCCAAATTATGTTAATAATAATAGTATCACTGGTTTACAACTGTATAAAATTTAGATGGTCAAAACTAGGATTCACGTATTGGATTGATACTTGATTCTCTGGATTTCTGCCCTATAGTGGTGAAACCATCATTTGATTCCTGAAAGAAACTGACCTGACTTGAATCATGGGGTGATTGATAGTTTCAGTTTCCTTCTTGATTTTTTTTTTCATTCCACACCCATACACACTCTTGTAAATGTATACTTTCTCTGGTGTAGAATTTCCTGCTAGTAACAATGAAAAATGTTTAATATGTCAGGATTTTTTAAAAATTTGGTAACTATCTGAATAAAATTAATTTTAAAAAGTAAAAACAAAAAAATTAGAAAAAACCAAAGAGAACATTTCAGCATCACCATCGAACAGAGAAAGAAGAGATTAAATACTCATCACAGTTCAATCTTCCTTTAAAAAAAAGTGTTTGCTGAGGTTAGGACTTTCTTTGTCAGTATTCTTCACAATAACCCTGAGCCTGGTTTGTAGTGACCACACAATGAAATGATGTGACACCCAATGTCTGATTGTATGCGGTCTTCTTTTGCTTAGAAAGTTTGACTCCCTGATGTGGGGAAAAGGTTATCCTTTTCTAACACTTGTTAATAATTTTGATGTGGTTTGTAAGTGATGCTGGGTCTTGAAGGTGAAAAGGAATCATTTTGGAAAAAGATTGTTCCCCTGATGCTTGGTTAATAGAGGAAGGAGAAAGTAGTTGTGGTGCTTCTGACGTGATGCAGAGGGAACCTTTCCATGTCCCTCGTGAGAACTGATCCCACAGAACTGTGTCCTGCAAAACTCTGCAGCCAAAAAGCTTTCCAAATGCCGGTGACCATCTCCTTCCATAGAAAACCATACCAAATGGAGCTGTATACTGTTTCTTTAACATGGATAGTAGTTTTCCTTGAAGACTGTTCATTTCATTCAAAAGTAGAACAGATTAGGATTGCAGCAAGGACAACGTGACACAGTCTAAAGCAATGAGGTTTCAGGTGCTCTGAAACCCTTGAGAATATAGAATGAAATGGGCTAATATATAGGCCACCCCAAACACAATTTTTGGAATGACTTCTACTGCAATAAAGCAAGATAGAGATAGCATCTCTTAGGAGAGCTGCCAGTGAAATCACAGTTTTCAGATCCTTGTGCTCGGTATAAAATCATTTGAGAATGATAACCCTTGAGAAAGGAGAAGGACAAAGCCGGTGGAGTAATATTGTTTATTGGACTATGTTCATTAAGAGGCATACCACTTTAAGTTTATTCCTTGAAGCTTGATAGTTTTCTCACATGATATGAAGGAAATGAAACCAGTGTCAAAAAATATAAACCAAGGATAGGCAAGTTGCTGTGCTCTATAACATATATTTTAGAACACAGCTTCCATAATCAGGCATCAGCAATACTGGCTTGAGTAAATAGACCTGAAATGCAAATAGATCTCAGTTGAGGACCAATGGGTTGTTCATCTATGGCTTAAAGCAGTGTTTCCCAACCTTGGCAACTTGAAGATGTCCGGACTTCAACTCCCAGAATTCCCCAGCCAGCGAATGCTGGCTGGGGAATTCTGGGAGTTGAAGTCCGGACATCTTCAAGTTGCCAAGGTTGGGAAACACTGGCTTAAAGGATTATTGCTGAAGAGATCCAGGTTCAATTTCCCTCTTCAGCACAGAAGCCTTCTCTGTCCAACTTACCTAAAAGAATTATTATTACAGGCAGGGAGGAATTGAAAGAGTGGTTTTGCTACCCTAAGATTCTGAAAGAAAGACAGGATATAATATTAATAATAATAATAATAATAAATTGGCACACTGGGTGCTATTCCAAAAGCACTGGAATTACATTTAAAACAGTTAAAAATTGACAAAATCACCATCAGTCAAATGCAAAAAGCCGCACTGCTTGGATCTGCACGCATATTACGAAAATACGTTACGACGTCCTAGGCCCCTGGGTGGGGCCCGACTAGTAACCAATGCCAAATCCGGCGAAACAACTGGCCGCTGTGATACAATTGTATAATAATAATAATAATAATAATAATCATCATCATCATCATCATCATCATCATCATCATCATCATCATCATCATCGTAATAGTAGTAGTAGTAGTAGTAGTAGTACTAGTAGTAGTTGAGCAACTGTGGAAAAAGAAATTGTGTGTTGTCCCAATTGTAATTAGAGCCCTTGGAGCAATACCCAAAGGGCTACCTCGCTATTTGGAAATTTTAAACCAGCCCCAAAGGCTGTGAATCTCACCAAAGATTAACCACGAAATAATAATAATAATAATAATAATAATAATAATAATAATAATAATAATAATAATAATAACTCTGCCATTGCCGGTCCCAAGCCCGGATGAGAAAGGAGGAAGGTTGGGATCAGGTTGGCATCTGGTCCCGTAAAAAAAACCCTGCCAACCCATACAATATGGTGAAAAAAACAAATAAGAATTACATACCGCATCGGTCGTCGCGCGGGTTAACAAGGGCCGCGGCGGATGTTGGGGTCCCTGGACATCCGTCGACAAGTGGGCTACAAGTGGACCAGCCAACAAAACGACAAAAATATAGTGCAGATGAAAACCGTGCCATAATGGCCTGTTACTACAACTCAGAGCCAGAAAAAAGAGGCTATTTAAAGAGAATGTATGAATTATGGAAACAACAATATCCAGATTCAAATGTTAGTGAACAACGACTAGCAGATCAAAGGCGATTTATTATACGGAATAAAGTGTTTAGTGAAGTTGAACATGAGGAAATTCAGGCAAATTGCAAAACCCAAAAAACAATATCACAAGCGGAAATAACTGATATTCAAGACACAACTAAAGACATTATAGTAGAACTCCCAGAAGAAGCTCTTGGGGAGGAAATAATATCACCACCACTAGAACCAGTTATCACTGAACCAACTGATGAACTAACTCAAAAACAAAAAGAATTGAAGGATAAGATCATGGAGCATTTTCTGCTTAATGAGGAAAGGCAACGTTTACCATCACTAAAAACTGTGCCGAAGAAAATTTTGGCCCCTATCATGAAAATGGTTAATGCAGTGTTTTCAACAATTGAACCAGGATCCATCTTGGAAACAAACCAGTTAATGTACAGTGCAGCTGTAATAGTCACTAATGAACTAGGCATTAAAATTAAAGTACCTAGTCACACAACAGAAAAAGCATCAAAGCCAAAGTGGAAAATCCGTTTAGAACAAAAAAAAAAAAATTAAGGGCAGATGCTAGTAACTTAAAGAACATGCATGAGCAACGGCTTAAAAACAACAAAATCATAGATCGGCTAATCAGGAGATATAGATTGGATACAAGAAACATCAATGAAGCTGTAGAGATTGTAAAACAGCAGATAACAGCAACAGCTAGAAAAATTGAAAGATATGAGGCACGAATCATCCAATATAAACAAAATCAGCAATTTCGATCAGACCAACGGCGTTTTTATCAAAGTCTTAATGTAAATGGTGACACCAAAAGTGAAAAACCAGAAAAACAGGCCACAGTTGAATTCTGGAAAGAATTGTGGGAAAATGCAAAGGACTACAACAAGGAAGCAAAGTGGATACATGACTTTGAGAAAAGCATTGGCAACAAACAAATGCAAGTATTAGAAATAACAACTGAGATGATCAAAAATCGAGTTAAAAAGGTAAAGAATTGGACATCACCTGGAAAGGACCAATTACATGGTTTCTGGCTCAAATATCTGACCAGTTTACATGCAATATTGGCCAGGCAACTGAATGAAATTTTACAAAAGGGCCAAATTGATGAATGGTTGACAACTGGAAAAACATACTTGATTCAGAAAGATCCAACTAAAGGAACAACACCTGAAAACTATAGACCAATAACATGCTTGCCAACAACCTTCAAATTACTCACAGGCATTATTGCAGATTACATGATGGATTATTTGGAAACAAACAACATCTTGCCAGTAGAGCAAAAAGGCAACAAAAGAAGGAGCAGGGGCACAAAAGATCAGCTTCTAATTGATAAAATGATATTAGAAAATTGTAAGAACAGAAAAACGAACTTGAATATGGTCTGGATTGATTACAAAAAGGCATTTGACTCACTGCCACATAGTTGGATCATAAAATGCTTAGAAACAACTGGCATTAGCAAAAATATTACATCCTTTACTGAAAAGGCAATGAAACAATGGAGAACTGAGTTGGCAGTAGGGAATGAGAGCTACGGAATGGTTAATATCAAGCGAGGAATTTTCCAGGGCGATTCACTTTCACCTCTTCTCTTCATCATCGCAATGATCCCACTATCAGTAATCTTAAAAAAAATGAAATTAGGCTACCAAACAGCCAAAAAAGCTGAAAAAATTTCGCATTTACTATATATGGATGATTTGAAACTCTATGGAAAGTCAGAAATAGAAATCCAATCATTGACAAATACAGTCCGAGTATTCAGCACCGATATTTCAATGCAGTTTGGCATGGAAAAATGCGCCACTGTATCCATAAAAAGGGGCAAAATCACTGCATCTGAGGGAATTGAAATGCCCAATGGCCAACTAATTAAATGCAAAGAAAATGAAGCCTACAAATACTTAGGCATTCTGCAGTTGGATAACATCAAGCATGGAGAAGTAAAAACTATTGTCAGACGAGAGTACACCAACAGAGTTAGGAAAATTTTGAAATCTAAATTGAATGGTGGAAATACAATCAAGGCCATAAATACCTGGGCAATACCAGTTATAAGATACACAGCTGGCATAGTTAACTGGACACAAGCTGATTTGGACCTTTTGGACCGAAAAACCAGGAAACTAATGCCAATGCACTACAGTTTACATCCACGTGGTGATACTGATAGACTCTACCTGCCCCGAAAATCAGGTGGCAGAGGATTATTACAAGTGAAGAAAACAGTTGAAGAAGAAAAACATGCACTGGCTGATTATTTAAAAGACACTCAAGAACATCTATTAATCGAAGTAAAGAACAAAAATCTACTGAAGGCCCAACAGACAAAACAAGAATACAGAAAAGATGTGATAAAATCAAGAATGGAGAGTTGGCAGAACAAAGCACTGCATGGTCAATTTCTGGAAAAAATAAAAGATAAAGTGGACAGGGAACAAACTTGGTTATGGTTAAAAACTGGTACATTAAAGAAAGAAACAGAGTCACTAATCCTGGCTGCGCAAGAACAAGCTATCCGCACAAATGCCATTAAGGCCAAAATCGAAAAATCCTCTGATGATGCCAAATGCAGACTTTGCAAAGAAGCTGACGAAACTGTTGATCACATACTCAGCTGCTGTAAAAAAATCGCGCAGACTGATTATAAATTGCGGCACAATTCAGTAGCACAAATGATCCATTGGAATTTGTGCAAAAACTATAATATTAAAACAGCAACAAACTGGTGGGAACATCAGCCTGAAAAAGAAACAGAAAATCAGATGGTCAAGATCTTGTGGGATTTCCATATACAAACCGACAAAATACTGGCGCATAATACACCAGACATCACACTGGTTGAGAAAAATAAGGTCACAATCATAGACATCGCAATACCAGGTGATAGCAGGGATCGCCGAGAAGGAACATGAAAAAATCGCAAGATACCAGGACTTAAAAATCGAAATTCAACGACTATGGCACAAACCAGCAGTGGTAATTGGCACACTGGGTGCTATTCCAAAAGCACTGGAATTACATTTAAAACAGTTAAATATTGACAAAATCACCATCAGTCAAATGCCAAAAGCCGCACTGCTTGGATCTGCACGCATATTACGAAAATACGTTACGACGTCCTAGGCCCCTGGGTGGGGCCCGACTAGTAACCAATGCCAAATCCGGCGAAACAACTGGCCGCTGTGATACAATTGTATTATAATAATAATAATAATAATAACTCCGCCGTTGCCGGTCCCAAGCCCGGATGAGAAAGGAGGAAGGTTGGGATCAGGTTGGCATCTGGTCCCTTAAAAAAAACACCGCCAACCCATACAATATGGTGAAAAAAACGAATAAGAATTCCATACCGCATCGGTCGTCGCGCGGGTTAACAAGGGCCGCGGTGGATATTGGGGTCCCTGGACATCCGTCGACAAGTGGGCTACAAGTGGACCAGCCAACAAAATGACAAAAATATAGTGCAGATGAAAACCGTGCCATAATGGCCTGTTAGTACAACTCAGAGCCAGAAAAAAGAGGATATTTAAAGCGAATGTATGAATTATGGAAACAACAATATCCAGATTCAAATGTTAGTGAACAACGACTAGCAGATCAAAGGCGATTTATTATACGGAATAAAGTGTTTAGTGAAGTTGAACATGAGGAGATTCAGGCAAATTGCAAAACCCAAAAAACAATATCACAAGCGGAAATAACTGATATTCATGACACAACTAAAGACACTATAGTAGAACTCCCAGAAGAAGCTCTTGGGGAGGAAATAACATCACCACCACTAGAACCAGTTATCATTGAACCAACTGATGAACTAACTCAAAAACAAAAAGAATTGAAGGATAAGATCATGGAGCATTTTCTGCTTAATGAGGAAAGGCAACGTTTACCATCACTAAAAACTGTGCCTAAGAAAATTTTGGCCCCTATCATGAAAATGGTTAATGCAGTGTTTTCAACAATTGAACCGGGATCCATCTTGGAAACAAACCAGTTAATGTACAGCGCAGCTGTAATAGTCACTAATGAACTAGGCATTAAAATTAAAGTACCTAGTCACACAA
The DNA here is from genome assembly GCF_051295495.1 of Thamnophis sirtalis. NCBI lineage: Eukaryota > Metazoa > Chordata > Lepidosauria > Squamata > Natricidae > Thamnophis > Thamnophis sirtalis. The sequence goes on along the minus strand of NW_028261383.1, from coordinate 84,281,177 downwards.
CAGAAAAAGCATCAAAGCCAAAGTGGAAAATCCGTTTAGAACAAAAAATCAAAAAATTAAGGGCAGATGCTAGTAACTTAAAGAACATGCATGAGCAACGGCTTAAAAACAACAAAATCATAGATCGGCTAATCAGAAGATATAGATTGGATACAAGAAACATCAATGAAGCTGTAGAGATTGTAAAACAGCAGATAACAGCAACAGCTAGAAAAATTGAAAGATATGAGGCACGAATCATCCAATATAAACAAAATCAGCAATTTCGATCAGACCAACGGCGTTTTTATCAAAGTCTTAATGTGAATCGTGACACCAAAAGTGAAAAACCAGAAAAGCAGGCCACAGTTGAATTCTGGAAAGAATTGTGGGAAAATGCAAAGGACTACAACAAGGAAGCAAAGTGGATACATGACTTTGAGAAAAGCATTGGCAACAAACAAATGCAAGTATTAGAAATAACAACTGAGATGATCAAAAATCGAGTTAAAAAGGTAAAGAATTGGACATCACCTGGAAAGGACCAATTACATGGTTTCTGGCTCAAATATCTGACCAGTTTACATGCAATATTGGCCAGGCAACTGAATGAAATTTTACAAAAGGGCCAAATTGATGAATGGTTGACAACTGGAAAAACATACTTGATTCAGAAAGATCCAACTAAAGGAACAACACCTGAAAACTATAGACCAATAACATGCTTGCCAAAAACCTTCAAATTACTCACAGGCATTATTGCAGATAACATGATGGATTATTTGGAAACAAACAACATCTTGCCAGTAGAGCAAAAAGGCAACAAAATAAGGAGCAGGGCACAAAAGATCAGCTCTTAATTGATAAAATGATATTAGAAAATTTTAAGAACAGAAAAATGGACTTGAATATGGTCTGGATTGATTACAAAAAGGCATTTGACTCACTGCCACATAGTTGGATCATAAAATGCTTAGAAACAACTGGAATAACAAAAGAAACAACAAATATTTTTGCAATAGCAAAAATATTACATCCTTTACTGAAAAGGCAATGAAACAATGGAGAACTGAGTTGGCAGTAGGGAATGAGAGCTACAGAATGGTTAATATCAAGTGAGGAATTTTCCAGGTTGATTCACTTTCACCTCTTCTCTTCATCATCGCAATGATCCCACTATCAGTAATCTTTAAAAAAATGAAATTAGGCTACCAAACAGCCAAAAAAGCTGAAAAAATTTCGCATTTACTATATATGGATGATTTGAAACTCTATGGAAAGTCAGAAATAGAAATCCAATCATCGACAAATACAGTCCAAGTATTCAGCACCGATATTTCAATGCAGTTTGGCATGGAAAAATGCACCACTGTATCCATAAAAAGGGGCAAAATCACTGCATCTGAGGGAGTTGAAATGCCCAATGGCCAACTAATTAAATGCAAAGAAAATGAAGCCTACAAATACTTAGGCATTCTGCAGTTGGATAACATCAAGCATGGAGAAGTAAAAACTATTGTCAGACGAGAGTACACCAACAGAGTTAGGAAAATTTTGAAATCTAAATTGAATGGTGGAAATACAATCAAAGCCATAAATACCTGGGCAATACCAGTTATAAGATACGCAGCTGGCATAGTTAACTGGACACAAGCTGATTTGGACCTTTTGGACCGAAAAACCAGGAAACTAATGACAATGCACTACAGTTTACATCCACGTGGTGATACTGATAGACTCTACCTGCCCCGAAAATCAGGTGGCAGAGGATTATTACAAGTGAAGAAAACAGTTTAAGAAGAAAAACATGCACTGGCTGATTATTTAAAAGAAAGTCAAGAACATCTATTAATCGAAGTAAAGAACAAAAATCTACTGAAGGCCCAACAGACAAAACAAGAATACAGAAAAGATGTGATAAAATCAAGAATGGAGAGTTGGCAGAACAAAGCACTGCATGGTCAATTTCTGGAAAAAATAAAAGATAAAGTGGACAGTGAACAAACTTGGTTATGGTTAAAAACAGGTACATTAAAGAAAGAAACAGAGTCATTAATCCTGGCTGCGCAAGAACAAGCTATCCGCACAAATGCCATTAAGGCCAAAATCGAAAAATCCTCTGATGATGCCAAATGCAGACTTTGCAAAGAAGCTGACGAAACTGTTGATCACATATTCAGCTGCTGTAAAAAAATCACGCAGACTGATTATAAATTGCGGCACAATTCAGTAGCACAAATGATCCATTGGAATTTGTGCAAAAATTATAATATTAAAACAGCAACAAACTGGTGGGAACATCAGCCTGAAAAAGTCACAGAAAATCAGATGGTCAAGATCTTGTGGGATTTCCGTATACAAACCGACAAAATACTGGCGCATAATACACCAGACATCACACTGGTTGAGAAAAATAAGGTCACAATCATAGACATTGCAATACCAGGTGATAGCAGGGTCGCCGAGAAGGAACATGAAAAAATCGCAAGATACCAGGACTTAAAAATCGAAATTCAACGACTATGGCACAAACCAGCAGTGGTAATTCCAGTGGTAATTGGCACACTGGGTGCTATTCCAAAAGCACTGGAATTACATTTAAAACAGTTAAAAATTGACAAAATCACCATCAGTCAAATGCAAAAAGCCACACTGCTTGGATCTGCACGCATATTACGAAAATACGTTACGACGTCCTAGGCCCCTGGGTGGGGCCCGACTGGTAACCAATGCCAAATCCGGCGAAACAACTGGCCGCTGTGATACAATTGTACAATAATAATAATAATAATAATAATAATAATAATAATAATAACTCCGCCATTGCCGGTCCCAAGCCCGGATGAGAAAGGAGGAAGGTTGGGATCAGGTTGGCATCTGGTCCCGTAAAAAAAACCCCGCCAACCCATACAATATGGTGAAAAAAACAAATAAGAATTACATACCGCATCGGTCGTCGCGCGGGTTAACAAGGGCCGCGGCGGATGTTGGGGTCCCTGGACATCCGTCGACGAGTGGGCTACAAGTGGACCAGCCAACAAAACAACAAAAATATAGTGCAGATGAAAACCGTACCATAATTGCCTGTTACTACAACTCAGAGCCAGAAAAAAGAGGCTATTTAAAGCGAAAGTAGTGGAAATTTCCCGAAAGGCATTTCGCCGTGTATTTTGCCAGGAAATGTATATAAGGCCGGCTAAAAAGTCATGCCCCCTCCTAACCATACTGATGGGCTCCAAATCCAATGGCGATGTCCATTTTGCTCTGCGAATTCATGGAGAGCTAACCCTAACCCTAAGTGGAATTTTCCCCAAAGGCATTTCCCCGTGTATTTTGCCAGGAAATGTATATAAGGCCGGCTAAAAAGTCGTGCTCCCTCCTAACCATCCTGATGGGCTCCAAATCCAATGGCGATGTCTATTTTGCTCTGCGAATTCATGGAGAGCTAACCCTAACCCTAAGTGGAATTTTCCCCAATGACATTCCCCATGTATTTTACTAGGAAATATACATAAGTCTGGTTAAAAAGTCGTGCTCCCTCCTAACCATCCTGATGGGCTCCAAATCCAATGGCGATGTCCATTTTGCTCTGCGAATTCATGGAGAGCTAACCCTAACCCTAAAGTGGAATTTTCCCCAATGACATTCCCCATGTATTTTACTAGGAACTATACATAAGTCTGGTTAAAAAGTCGTGCTCCCTCCTAACCATTCTGATGGGCTCCAAATCCAATGGCGATGTCCATTTTGCTCTGCGAATTCATGGAGAGCTAACCCTAACCCTAAGTGGAATTTTCCCGAAAGGCATTTCGCCGTGTATTTTGCCAGGAAATGTATATAAGGCCGGCTAAAAAGTCATGCCCCCTCCTAACCATAGTGATGGGCTCCAAATCCAATGGCGATGTCCATTTTGCTCTGCGAATTCATGGAGAGCTAACCCTAACCCTAAGTGGAATTTTCCCCAAAGGCATTTCGCAGTGTATTTTGCCAGGAAATGTATATAAGGCCGGTTAAAAGTCATGCTCCCTCCTGACCATACTGATGGGCTCCAAATCCAATGGCGATGTCCATTTTGCTCTGCGAATTCATGGAGAGCTAACCCTAACCCTAAGTGGAATTTTCCCCAAAGGCATTTCCCCGTGTATTTTGCCAGGAAATGTATATAAGGCCGGCTAAAAAGTCATGCTCCCTCCTGACCATACTGATGGGCTCCAAATCCAATGGCGATGTCTATTTTGCTCTGCGAATTCATGGAGAGCTAACCCTAACCCTAAGTGGAATTTTCCCCAATGACATTCCCCATGTATTTTACTAGGAAATATACATAAGTCTGGTTAAAAAGTCGTGCACCCTCCTAACCACAGTGATGGGCTCCAAATCCAATGGCGATGTGCATTTTGCTCTGCGAATTCATGGAGAGCTAACCCTAACCCTAAAGTGGAATTTTCCCCAATGACATTCCCCATGTATTTTACTAGGAAATATACATAAGTCTGGTTAAAAAGTCGTGCTCCCTCCTAACCATCCTGATGGGCTCCAAATCCAATGGCGATGTCCATTTTGCTCTGCGAATTCATGGAGAGCTAACCCTAACCCTAAAGTGGAATTTTCCCCAATGACATTCCCCATGTATTTTACTAGGAACTATACATAAGTCTGGTTAAAAAGTCGTGCTCCCTCCTAACCATTCTGATGGGCTCCAAATCCAATGGCGATGTCCATTTTGCTCTGCGAATTCATGGAGAGCTAACCCTAACCCTAAGTGGAATTTTCCCGAAAGGCATTTCGCCGTGTATTTTGCCAGGAAATGTATATAAGGCCGGCTAAAAAGTCATGCCCCCTCCTAACCATAGTGATGGGCTCCAAATCCAATGGCGATGTCCATTTTGCTCTGCGAATTCATGGAGAGCTAACCCTAACCCTAAGTGGAATTTTCCCCAAAGGCATTTCGCAGTGTATTTTGCCAGGAAATGTATATAAGGCCGGTTAAAAGTCATGCTCCCTCCTGACCATACTGATGGGCTCCAAATCCAATGGCGATGTCCATTTTGCTCTGCGAATTCATGGAGAGCTAACCCTAACCCTAAGTGGAATTTTCCCCAAAGGCATTTCCCCGTGTATTTTGCCAGGAAATGTATATAAGGCCGGCTAAAAAGTCATGCTCCCTCCTGACCATACTGATGGGCTCCAAATCCAATGGCGATGTCTATTTTGCTCTGCGAATTCATGGAGAGCTAACCCTAACCCTAAGTGGAATTTTCCCCAATGACATTCCCCATGTATTTTACTAGGAAATATACATAAGTCTGGTTAAAAAGTCGTGCACCCTCCTAACCACAGTGATGGGCTCCAAATCCAATGGCGATGTGCATTTTGCTCTGCGAATTCATGGAGAGCTAACCCTAACCCTAAAGTGGAATTTTCCCCAATGACATTCCCCATGTATTTTACTAGGAAATATACATAAGTCTGGTTAAAAAGTCATGCTCCCTCCTAACCATACTGATACGCTCCAAATCCAATGGCGATATCCATTTTGCTCTGCGAATTCATGGAGAGCTAATCCTAACACTAAGTGGAATTTTCCCAAAAGGAATTTCCCAATGTATTTTGCCAGGAAATGTATATAAGGCCGGCTAAAAAGTCGTGCTCCCTCCTGACCATACTGATGGGCTCCAAATCCAATGGCGATGTCTATTTTGCTCTGCGAATTCATGGAGAGCTAACGCTAACCCTAAGTGGAATTTTCCCCAATGACATTCCCCATGTATTTTACTAGAAAATATACATAAGTCTGGTTAAAAAGTCGTGCTCCCTCCTAACCATACTGATGGGCTCCAAATCCAATGGCGATGTCCATTTTGCTCTGCGAATTCATGGAGAGCTAACGCTAACCCTAAGTGGAATTTTCCCCAATGACATTCCCCATGTATTTTACTAGGAAATATACATAAGTCTGGTTAAAAAGTCGTGCTCCCTCCTAACCATCCTGATGGGCTCCAAATCCAATGGCGATGTCCATTTTCCTCTGCGAATTCATGGAGAGCTAACCCTAACCCTAAGTGGAATTTTTCCCAATGACATTCCCCATGTATTTTACTAGGAAATATACATTAGTCTAGTTAAAAAGTCGTGCTCCCTCCTAACCATACTGATGCGCTCCAAATCCAATGGCGATGTCCATTTTCCTCTGCGAATTCATGGAGAGCTAACCCTAACCCTAAGTGGAATTTTCCCCAAAGGCATTTCCCCGTGTATTTTGCCAGGAAATGTATATAAGGCCGGCTAAAAAGTCGTGCTCCCTCCTAACCATACTGATGGGCTCCAAATCCAATGGCGATATCCATTTGGCTCTGCAAATTCATGGAGAGCTAACCCTAACCCTAAGTGGAATTTTCCCCAAAGGCATTCCCCATGTATTTTACTAGGAAATATACATAAGTCTGGTTAAAAAGTCGTGCTCCCTCCTAACCATACTGATGCGCTCCAAAACCAATAGCGATGTCCATTTTGCTCTGCGAATTCATGGAGAGCTAACCCTAACCCTAAGTGGAATTTCCCCCAAAGGCATTTCCCCGTGTATTTTGCAAGGAAATCTATATAAGGCAGGCTAAAAAGTGTTGCCCCCTCCTAACCATACTGATGGGCTCCGAATCCAATGTCGATGTCCATTTTGCTCTGCGAATTTATGGAGAGCTAACCGTAACCCTAAGTGGAATTTTGCCCAAAGGCATTCCCCATGTATTTTACCAGGAAATATACATAAGTCTGGTTAAAAAGTCGTGCTCCCTCCTAACCATACTGATGGGTTCCAAATCCAATGGCGATGTCCATTTTGCTCTGCGAATTCATGGAGAGCTAATCCTAACCCTAAGTGGAATTTTCCCCAAAGGCATTTTGCCGTGTATTTTGCCAGGAAATGTATATAAGGCCGGCTAAAAAGTCATGCCCCCTCCTAACCATACTGATGGGCTCCAAATCCAATGGTAATGTCTATTTGGCTCTGCAAATTCATGGAGAGCTAACCCTAACCCTAAGTGGAATTTTCCCCAAAGGCATTTCCCCGTGTATTTTGCCAGGAAATGGATATAAGGCCGGCTAAAAAGTCATGCCCCCTCCAAACCATATTGATGGGCTCCAAATCCAATGGCGATGTCCATTTTGCTCTGCGAATTCATGGAGAGCTAACCCTAACCCTAAGTGGAATTTTCCCCAATGACATTCCCCATGTATTTTACTAGGAAATATACATAAGTCTGGTTAAAAAGTCATGCTCCCTCCTAACCATACTGATACGCTCCAAATCCAATGGCGATATCCATTTTGCTCTGCGAATTCATGGAGAGCTAATCCTAACACTAAGTGGAATTTTCCCAAAAGGAATTTCCCAATGTATTTTGCCAGGAAATGTATATAAGGCCGGCTAAAAAGTCGTGCTCCCTCCTGACCATACTGATGGGCTCCAAATCCAATGGCGATGTCTATTTTGCTCTGCGAATTCATGGAGAGCTAACGCTAACCCTAAGTGGAATTTTCCCCAATGACATTCCCCATGTATTTTACTAGGAAATATACATAAGTCTGGTTAAAAAGTCGTGCACCCTCCTAACCACAGTGATGGGCTCCAAATCCAATGGCGATGTGCATTTTGCTCTGCGAATTCATGGAGAGCTAACCCTAACCCTAAAGTGGAATTTCCCCCAAAGGCATTTCCCCGTGTATTTTGCAAGGAAATCTATATAAGGCTGGCTAAAAAGTGTTGACCCCTCCTAACCATACTGATGGGCTCCAAATCCAATATCGATGTCTATTTTGCTCTGCGAATTCATGGAGAGCTAACCCTAACCCTAAAGTGGAATTTTCCCGAAAGGCATTTCGCCGTGTATTTTGCCAGGAAATGTATATAAGGCCGGCTAAAAAGCCATGCCCCCTGCTAACCATACTGATGGGCTCCAAATCCAATGGCGATGTCCATTTTGCTCTGCGAATTCATGGAGAGCTAACCCTAACCCTAAGTGGAATTTTCCCCAAAGGCATTTCGCAGTGTATTTTGCCAGGAAATGTATATAAGGCCGGCTAAAAAGTCATGCTCCCTCCTGACCATACTGATGGGCTCCAAATCCAATGGCGATGTCTATTTTGCTCTGCGAATTCATGGAGAGCTAACCCTAACCCTAAGTGGAATTTTCCCGAAAGGCATTTCGCCGTGTATTTTGCCAGGAAATGTATATAAGGCCGGCTAAAAAGTCATGCCCCCTGCTAACCAGACTGACGGGCTCCAAATCCAATGGCGATGTCCATTTTGCTCTGCGAATTCATGAAGAGCTAACCCTAACCCTAAGTGGAATTTTCCCCAATGACATTCCCCATGTATTTTACTAGGAAATATACATAAGTCTGGTTAAAAAGTCGTGCTCCCTCCTAACCATCCTGATGGGCTCCAAATCCAATGGCGATGTCCATTTTGCTCTGCGAATTCATGGAGAGCTAACCCTAACCCTAAGTGGAATTTTCCCCAATGACATTCCCCATGTATTTTACTAGGGAAATATACATAAGTCTGGTTAAAAAGTCGTGCTCCCTCCTAAACATACTGATGGGCTCCAAATCCAATGGCGATGTCCATTTTGCTCTGCGAATTCATGGAGAGCTAACCCTAACCCTAAGTGGAATTTTCCCCAATGACATTCCCCATGTATTTTACTAGGAAATATACATAAGTCTGGTTAAAAAGTCGTGCTCCCTCCTAACCATCCTGATGGGCTCCAAATCCAATGGCGATGTCCATGTTGCTCTGCGAATTCATGGAGAGCTAACCCTAACCCTAAAGTGGAATTTTCCCCAATGACATTCCCCATGTATTTTACTAGGAACTATACATAAGTCTGGTTAAAAAGTCGTGCTCCGTCCTAACCATCCTGATGGGCTCCAAATCCAATGGCGATGTCCATTTTGCTCTGCGAATTCATGGAGAGCTAACCCTAAGCCTAAGTGGAAATTTCCCGAAAGGCATTTCGCCGTGTATTTTGCCAGGAAATGTATATAAGGCCAGCTAAAAAGTCGTGCTCCCTCCTGGCCATACTGATCGGCTCCAAATCCAATGGCGATGTCTATTTTGCTCTGCGAATTCATGGAGAGCTAACCCTAACCCTAAGTGGAATTTTCCCCAATGACATTCCCCATGTATTTTACTAGGAAATATACATAAGTCTGGTTAAAAAGTCGTGCTCCCTATTAACCATCCTGATGGGCTCCAAATCCAATGGCGATGTCCATTTTCCTCTGCGAATTCATGGAGAGCTAACCCTAACCCCAAGTGGAATTTTTCCCAATGACATTCCCCATGTATTTTACTAGGAAATATACATTAGTCTAGTTAAAAAGTCGTGCTCCCTCCTAACCATACTGATGCGCTCCAAATCCAATGGCGATGTCCATTTTCCTCTGCGAATTCATGGAGAGCTAACCCTAACCCTAAGTGGAATTTTCCCCAAAGGCATTTCCCCGTGTATTTTGCCAGGAAATGTATATAAGGCCGGCTAAAAAGTCGTGCTCCCTCCTAACCATACTGATGGGCTCCAAATCCAATGGCGATATCCATTTGGCTCTGCAAATTCATGGAGACATAACCCTAACCCTAAGTGGAATTTTCCCCAAAGGCATTCCCCATGTATTTTACTAGGAAATATACATAAGTCTGGTTAAAAAGTCGTGCTCCCTCCTAACCATACTGATGCGCTCCAAAACCAATAGCGATGTCCATTTTGCTCTGCGAATTCATGGAGAGCTAACCCTAACCCTAAGTGGAATTTCCCCCAAAGGCATTTCCCCGTGTATTTTGCAAGGAAATCTATATAAGGCTGGCTAAAAAGTGTTGACCCCTCCTAACCATACTGATGGGCTCCAAATCCAATATCGATGTCCATTTTGCTCTGCGAATTTATGGAGAGCTAACCGTAACCCTAAGTGGAATTTTGCCCAAAGGCATTCCCCATGTATTTTACCAGGAAATATACATAAGTCTGGTTAAAAAGTCGTGCTCCCTCCTAACCATACTGATGGGTTCCAAATCCAATGGCGATGTCCATTTTGCTCTGCGAATTCATGGAGAGCTAATCCTAACCCTAAGTGGAATTTTCCCCAAAGGCATTTTGCCGTGTATTTTGCCAGGAAATGTATATAAGGCCGGCTAAAAAGTCATGCCCCCTCCGAACCATACTGATGGGCTCCAAATCCAATGGTAATGTCTATTTGGCTCTGCAAATTCATGGAGAGCTAACCCTAACCCTAAGTGGAATTTTCCCCAAAGGCATTTCCCCGTGTATTTTGCCAGGAAATGGATATAAGGCCGGCTAAAAAGTCATGCCCCCTCCAAACCATATTGATGGGCTCCAAATCCAATGGCGATGTCCATTTTGCTCTGCGAATTCATGGAGAGCTAACCCTAACCCTAAGTGGAATCTTCCCCAATGACATTCCCCATGTATTTTACTAGGAAATATACATAAGTCTGGTTAAAAAGTCATGCTCCCTCCTAACCATACTGATACGCTCCAAATCCAATGGCGATATCCATTTTGCTCTGCGAATTCATGGAGAGCTAATCCTAACACTAAGTGGAATTTTCCCAAAAGGAATTTCCCAATGTATTTTGCCAGGAAATGTATATAAGGCCGGCTAAAAAGTCGTGCTCCCTCCTGACCATACTGATGGGCTCCAAATCCAATGGCGATGTCTATTTTGCTCTGCGAATTCATGGAGAGCTAACGCTAACCCTAAGTGGAATTTTCCCCAATGACATTCCCCATGTATTTTACTAGGAAATATACATAAGTCTGGTTAAAAAGTCGTGCTCCCTCCTAACCATACTGATGGGCTCCAAATCCAATGGCGATGTCCATTTTGCTCTGCGAATTCATGGAGAGCTAACCCTAACCCTAAAGTGGAATTTTCCCCAATGACATTCCCCATGTATTTTACTAGGAAATATACATAAGTCTGGTTAAAAAGTCATGCTCCCTTGTAACCATTCTGATGGGCTCCAAATCCAATGGCGATGTCCATTTTGCTCTGCGAATTCATGGAGAGCTAACCCTAACCCTAAGTGGAATTTTCCCCAAAGGCATTTCGCAGTGTATTTTGCCAGGAAATGTATATAAGGCCGGCTAAAAAGTCATGCCCCCTGCTAACCAGACTGACGGGCTCCAAATCCAATGGCGATGTCCATTTTGCTCTGCGAATTCATGAAGAGCTAACCCTAACCCTAAGTGGAATTTTCCCCAATGACATTCCCCATGTATTTTACTAGGAAATATACATAAGTCTGGTTAAAAAGTCGTGCTCCCTCCTAACCATCCTGATGGGCTCCAAATCCAATGGCGATGTCCATTTTGCTCTGCGAATTCATGAAGAGCTAACCCTAACCCTAAGTTGAATTTTCCCCAATGACATTCCCCATGTATTTTACTAGGGAAATTTACATAAGTCTGGTTAAAAAGTCGTACTCCCTCCTAAACATACTGATGGGCTCCAAATCCAATGGCGATGTCCATTTTGCTCTGCGAATTCATGGAGAGCTAACCCTAACCCTAAGTGGAATTTTCCCCAATGACATTCCCCATGTATTTTACTAGGAAATATACATAAGTCTGGTTAAAAAGTCCTGCTCCCTCCTAACCATCCTGATGGGCTCCAAATCCAATGGCGATGTCCATGTTGCTCTCGCGAATTCATGGAGAGCTAACCCTAACCCTAAGTGGAATTTTCCCCAATGACATTCCCCATGTATTTTACTAGGAACTATACATAAGTCTGGTTAAAAAGTCGTGCTCCGTCCTAACCATCCTGATGGGCTCCAAATCCAATGGCGATGTCCATTTTGCTCTGCGAATTCATGGAGAGCTAACCCTAAGCCTAAGTGGAAATTTCCCGAAAGGCATTTCGCCGTGTATTTTGCCAGGAAATGAATATAAGGCCAGCTAAAAAGTCGTGCTCCCTCCTGGCCATACTGATGGGCTCCAAATCCAATGGCGATGTCTATTTTGCTCTGCAAATTCATGGAGAGCTAACCCTAACCCTAAGTGGAATTTTCCCCAATGACATTCCCCATGTATTTTACTAGGAAATATACATAAGTCTGGTTAAAAAGTCGTGCTCCCTCCTAACCATCCTGATGGGCTCCAAATCCAATGGCGATGTCCATTTTCCTCTGCGAATTCATGGAGAGCTAACCCTAACCCTAAGTGGAATTTTTCCCAATGACATTCCCCATGTATTTTACTAGGAAATATACATTAGTCTAGTTAAAAAGTCGTGCTCCCTCCTAACCATACTGATGCGCTCCAAATCCAATGGCGATGTCCATTTTCCTCTGCGAATTCATGGAGAGCTAACCCTAACCCTAAGTGGAATTTTCCCCAAAGGCATTTCCCCGTGTATTTTGCCAGGAAATGTATATAAGGCCGGCTAAAAAGTCGTGCTCCCTCCTAACCATACTGATGGGCTCCAAATCCAATGGCGATATCCATTTGGCTCTGCAAATTCATGGAGAGCTAACCCTAACCCTAAGTGGAATTTTCCCCAAAGGCATTCCCCATGTATTTTACTAGGAAATATACATAAGTCTGGTTAAAAAGTCGTGCTCCCTCCTAACCATACTGATGCGCTGCAAAACCAATAGCGATGTCCATTTTGCTCTGTCAATTCATGGAGAGCTAACCCTAACCCTAAGTGGAATTTCCCCCAAAGGCATTTCCCCGTGTATTTTGCAAGGAAATCTATATAAGGCAGGCTAAAAAGTGTTGCCCCCTCCTAACCATACTGATGGGCTCCAAATCCAATGTCGATGTCCATTTTGCTCTGCGAATTTATGGAGAGCTAACCGTAACCCTAAGTGGAATTTTGCCCAAAGGCATTCCCCATGTATTTTACCAGGAAATATACATAAGTCTGGTTAAAAAGTCGTGCTCCCTCCTAACCATACTGATGGGTTCCAAATCCAATGGCGATGTCCATTTTGCTCTGCGAATTCATGGAGAGCTAATCCTAACCCTAAGTGGAATTTTCCCCAAAGGCATTTTGCCGTGTATTTTGCCAGGAAATGTATATAAGGCCGGCTAAAAAGTCATGCCCCCTCCTAACCATACTGATGGGCTCCAAATCCAATGGTAATGTCTATTTGGCTCTGCAAATTCATGGAGAGCTAACCCTAACCCTAAGTGGAATTTTCCCCAATGACATTCCCCATGTATTTTACTAGGAAATATACATAAGTCTGGTTAAAAAGTCATGCTCCCTCCTAACCATACTGATACGCTCCAAATCCAATGGCGATATCCATTTTGCTCTGCGAATTCATGGAGAGCTAATCCTAACACTAAGTGGAATTTTCCCAAAAGGAATTTCCCAATGTATTTTGCCAGGAAATGTATATAAGGCCGGCTAAAAAGTCGTGCTCCCTCCTGACCATACTGATGGGCTCCAAATCCAATGGCGATGTCTATTTTGCTCTGCGAATTCATGGAGAGCTAACGCTAACCCTAAGTGGAATTTTCCCCAATGACATTCCCCATGTATTTTACTAGGAAATATACATAAGTCTGGTTAAAAAGTCGTGCTCCCTCCTAACCATACTGATGGGCTCCAAATCCAATGGCAATGTCCATTTTCTTCTGCGAATTCAGGGAGAGCTAACCCTAACCCTAAGTGGAATTTTCCCCAATGACATTCCCCATGTATTTTACTAGGAAATATACATACGTCTGGTTAAAAAGTCGTGCTCCCTCCAAACCATACTGATGAGCTCCAAATCCAATGGCGATGTCCATTTTGCTCTGCGAATTCATGGAGAGCTAACCCTAACCCTAAGTGGAATTTTTCCCAAAGGAATTTCCACGTGTATTTTGCCAGGAAATGTATATAACGCCGGCTAAAAATTGTTGCCCTCTCCTAACCATACTAATGGGCTCCAAATCCAATGGCGATCTCCATTTTGCTCTGCGAATTCATGGAGAGCTAACCCTAACCCTAAGTGGAATTTTTCCCAATGACATTCCCCATGTATTTTACGAGGAAATATACATTAGTCTGGTTAAAAAGTTTGTGCTCCCTCCTAACCATACTGATGCGCTCCAAATCCAATGGCGATGTCCATTTGGCTCTGCAAATTCATGGAGAGCTAACCCTAACCCTAAGTGGAATTTTCCCCAAAGGCATTTCACCGTGTATTTTGCCAGGAAATGTATATAAGTCTGGTTAAAAAGTCGTGCTCCCTCCAAACCATCCTGATGGGCTCCAAATCCAATGGCGATGTCCATTTTGATCTGCCAATTCATGGAGAGCTAACCCTAACCCTAAGTGGAATTTTCCCCAATGACATTCCCCATGTATTTTACTAGGAAATATACATAAGTCTGGTTAAAAAGTCGTGCTCCCTCCTAACCATCCTGATGGGCTCCAAATCCAATGGCGATGTCCATTTTGCTCTGCAAATTCATGGAGAGCTAACCCTAACCCTAAGTGGAATTTTCCCCAAAGGCATTTCGCCGTGTATTTTGCCAGGAAATGTATATAAGGCCGGCTAAAAAGTCATGCCCCCTCCTAACCATACTGATGGGCTCCAAATCCAATGGTAATGTCTATTTGGCTCTGCAAATTCATGGAGAGCTAACCCTAACCCTAAGTGGAATTTTCCCCAATGACATTCCCCATGTATTTTACTAGGAAATATACATAAGTCTGGTTAAAAAGTCATGCTCCCTCCTAACCATACTGATACGCTCCAAATCCAATGGCGATATCCATTTTGCTCTGCGAATTCATGGAGAGCTAATCCTAACACTAAGTGGAATTTTCCCAAAAGGAATTTCCCAATGTATTTTGCCAGGAAATGTATATAAGGCCGGCTAAAAAGTCGTGCTCCCTCCTGACCATACTGATGGGCTCCAAATCCAATGGCGATGTCTATTTTGCTCTGCGAATTCATGGAGAGCTAACGCTAACCCTAAGTGGAATTTTCCCCAATGACATTCCCCATGTATTTTACTAGGAAATATACATAAGTCTGGTTAAAAAGTCGTGCTCCCTCCTAACCATACTGATGGGCTCCAAATCCAATGGCAATGTCCATTTTCTTCTGCGAATTCAGGGAGAGCTAACCCTAACCCTAAGTGGAATTTTCCCCAAAGGCATTCCCCATGTATTTTACTAGGAAATATACATAAGTCTGGTTAAAAAGTCGTGCTCCCTCCTAACCATACTGATGCGCTCCAAAACCAATAGCGATGTCCATTTTGCTCTGCGAATTCATGGAGAGCTAACCCTAACCCTAAGTGGAATTTCCCCCAAAGGCATTTCCCCGTGTATTTTGCAAGGAAATCTATATAAGGCTGGCTAAAAAGTGTTGACCCCTCCTAACCATACTGATGGGCTCCAAATCCAATATCGATGTCCATTTTGCTCTGCGAATTTATGGAGAGCTAACCGTAACCCTAACTGGAATTTTGCCCAAAGGCATTCCCCATGTATTTTACCAGGAAATATACATAAGTCTGGTTAAAAAGTCGTGCTCCCTCCTAACCATACTGATGGGTTCCAAATCCAATGGCGATGTCCATTTTGCTCTGCGAATTCATGGAGAGCTAATCCTAACCCTAAGTGGAATTTCCCCAAAGGCATTTTGCCGTGTATTTTGCCAGGAAATGTATATAAGGCCGGCTAAAAAGTCATGCCCCCTCCTAACCATACTGATGGGCTCCAAATCCAATGGTAATGTCTATTTGGCTCTGCAAATTCATGGAGAGCTAACCCTAACCCTAAGTGGAATTTTCCCCAAAGGCATTTCCCCGTGTATTTTGCCAGGAAATGGATATAAGGCCGGCTAAAAAGTCATGCCCCCTCCAAACCATATTGATGGGCTCCAAATCCAATGGCGATGTCCATTTTGCTCTGCGAATTCATGGAGAGCTAACCCTAACCCTAAGTGGAATCTTCCCCAATGACATTCCCCATGTATTTTACTAGGAAATATACATAAGTCTGGTTAAAAAGTCATGCTCCCTCCTAACCATACTGATACGCTCCAAATCCAATGGCGATATCCATTTTGCTCTGCGAATTCATGGAGAGCTAATCCTAACACTAAGTGGAATTTTCCCAAAAGGAATTTCCCAATGTATTTTGCCAGGAAATGTATATAAGGCCGGCTAAAAAGTCGTGCTCCCTCCTGACCATACTGATGGGCTCCAAATCCAATGGCGATGTCTATTTTGCTCTGCGAATTCATGGAGAGCTAACGCTAACCCTAAGTGGAATTTTCCCCAATGACATTCCCCATGTATTTTACTAGGAAATATACATAAGTCTGGTTAAAAAGTCGTGCTCCCTCCTAACCATACTGATGGGCTCCAAATCCAATGGCGATGTCCATTTTGCTCTGCGAATTCATGGAGAGCTAACCCTAACCCTAAAGTGGAATTTTCCCCAATGACATTCCCCATGTATTTTACTAGGAAATATACATAAGTCTGGTTAAAAAGTCATGCTCCCTTGTAACCATTCTGATGGGCTCCAAATCCAATGGCGATGTCCATTTTGCTCTGCGAATTCATGGAGAGCTAACCCTAACCCTAAGTGGAATTTTCCCCAAAGGCATTTCGCAGTGTATTTTGCCAGGAAATGTATATAAGGCCGGCTAAAAAGTCATGCCCCCTGCTAACCAGACTGACGGGCTCCAAATCCAATGGCGATGTCCATTTTGCTCTGCGAATTCATGAAGAGCTAACCCTAACCCTAAGTTGAATTTTCCCCAATGACATTCCCATGTATTTTACTAGGAAATATACATAAGTCTGGTTAAAAAGTCGTGCTCCCTCCTAACCATCCTGATGGGCTCCAAATCCAATGGCGATGTCCATTTTGCTCTGCGAATTCATGAAGAGCTAACCCTAACCCTAAGTTGAATTTTCCCCAATGACATTCCCCATGTATTTTACTAGGGAAATTTACATAAGTCTGGTTAAAAAGTCGTACTCCCTCCTAAACATACTGATGGGCTCCAAATCCAATGGCGATGTCCATTTTGCTCTGCGAATTCATGGAGAGCTAACCCTAACCCTAAGTGGAATTTTCCCCAATGACATTCCCCATGTATTTTACTAGGAAATATACATAAGTCTGGTTAAAAAGTCCTGCTCCCTCCTAACCATCCTGATGGGCTCCAAATCCAATGGCGATGTCCATGTTGCTCTGCGAATTCATGGAGAGCTAACCCTAACCCTAAAGTGGAATTTTCCCCAATGACATTCCCCATGTATTTTACTAGGAACTATACATAAGTCTGGTTAAAAAGTCGTGCTCCGTCCTAACCATCCTGATGGGCTCCAAATCCAATGGCGATGTCCATTTTGCTCTGCGAATTCATGGAGAGCTAACCCTAAGCCTAAGTGGAAATTTCCCGAAAGGCATTTCGCCGTGTATTTTGCCAGGAAATGAATATAAGGCCAGCTAAAAAGTCGTGCTCCCTCCTGGCCATACTGATGGGCTCCAAATCCAATGGCGATGTCTATTTTGCTCTGCGAATTCATGGAGAGCTAACCCTAACCCTAAGTGGAATTTTCCCCAATGACATTCCCCATGTATTTTACTAGGAAATATACATAAGTCTGGTTAAAAAGTCGTGCTCCCTCCTAACCATCCTGATGGGCTCCAAATCCAATGGCGATGTCCATTTTCCTCTGCGAATTCATGGAGAGCTAACCCTAACCCTAAGTGGAATTTTTCCCAATGACATTCCCCATGTATTTTACTAGGAAATATACATTAGTCTAGTTAAAAAGTCGTGCTCCCTCCTAACCATACTGATGCGCTCCAAATCCAATGGCGATGTCCATTTTCCTCTGCGAATTCATGGAGAGCTAACCCTAACCCTAAGTGGAATTTTCCCCAAAGGCATTTCCCCGTGTATTTTGCCAGGAAATGTATATAAGGCCGGCTAAAAAGTCGTGCTCCCTCCTAACCATACTGATGGGCTCCAAATCCAATGGCGATATCCATTTGGCTCTGCAAATTCATGGAGAGCTAACCCTAACCCTAAGTGGAATTTTCCCCAAAGGCATTCCCCATGTATTTTACTAGGAAATATACATAAGTCTGGTTAAAAAGTCGTGCTCCCTCCTAACCATACTGATGCGCTGCAAAACCAATAGCGATGTCCATTTTGCTCTGTCAATTCATGGAGAGCTAACCCTAACCCTAAGTGGAATTTCCCCCAAAGGCATTTCCCCGTGTATTTTGCAAGGAAATCTATATAAGGCAGGCTAAAAAGTGTTGCCCCCTCCTAACCATACTGATGGGCTCCAAATCCAATGTCGATGTCCATTTTGCTCTGCGAATTTATGGAGAGCTAACCGTAACCCTAAGTGGAATTTTGCCCAAAGGCATTCCCCATGTATTTTACCAGGAAATATACATAAGTCTGGTTAAAAAGTCGTGCTCCCTCCTAACCATACTGATGGGTTCCAAATCCAATGGCGATGTCCATTTTGCTCTGCGAATTCATGGAGAGCTAATCCTAACCCTAAGTGGAATTTTCCCCAAAGGCATTTTGCCGTGTATTTTGCCAGGAAATGTATATAAGGCCGGCTAAAAAGTCATGCCCCCTCCTAACCATACTGATGGGCTCCAAATCCAATGGTAATGTCTATTTGGCTCTGCAAATTCATGGAGAGCTAACCCTAACCCTAAGTGGAATTTTCCCCAATGACATTCCCCATGTATTTTACTAGGAAATATACATAAGTCTGGTTAAAAAGTCATGCTCCCTCCTAACCATACTGATACGCTCCAAATCCAATGGCGATATCCATTTTGCTCTGCGAATTCATGGAGAGCTAATCCTAACACTAAGTGGAATTTTCCCAAAAGGAATTTCCCAATGTATTTTGCCAGGAAATGTATATAAGGCCGGCTAAAAAGTCGTGCTCCCTCCTAACCATACTGATGGGCTCCAAATCCAATGTCGATGTCCATTTTGCTCTGCGAATTTATGGAGAGCTAACCGTAACCCTAAGTGGAATTTTGCCCAAAGGCATTCCCCATGTATTTTACCAGGAAATATACATAAGTCTGGTTAAAAAGTCGTGCTCCCTCCTAACCATACTGATGGGTTCCAAATCCAATGGCGATGTCCATTTTGCTCTGCGAATTCATGGAGAGCTAATCCTAACCCTAAGTGGAATTTTCCCCAAAGGCATTTTGCCGTGTATTTTGCCAGGAAATGTATATAAGGCCGGCTAAAAAGTCATGCCCCCTCCTAACCATACTGATGGGCTCCAAATCCAATGGTAATGTCTATTTGGCTCTGCAAATTCATGGAGAGCTAACCCTAACCCTAAGTGGAATTTTCCCCAATGACATTCCCCATGTATTTTACTAGGAAATATACATAAGTCTGGTTAAAAAGTCATGCTCCCTCCTAACCATACTGATACGCTCCAAATCCAATGGCGATATCCATTTTGCTCTGCGAATTCATGGAGAGCTAATCCTAACACTAAGTGGAATTTTCCCAAAAGGAATTTCCCAATGTATTTTGCCAGGAAATGTATATAAGGCCGGCTAAAAAGTCGTGCTCCCTCCTGACCATACTGATGGGCTCCAAATCCAATGGCGATGTCTATTTTGCTCTGCGAATTCATGGAGAGCTAACGCTAACCCTAAGTGGAATTTTCCCCAATGACATTCCCCATGTATTTTACTAGGAAATATACATAAGTCTGGTTAAAAAGTCGTGCTCCCTCCTAACCATACTGATGGGCTCCAAATCCAATGGCAATGTCCATTTTCTTCTGCGAATTCAGGGAGAGCTAACCCTAACCCTAAGTGGAATTTTCCCCAATGACATTCCCCATGTATTTTACTAGGAAATATACATACGTCTGGTTAAAAAGTCGTGCTCCCTCCAAACCATACTGATGAGCTCCAAATCCAATGGCGATGTCCATTTTGCTCTGCGAATTCATGGAGAGCTAACCCTAACCCTAAGTGGAATTTTTCCCAAAGGAATTTCCACGTGTATTTTGCCAGGAAATGTATATAACGCCGGCTAAAAATTGTTGCCCTCTCCTAACCATACTAATGGGCTCCAAATCCAATGGCGATCTCCATTTTGCTCTGCGAATTCATGGAGAGCTAACCCTAACCCTAAGTGGAATTTTTCCCAATGACATTCCCCATGTATTTTACGAGGAAATATACATTAGTCTGGTTAAAAAGTTTGTGCTCCCTCCTAACCATACTGATGCGCTCCAAATCCAATGGCGATGTCCATTTGGCTCTGCAAATTCATGGAGAGCTAACCCTAACCCTAAGTGGAATTTTCCCCAAAGGCATTTCACCGTGTATTTTGCCAGGAAATGTATATAAGTCTGGTTAAAAAGTCGTGCTCCCTCCAAACCATCCTGATGGGCTCCAAATCCAATGGCGATGTCCATTTTGATCTGCCAATTCATGGAGAGCTAACCCTAACCCTAAGTGGAATTTTCCCCAATGACATTCCCCATGTATTTTACTAGGAAATATACATAAGTCTGGTTAAAAAGTCGTGCTCCCTCCTAACCATCCTGATGGGCTCCAAATCCAATGGCGATGTCCATTTTGCTCTGCAAATTCATGGAGAGCTAACCCTAACCCTAAGTGGAATTTTCCCCAAAGGCATTTCGCCGTGTATTTTGCCAGGAAATGTATATAAGGCCGGCTAAAAAGTCATGCCCCCTCCTAACCATACTGATGGGCTCCAAATCCAATGGTAATGTCTATTTGGCTCTGCAAATTCATGGAGAGCTAACCCTAACCCTAAGTGGAATTTTCCCCAATGACATTCCCCATGTATTTTACTAGGAAATATACATAAGTCTGGTTAAAAAGTCATGCTCCCTCCTAACCATACTGATACGCTCCAAATCCAATGGCGATATCCATTTTGCTCTGCGAATTCATGGAGAGCTAATCCTAACACTAAGTGGAAATTTTCCCAAAAGGAATTTCCCAATGTATTTTGCCAGGAAATGTATATAAGGCCGGCTAAAAAGTCGTGCTCCCTCCTGACCATACTGATGGGCTCCAAATCCAATGGCGATGTCTATTTTGCTCTGCGAATTCATGGAGAGCTAACGCTAACCCTAAGTGGAATTTTCCCCAATGACATTCCCCATGTATTTTACTAGGAAATATACATAAGTCTGGTTAAAAAGTCGTGCTCCCTCCTAACCATACTGATGGGCTCCAAATCCAATGGCAATGTCCATTTTCTTCTGCGAATTCAGGGAGAGCTAACCCTAACCCTAAGTGGAATTTTCCCCAATGACATTCCCCATGTATTTTACTAGGAAATATACATACGTCTGGTTAAAAAGTCGTGCTCCCTCC
This sequence comes from Thamnophis sirtalis, assembly GCF_051295495.1. Classification (NCBI taxonomy): domain Eukaryota; kingdom Metazoa; phylum Chordata; class Lepidosauria; order Squamata; family Natricidae; genus Thamnophis; species Thamnophis sirtalis. The sequence continues at coordinate 84,259,775 of NW_028261383.1, read as the reverse complement.
AAACCATACTGATGAGCTCCAAATCCAATGGCGATGTCCATTTTGCTCTGCGAATTCATGGAGAGCTAACCCTAACCCTAAGTGGAATTTTTCCCAAAGGAATTTCCACGTGTATTTTGCCAGGAAATGTATATAACGCCGGCTAAAAATTGTTGCCCTCTCCTAACCATACTAATGGGCTCCAAATCCAATGGCGATCTCCATTTTGCTCTGCGAATTCATGGAGAGCTAACCCTAACCCTAAGTGGAATTTTTCCCAATGACATTCCCCATGTATTTTACGAGGAAATATACATTAGTCTGGTTAAAAAGTTTGTGCTCCCTCCTAACCATACTGATGCGCTCCAAATCCAATGGCGATGTCCATTTGGCTCTGCAAATTCATGGAGAGCTAACCCTAACCCTAAGTGGAATTTTCCCCAAAGGCATTTCACCGTGTATTTTGCCAGGAAATGTATATAAGTCTGGTTAAAAAGTCGTGCTCCCTCCAAACCATCCTGATGGGCTCCAAATCCAATGGCGATGTCCATTTTGATCTGCCAATTCATGGAGAGCTAACCCTAACCCTAAGTGGAATTTTCCCCAATGACATTCCCCATGTATTTTACTAGGAAATATACATAAGTCTGGTTAAAAAGTCGTGCTCCCTCCTAACCATCCTGATGGGCTCCAAATCCAATGGCGATGTCCATTTTGCTCTGCAAATTCATGGAGAGCTAACCCTAACCCTAAGTGGAATTTTCCCCAAAGGCATTTCGCCGTGTATTTTGCCAGGAAATGTATATAAGGCCGGCTAAAAAGTCGTGCTCCCTCCTAACCATACTGATGGGCTCCAAATCCAATGGTGATATCCATTTGGCTCTGCAAATTCATGGAGAGCTAACCCTAACCCTAAGTGGAATTTCCCCCAAAGGCATTTCCCCGTGTATTTTGCAAGGAAATCTATATAAGGCCGGCTAAAAAGTGTTGCCCCCTCCTAACCATACTGATGGGCTCCAAATCCAATCGCGATGTCCATTTTGCTCTGCGAATTCATGGAGAGCTAACCCTAACCCTAAGTGGAATTTTCCCCAAAGGCATTTTGCCGTGTATTTTGCCAGAAAATGTATATAAGGCCGGATAAATAGTCATGCCCCCTCCTAACCATACTGATGGGCTCCAAATCCAATGGCAATGTCCATTTGGCTCTGCAAATTCATGGAGAGCTAACCCTAACCCTAAGTGGAATTTTCCCCAAAGGCATTTCCCCGTGTATTTTGCCAGGAAATGTATATAAGGCCGGCTAAAAAGTCGTGCTCCCTCCTAACCATACTGATGCGCTCCAAATCCAATGGCGATGTCCATTTTCCTCTGCGAATTCATGGAGAGCTAACCCTAACCCTAAGTGGAATTTTCCCCAAAGGCATTTCCCCGTGTATTTTGCCAGGAAATGTATATAAGGCTGGCTAAAAAGTGTTGACCCCTCCTAACCATACTGATGGGCTCCAAATCCAATATCGATGTCCATTTTGCTCTGCGAATTTATGGAGAGCTAACCGTAACCCTAAGTGGAATTTTGCCCAAAGGCATTCCCCATGTATTTTACCAGGAAATATACATAAGTCTGGTTAAAAAGTCGTGCTCCCTCCTAACCATACTGATGGGTTCCAAATCCAATGGCGATGTCCATTTTGCTCTGCGAATTCATGGAGAGCTAATCCTAACCCTAAGTGGAATTTTCCCCAAAGGCATTTTGCCGTGTATTTTGCCAGGAAATGTATATAAGGCCGGCTAAAAAGTCATGCCCCCTCCTAACCATACTGATGGGCTCCAAATCCAATGGTAATGTCTATTTGGCTCTGCAAATTCATGGAGAGCTAACCCTAACCCTAAGTGGAATTTTCCCCAAAGGCATTTCCCCGTGTATTTTGCCAGGAAATGGATATAAGGCCGGCTAAAAAGTCATGCCCCCTCCAAACCATATTGATGGGCTCCAAATCCAATGGCGATGTCCATTTTGCTTTGCGAATTCATGGAGAGCTAACCCTAACCCTAAGTGGAATCTTCCCCAATGACCTTCCCCATGTATTTTACTAGGAAATATACATAAGTCTGGTTAAAAAGTCATGCTCCCTCCTAACCATACTGATACGCTCCAAATCCAATGGCGATATCCATTTTGCTCTGCGAATTCATGGAGAGCTAATCCTAACACTAAGTGGAATTTTCCCAAAAGGAATTTCCCAATGTATTTTGCCAGGAAATGTATATAAGGCCGGCTAAAAAGTCGTGCTCCCTCCTGACCATACTGATGGGCTCCAAATCCAATGGCGATGTCTATTTTGCTCTGCGAATTCATGGAGAGCTAACGCTAACCCTAAGTGGAATTTTCCCCAATGACATTCCCCATGTATTTTACTAGGAAATATACATAAGTCTGGTTAAAAAGTCGTGCTCCCTCCTAACCATACTGATGGGCTCCAAATCCAATGCGATGTCCATTTTGCTCTGCGAATTCATGGAGAGCTAACCCTAACCCTAAAGTGGAATTTTTCCCCAATGACATTCCCCATGTATTTTACTAGGAAATATACATAAGTCTGGTTAAAAAGTCATGCTCCCTTGTAACCATTCTGATGGGCTCCAAATCCAATGGCGATGTCCATTTTGCTCTGCGAATTCATGGAGAGCTAACCCTAACCCTTAGTGGAATTTTCCCCAAAGGCATTTCGCAGTGTATTTTGCCAGGAAATGTATATAAGGCCGGCTAAAAAGTCATGCCCCCTGCTAACCAGACTGACGGGCTCCAAATCCAATGGCGATGTCCATTTTGCTCTGCGAATTCATGAAGAGCTAACCCTAACCCTAAGTGGAATTTTCCCCAATGACATTCCCCATGTATTTTACTAGGAAATATACATAAGTCTGGTTAAAAAGTCGTGCTCCCTCCTAACCATCCTGATGGGCTCCAAATCCAATGGCGATGTCCATTTTGCTCTGCGAATTCATGAAGAGCTAACCCTAACCCTAAGTTGAATTTTCCCCAATGACATTCCCCATGTATTTTACTAGGGAAATTTACATAAGTCTGGTTAAAAAGTCGTACTCCCTCCTAAACATACTGATGGGCTCCAAATCCAATGGCGATGTCCATTTTGCTCTGCGAATTCATGGAGAGCTAACCCTAACCCTAAGTGGAATTTTCCCCAATGACATTCCCCATGTATTTTACTAGGAAATATACATAAGTCTGGTTAAAAAGTCCTGCTCCCTCCTAACCATCCTGATGGGCTCCAAATCCAATGGCGATGTCCATGTTGCTCTGCGAATTCATGGAGAGCTAACCCTAACCCTAAAGTGGAATTTTCCCCAATGACATTCCCCATGTATTTTACTAGGAACTATACATAAGTCTGGTTAAAAAGTCGTGCTCCGTCCTAACCATCCTGATGGGCTCCAAATCCAATGGCGATGTCCATTTTGCTCTGCGAATTCATGGAGAGCTAACCCTAAGCCTAAGTGGAAATTTCCCGAAAGGCATTTCGCCGTGTATTTTGCCAGGAAATGAATATAAGGCCAGCTAAAAAGTCGTGCTCCCTCCTGGCCATACTGATGGGCTCCAAATCCAATGGCGATGTCTATTTTGCTCTGCGAATTCATGGAGAGCTAACCCTAACCCTAAGTGGAATTTTCCCCAATGACATTCCCCATGTATTTTACTAGGAAATATACATAAGTCTGGTTAAAAAGTCGTGCTCCCTCCTAACCATACTAATGGGCTCCAAATCCAATGGCGATGTCCATTTTCCTCTGCGAATTCATGGAGAGCTAACCCTAACCCTAAGTGGAATTTTTCCCAATGACATTCCCCATGTATTTTACGAGGAAATATACATTAGTCTGGTTAAAAAGTTTGTGCTCCCTCCTAACCATACTGATGCGCTCCAAATCCAATGGCGATGTCCATTTGGCTCTGCAAATTCATGGAGAGCTAACCCTAACCCTAAGTGGAATTTTCCCCAAAGGCATTTCACCGTGTATTTTGCCAGAAATGTATATAAGTCTGGTTAAAAAGTCGTGCTCCCTCCAAACCATCCTGATGGGCTCCAAATCCAATGGCGATGTCCATTTTGATCTGCCAATTCATGGAGAGCTAACCCTAACCCTAAGTGGAATTTTCCCCAATGACATTCCCCATGTATTTTACTAGGAAATATACATAAGTCTGGTTAAAAAGTCGTGCTCCCTCCTAACCATCCTGATGGGCTCCAAATCCAATGGCGATGTCCATTTTGCTCTGCGAATTCATGGAGAGCTAACCCTAACCCTAAGTGGAATTTTCCCCAAAGGCATTTCGCCGTGTATTTTGCCAGGAAATGTATATAAGGCCGGCTAAAAAGTCATGCCCCCTCCTAACCATACTGATGGGCTCCAAATCCAATGGTAATGTCTATTTGGCTCTGCAAATTCATGGAGAGCTAACCCTAACCCTAAGTGGAATTTTCCCCAATGACATTCCCCATGTATTTTACTAGGAAATATACATAAGTCTGGTTAAAAAGTCATGCTCCCTCCTAACCATACTGATACGCTCCAAATCCAATGGCGATATCCATTTTGCTCTGGCGAATTCATGGAGAGCTAATCCTAACACTAAGTGGAATTTTCCCAAAAGGAATTTCCCAATGTATTTTGCCAGGAAATGTATATAAGGCCGGCTAAAAAGTCGTGCTCCCTCCTGACCATACTGATGGGCTCCAAATCCAATGGCGATGTCTATTTTGCTCTGCGAATTCATGGAGAGCTAACGCTAACCCTAAGTGGAATTTTCCCCAATGACATTCCCCATGTATTTTACTAGGAAATATACATAAGTCTGGTTAAAAAGTCGTGCTCCCTCCTAACCATACTGATGGGCTCCAAATCCAATGGCAATGTCCATTTTCTTCTGCGAATTCAGGGAGAGCTAACCCTAACCCTAAGTGGAATTTTCCCAATGACATTCCCCATGTATTTTACTAGGAAATATACATACGTCTGGTTAAAAAGTCGTGCTCCCTTCAAACCATACTGATGAGCTCCAAATCCAATGGCGATGTCCATTTTGCTCTGCGAATTCATGGAGAGCTAACCCTAACCCTAAGTGGAATTTTTCCCAAAGGAATTTCCACGTGTATTTTGCCAGGAAATGTATATAACGCCGGCTAAAAATTGTTGCCCTCTCCTAACCATACTAATGGGCTCCAAATCCAATGGCGATCTCCATTTTGCTCTGCGAATTCATGGAGAGCTAACCCTAACCCTAAGTGGAATTTTTCCCAATGACATTCCCCATGTATTTTACGAGGAAATATACATTAGTCTGGTTAAAAAGTTTGTGCTCCCTCCTAACCATACTGATGCGCTCCAAATCCAATGGCGATGTCCATTTGGCTCTGCAAATTCATGGAGAGCTAACCCTAACCCTAAGTGGAATTTTCCCCAAAGGCATTTCACCGTGTATTTTGCCAGGAAATGTATATAAGTCTGGTTAAAAAGTCGTGCTCCCTCCAAACCATCCTGATGGGCTCCAAATCCAATGGCGATGTCCATTTTGATCTGCCAATTCATGGAGAGCTAACCCTAACCCTAAGTGGAATTTTCCCCAATGACATTCCCCATGTATTTTACTAGGAAATATACATAAGTCTGGTTAAAAAGTCGTGCTCCCTCCTAACCATCCTGATGGGCTCCAAATCCAATGGCGATGTCCATTTTGCTCTGCAAATTCATGGAGAGCTAACCCTAACCCTAAGTGGAATTTTCCCCAAAGGCATTTCGCCGTGTATTTTGCCAGGAAATGTATATAAGGCCGGCTAAAAAGTCGTGCTCCCTCCTAACCATACTGATGGGCTCCAAATCCAATGGTGATATCCATTTGGCTCTGCAAATTCATGGAGAGCTAACCCTAACCCTAAGTGGAATTTCCCCCAAAGGCATTTCCCCGTGTATTTTGCAAGGAAATCTATATAAGGCCGGCTAAAAAGTGTTGCCCCCTCCTAACCATACTGATGGGCTCCAAATCCAATCGCGATGTCCATTTTGCTCTGCGAATTCATGGAGAGCTAACCCTAACCCTAAGTGGAATTTTCCCCAAAGGCATTTTGCCGTGTATTTTGCCAGAAAATGTATATAAGGCCGGATAAATAGTCATGCCCCCTCCTAACCATACTGATGGGCTCCAAATCCAATGGCAATGTCCATTTGGCTCTGCAAATTCATGGAGAGCTAACCCTAACCCTAAGTGGAATTTTCCCCAATAACATTCCCCATGTATTTTACTAGGAAATATACATACGTCTGGTTAAAAAGTCGTGCTCCCTCCTTACCATACTGATGGGTTCCAAATCCAATCGCGAGGTCCATTTTGCTCTGCAAATTCATGGAGAGCTAACCCTAACCCTAAGTGGAATTTTCCCCAAAGGCATTTCACCGTGTATTTTGCCAGGAAATGTATATAAGTCTGGTTAAAAAGTCGTGCTCCCTCCTAACCATCCTGATGGGCTCCACATCCAATGGCGATGTCCATTTTTATCTGCGAATTCATGGAGAGCTATCCCTAACACTAAGGGGAATTTTCCCCAAAGGCATTTCCCCGTGTATTTTGCAAGGAAATGTATATAGGGCCGGCTAAAAAGTGTTGCCCCCTCCTAACCATACTGATGGGCTCCGAATCCAATGTCGATGTCCATTTTGCTCTGCGAATTCATGGAGAGCTAACCCTAACCCTAAGTGGAATTTTCCCCAATGACATTCCCCATGTATTTTACTAGGAAATATACATAAGTCTGGTTAAAAAGACGTGCTCCCTCCTAACCATACTGATGGGTTCCAAATCCAATGGCGATGTCCATTTTGCTCTGCGAATTCATGGAGAGCTAACCCTAAGCCTAAGTGGAAATTTCCCGAAAGGCATTTCGCCGTGTATTTTGCCAGGAAATGAATATAAGGCCAGCTAAAAAGTCGTGCTCCCTCCTGGCCATACTGATGGGCTCCAAATCCAATGGCGATGTCTATTTTGCTCTGCGAATTCATGGAGAGCTAACCCTAACCCTAAGTGGAATTTTCCCCAATGACATTCCCCATGTATTTTACTAGGAAATATACATAAGTCTGGTTAAAAAGTCATGCTCCCTCCTAACCATCCTGATGGGCTCCAAATCCAATGGCGATGTCCATTTTCCTCTGCGAATTCATGGAGAGCTAACCCTAACCCTAAGTGGAATTTTTCCCAATGACATTCCCCATGTATTTTACTAGGAAATATACATTAGTCTAGTTAAAAAGTCGTGCTCCCTCCTAACCATACTGATGGGTTCCAAATCCAATGGCGATGTCCATTTGGCTCTGCGAATTCATGGAGAGCTAACCCTAACCCTAAGTGGAATTTTCCCCAAAGGCATTTCGCCGTGTATTTTGCCAGGAAATGTATATAAGGCCGGCTAAAAAGTCGTGCTCCCTCCTAACCATACTGATGGGCTCCAAATCCAATGGCGATATCCATTTGGCTCTGCAAATTCATGGAGAGCTAACCCTAACCCTAAGTGGAATTTTCCCCAAAGGCATTCCCCATGTATTTTACTAGGAAATATACATAAGTCTGGTTAAAAAGTCGTGCTCCCTCCTAACCATACTGATGCGCTGCAAAACCAATAGCGATGTCCATTTTGCTCTGCGAATTCATGGAGAGCTAACCCTAACCCTAACTGGAATTTTCCCCAAAGGCATTTCCCCGTGTATTTTGCAAGGAAATGTATATAAGGCCGGCTAAAAAGTCATGCCCCCTCCTAACCATACTGATGGGCTCCAAATCCAATGGCAATGTCTATTTGGCTCTGCAAATTCATGGAGAGCTAACCCTAACCCTAAGTGGAATTTTCCCCAATGATATTCCCCATGTATTTTACTAGGAAATATACATAAGTCTGGTTAAAAAGTCGTGCTCCCTCCTAACCATACTGATGGGTTCCAAATCCAATGGCGATGTCCATTTGGCTCTGCGAATTCATGGAGAGCTAACCCTAACCCTAAGTGGAATTTTCCCCAAAGGCATTTCGCCGTGTATTTTGCCAGGAAATGGATATAAGGCCGGCTAAAAAGTCATGCCCCCTCCTAACCATATTGTAGGGCTCCAAATCCAATGGCGATGTCCATTTTGCTCTGAAAAATTCATGGAGAGCTAACCCTAACCCTAAGTGGAATTTTCCCCAATGACATTCCCCATGTATTTTACCAGGAAATATACATAAGTCTGGTTAAAAAGTCGTGCTCCCTCCTAACCATACTGATGGGTTCCAAATCCAATGGCAATGTCCATTTTGATCTGCGAATTCATGGAGAGCTAACCCTAACCCTAAGTGGAATTTTCCCCAAAGGCATTTCGCCGTGTATTTTGCCAGGAAATGTATATAGGGCCGGCTAAAAAGTCATGCCCCCTCCTAACCATATTGTTGGGCTCCAAATCCAATGGCGATGTCCATTTTGCTCTGCAAATTCATGGAGAGCTAACCCTAACCCTAAGTGGAATTTTGCCCAATGACATTCCCCATGTATTTTACTAGGAAATATACATAAGTCTGCTTAAAAAGTCGTGCTCCCTCCTAACCATACTGATGCGCTCCAAATCCAAAGGCGATGTCCATTTTGCTCTGCGAATTCATGGAGAGCTAACCCTAACCCTAAGTGGAATTTTCCCCAAAGGCATTTCGCCGTGTATTTTGCCAGGAAATGTATATAAGGCCGGCTAAAAAGTCGTGCTCCCTCCTAACCATACTGATGGGCTCCAAATCCAATGGCGATGTCCATTTTGCTCTGCGAATTCATGGAGAGCTAACCCTAACCCTAAGTGGAATTTTCCCCAATGACATTCCCCATGTATTTTACTAGGAAATATACATAAGTCTGGTTAAAAAGTCGTGCTCCCTCCTAACCATACTGATGCGCTCCAAATCCAAAGGCAATGTCCATTTTGCTCTGCGAATTCATGGAGAGCTAACCCTAACCCTAAGTGGAATTTTCCCCAAAGGCATTTCGCCGTGTATTTTGCCAGGAAATGTATATAAGGCCGGCTAAAAAGTCGTGCTCCCTCCTAACCATACTGATGGGCTCCAAATCCAAAGGCGATGTCCATTTTGCTCTGCGAATTCATGGAGAGCTAACCCTAACCTTAAGTGGAATTTTCCTCAAAGGCATTTCGCCGTGTATTTTGCCAGGAAATGTATATAAGGCCGGCTAAAAAGTCGTGCTCCCTCCTAACCATACTGATGGGCTCCAAATCCAATGGCAATGTCCATTTTGCTCTGCAAATTCATGGAGAGCTAACCCTAACCCTAAGTGGAATTTTTCCGAATGACATTCCCCATGTATTTTACTAGGAAATACACATAAGTCTGGTTAAAAAGTCGTGCTCCCTCCTAACCATACTGATGACCTCCAAATCCAATGGCGATGTCCATTTTGCTCTGCAAATTCATGGAGAGCTAACCCTAACCCTAAGTGGAATTTTCCCCAATAAAATTCCCCATGTATTTTACTAGGAAATATACACAAGTCTGGTTAAAAAGTCGTGCTCCCTCCTAACCATACTGATGAGCTCCAAATCCAATGGCGATGTCCATTTTGCTCTGCAAATTCATGGAGAGCTAACCCTAACCCTAAGTGGAATTTTCCCCAAAGGCATTTCCCCGTGTATTTTGCCAGGAAATGTATATAAGGCCGGCTAAAAAGTCATGCCCCCTCCTAACCATACTGATGGGCTCCAAATCCAATGGCAATGTCCATTTGGCTCTGCAAATTCATGGAGAGCTAACCCTAACCCTAAGTGGAATTTTCCCCAATAAAATTCCCCATGTATTTTACTAGGAAATATACACAAGTCTGGTTAAAAAGTCGTGCTCCCTCCTAACCATACTGATGAGCTCCAAATCCAATGGCGATGTCCATTTTGCTCTGCAAATTCATGGAGAGCTAACCCTAACCCTAAGTGGAATTTTCCCCAAAGGCATTTCCCCGTGTATTTTGCCAGGAAATGGATATAAGGCCGGCTAAAAAGTCATGCCCCCTCCTAACCATATTGTAGGGCTCCAAATCCAATGGCGATGTCCATTTTGCTCTGAAAAATTCATGGAGAGCTAACCCTAACCCTAAGTGGAATTTTCCCCAATGACATTCCCCATGTATTTTACCAGGAAATATACATAAGTCTGGTTAAAAAGTCGTGCTCCCGCCTAACCATACTGATGGGTTCCAAATCCAATGGCAATGTGCATTTTGATCTGCGAATTCATGGAGAGCTAACCCTAACCCTAAGTGGAATTTTCCCCAAAGGCATTTCGCTGTGTATTTTGCCAGGAAATGTATATAAGGCCGGCTAAAAAGTCATGCCCCCTCCTAACCATATTGTTGGGCTCCAAATCCAATGGCGATGTCCATTTTGCTCTGCAAATTCATGGAGAGCTAACCCTAACCCTAAGTGGAATTTTCCCCAATGACATTCCCCATGTATTTTACTAGGAAATATACATAAGTCTGCTTAAAAAGTCGTGCTCCCTCCTAACCATACTGATACGCTCCAAATCCAATGGCGATATCCATTTTGCTCTGCGAATTCATGGAGAGCTAACCCTAACCCTAAGTGGAATTTCCCCCAAAGGCACTTCCCCGTGTATTTTGCAAGGAAATGTATATAAGGCCGGCTAAAAAGTGTTGCCCCCTCCAAACCATACTGATGGGCTCCGAATCCAATGTCGATGTCCATTTTGCTCTGCGAATTCATGGAGAGCTAACCCTAACCCTAAGTGGAATTTTCCCCAATGACATTCCCCATGTATTTTACTAGGAAATATACATAAGTCTGGTTAAAAAGTCGTGCTCCCTCCTAACCATACTGATGGGTTCCAAATCCAATGGCGATGTCCATTTTGCTCTGCGAATTCATGGAGAGCTAACCCTAACCCTAACTGGAATTTTCCCCAAAGGCATTTCGCCGTGTATTTTGCCAGGAAATGTATATAAGGCCGGCTAAAAAGTCATGCCCCCTCCTAACCATACTGATGGGCTCCAAATCCAATGGCAATGTCTATTTGGCTCTGCAAATTCATGGAGAGCTAACCCTAACCCTAAGTGGAATTTTCCCCAAAGGCATTTCGCCGTGTATTTTGCCAGGAAATGTATATAAGGCCGGCTAAAAAGTCATGCCCCCTCCTAACCATATTGTTGGGCTCCTAATCCAATGGCGATGTCCATTTTGCTCTGCAAATTCATGGTGAGCTAACCCTAACCCTAAGTGGAATTTTCCCAAATGACGTTCCCCATGTATTTTACTAGGAAATATACATAAGTCTGCTTAAAAAGTCGTGCTCCCTCCTAACCATACTGATGCGCTCCAAATCCAAAGGCGATGTCCATTTTGCTCTGCGAATTCATGGAGAGCTAACCCTAACCCTAAGTGGAATTTTCCCCAAAGGCATTTCGCCGTGTATTTTGCCAGGAAATGTATATAAAGCCGGCTAAAAAGTCGTGCTCCCTCCTAACCATACTGATGGGCTCCAAATCCAATGGCGATGTCCATTTTGCTCTGCGAATTCATGGAGAGCTAACCCTAACCCTAAGTGGAATTTTCCCCAATGACATTCCCCATGTATTTTACTAGGAAATATACATAAGTCTGGTTAAAAAGTCGTGCTCCCTCCTAACCATACTGATGCGCTCCAAATCCAAAGGCGATGTCCATTTTGCTCTGCGAATTCATGGAGAGCTAACCCTAACCCTAAGTGGAATTTCCCCCAAAGGCACTTCCCCGTGTATTTTGCAAGGAAATGTATATAAGGCCGGCTAAAAAGTGTTGCCCCCTCCTAACCATACTGATGGGCTCCAAATCCAATGGCAATGTCTATTTGGCTCTGAAAATTCATGGAGAGCTAACCCTAACCCTAAGTGGAATTTTCCCCAATGACATTCCCCATGTATTTTACCAGGAAATGTACATACGTCTGGTTAAAAAGTCGTGCTCCCTCCTAACCATACTGATGAGCTCCAAATCCAATGGCGATGTCCATTTTGCTCTGTAAATTCATGGAGAGCTAACCCTAACCCTAACTGGAATTTTCCCCAAAGGCATTTCGCCGTGTATTTTGCCAGGAAATGTATATAAGGCCGGCTAAAAAGTCATGCCCCCTCCTAACCATACTGATGGGCTCCAAATCCAATGGCAATGTCTATTTGGCTCTGCAAATTCATGGAGAGCTAACCCTAACCCTAAGTGGAATTTTCCCCAATGACATTCCCCATGTATTTTACTAGGAAATATACATAAGTCTGCTTAAAAAGTCGTGCTCCCTCCTAACCATACTGATGGGTTCCAAATCCAATGGCAATGTCCATTTTGCTCTGCAAATTCATGGAGAGCTAACCCTAACCCTAAGTGGAATTTTTCCGAATGACATTCCCCATGTATTTTACTAGGAAATACACATAAGTCTGGTTAAAAAGTCGTGCTCCCTCCTAACCATACTGATGACCTCCAAATCCAATGGCGATGTCCATTTTGCTCTGCAAATTCATGGAGAGCTAACCCTAACCCTAAGTGGAATTTTCCCCAATAAAATTCCCCATGTATTTTACTAGGAAATATACACAAGTCTGGTTAAAAAGTCGTGCTCCCTCCTAACCATACTGATGAGCTCCAAATCCAATGGCGATGTCCATTTTGCTCTGCAAATTCATGGAGAGCTAACCCTAACCCTAAGTGGAATTTTCCCCAAAGGCATTTCCCCGTGTATTTTGCCAGGAAATGTATATAAGGCCGGCTAAAAAGTCATGCCCCCTCCTAACCATACTGATGGGCTCCAAATCCAATGGCAATGTCCATTTGGCTCTGCAAATTCATGGAGAGCTAACCCTAACCCTAAGTGGAATTTTCCCCAATAAAATTCCCCATGTATTTTACTAGGAAATATACACAAGTCTGGTTAAAAAGTCGTGCTCCCTCCTAACCATACTGATGAGCTCCAAATCCAATGGCGATGTCCATTTTGCTCTGCAAATTCATGGAGAGCTAACCCTAACCCTAAGTGGAATTTTCCCCAAAGGCATTTCCCCGTGTATTTTGCCAGGAAATGGATATAAGGCCGGCTAAAAAGTCATGCCCCCTCCTAACCATATTGTAGGGCTCCAAATCCAATGGCGATGTCCATTTTGCTCTGAAAAATTCATGGAGAGCTAACCCTAACCCTAAGTGGAATTTTCCCCAATGACATTCCCCATGTATTTTACCAGGAAATATACATAAGTCTGGTTAAAAAGTCGTGCTCCCTCCTAACCATACTGATGGGTTCCAAATCCAATGGCAATGTCCATTTTGATCTGCGAATTCATGGAGAGCTAACCCTAACCCTAAGTGGAATTTTCCCCAAAGGCATTTCGCTGTGTATTTTGCCAGGAAATGTATATAAGGCCGGCTAAAAAGTCATGCCCCCTCCTAACCATATTGTTGGGCTCCAAATCCAATGGCGATGTCCATTTTGCTCTGCAAATTCATGGAGAGCTAACCCTAACCCTAAGTGGAATTTTCCCCAATAACATTCCCCATGTATTTTACTAGGAAATATACATAAGTCTGGTTAAAAAGTCGTGCTCCTCCTAACCATACTGATGAGCTCCAAATCCAATGGCGATGTCCATTTTGCTCTGCAAATTCATGGAGAGCTAACCCTAACCCTAAGTGGAATTTTCCCCAAAGGCATTTCCCCGTGTATTTTGCCAGGAAATGGATATAAGGCCGGCTAAAAAGTCATGCCCCCTCCTAACCATATTGTAGGGCTCCAAATCCAATGGTGATGTCCATTTTGCTCTGCAAATTCATGGAGAGCTAACCCAAAACCCTAAGTGGAATTTTCCCCAATGACATTCCCCATGTATTTTACTAGGAAATATACATAAGTCTGCTTAAAAAGTCGTGCTCCCTCCTAACCATACTGATGCGCTCCAAATCCAAAGGCGATGTCCATTTTGCTCTGCGAATTCATGGAGAGCTAACCCTAACCCTAAGTGGAATTTTCCCCAAAGGCATTTCGCCGTGTATTTTGCCAGGAAATGTATATAAGGCCGGCTAAAAAGTCATGCCCCCTCCTAACCATATTGTTGGGCTCCAAATCCAATCGCGATGTCCATTTTGCTCTGCAAATTCATGGAGAGCTAACCCTAACCCTAAGTGGAATTTTCCCCAATGGCATTCCCCATGTATTTTACTAGGAAATATACATAAGTCTGGTTAAAAAGTCGTGCACCCTCCTAACCACAGTGATGGGCTCTAAATCCAATGGCGATGTCCATTTTGCTCTGCAAATTCATAGAGAGCTAACCCTAACTCTAAGTGGAATTTCCCCTATTGCATTCCCCATGTATTTTACTAGGAAATATACATAAGTCTGGTTAAAAAGTCGTGCACCTCCTAACCATAGTGATGGGCTCCAAATCCAATGGCGATGTCCATTTTGCTCTGCGAATTCATAGAGAGCTAACCCTAACCCTATGTGGAATTTTCCCCAATGGCATTCCCATGTATTTTACTAGGAAATATACATTAAGTCTGGTTAAAAAGTCGTGCACCCTCCTAACCATAGTGATGGGCTCCAAATCCAATGGCGATGTCCATTTTGCTCTACGAATTCATGGAGAGCTAACCCTAACCCTAAGTGTAATTTTCCCCAATGGCATCCACCATGTATTTTACTAGGAAATATACATAAGTCTGGTTAAAAGTCGTGCACCCTCCTAACCATAGTGATGGGCTCCAAATCCAATGGCGATGTCCATTTTGCTCTGCGAATTCATAGAGAGCTAACCCTAACCCTAAGTGGAATTTTCCCCAATGGCATTCCCCATGTATTTTACTAGGAAATATACATAAGTCTGGTTAAAAAGTCGTGCACCCTCCTAACCATACTGATGGGCTCCAAGTCCAATGGCGATGTCCATTTTGCTCTGCGAATTCATAGAGAGCTAACCCTAACCCTAAGTGGAATTTTCCCCCAATGGCATTCCCAATGTATTTTACTAGGAAATATACATAAGTCTGGTTAAAGAGTCATGCACCCTCCTAACCATAGTGATGGGCTCCAAATCCAATGGCGATGTCCATTTTGCTCTGCGAATTCATAGAGAGCTAAACCCTAACCCTAAGTGGAATTTTCCCCAATGGCATTCCCCATGTATTTTACTAGGAAATATACACAAGTCTGGTTAAAAACTCGTGCTCACTCCTAACCATACTGATGGGCGCCAAATCCAATGGCGATGTCCATTTTGCTCTGCGAATTCACAGAGAGCTAACCCTAACCCTAAGTGGAATTTTCCCCAATGGCATTCCCCATGTATTTACTAGGAAATATACATAAGTCTGGTTAAAAAGTCGTGCATCCTCCTAACCATAGTGATGGGCTCCAAATCCAATGCCGATGTCCCTTTTGCTCTGCGAATTCATACAGAGCTAACCCTAACCCTAAGTGGAATTTTCCCCAATGGCACTCCCCATGTATTTTACTAGGAAATATACATAAGTCTGGTTAAAAGTCGTGCACCGTCCTAACCATAGTGATTGGCTCCAAATCCAATGGCGATGTCCATTTTGCTCTGCGAATTCATAGAGAGCTAACCCTAACCATAAGTAGAATTTTCCCCAATGGCATTCCCCATGTATTTTACTAGGAAATATACATAAGTCTGGTTAGAAAGTCGTGCACCCTCCTAACCATAGTGATGGGCTCCAAATCCAATGGCGATGTCCATTTTGCTCTTCGAATTCATAGACAGCTAACCCTAACCCTAAGTGGAATTTTCCCCAATGGCATTCCCCATGTATTTTACTAGGAAATATACATAAGTCTGGTTAAAAAGTCGTGCTCACTCCTAACCATACTGATGGGCTCCAAATCCAATGGCGATGTCCATTTTGCTCTACGAATTCATGGAGAACTAACCCTAACCCTAAGTGGAATTTTCCCCAATGGCATTCCCCATGTATTTTACTAGGAAATATACATAAGTCTGGTTAAAAAGTCGTGCACCCTCCTAACCATACTGATGGGCTCCAAATCCAATGGCGATGTCCATTTTGCTCTGCGAATTCATAGAGAGCTAACCCTAACCCTAAGTGGAATTTTCCCCCAATGGCATTCCCAATGTATTTTACTAGGAAATATACATAAGTCTGGTTAAAGAGTCATGCACCCTCCTAACCATAGTGATGGGCTCCAAATCCAATGGCGATGTCCATTTTGCTCTGCGAATTCATAGAGAGCTAACCCTAACCCTAAGTGGAATTTTCCCCAATGGCATTCCCCATGTATTTTACTAGGAAATATACACAAGTCTGGTTAAAAACTCGTGCTCACTCCTAACCATACTGATGGGCGCCAAATCCAATGGCGATGTCCATTTTGCTCTGCGAATTCACAGAGAGCTAACCCTAACCCTAAGTGGAATTTTCCCCAATGGCATTCCCCATGTATTTTACTAGGAAATATACATAAGTCTGGTTAAAAAGTCGTGCATCCTCCTAACCATAGTGATGGGCTCCAAATCCAATGCCGATGTCCCTTTTGCTCTGCGAATTCATACAGAGCTAACCCTAACCCTAAGTGGAATTTTCCCCAATGGCACTCCCCATGTATTTTACTAGGAAATATACATAAGTCTGGTTAAAAAGTCGTGCACCGTCCTAACCATAGTGATTGGCTCCAAATCCAATGGCGATGTCCATTTTGCTCTGCGAATTCATAGAGAGCTAACCCTAACCATAAGTAGAATTTTCCCCAATGGCATTCCCCATGTATTTTACTAGGAAATATACATAAGTCTGGTTAGAAAGTCGTGCACCCTCCTAACCATAGTGATGGGCTCCAAATCCAATGGCGATGTCCATTTTGCTCTTCGAATTCATAGACAGCTAACCCTAACCCTAAGTGGAATTTTCCCCAATGGCATTCCCCATGTATTTTACTAGGAAATATACATAAGTCTGGTTAAAAAGTCGTGCTCACTCCTAACCATACTGATGGGCTCCAAATCCAATGGCGATGTCCATTTTGCTCTACGAATTCATGGAGAGCTAACCCTAACCCTAAGTGTAATTTTCCCCAATGGCATCCCCCATGTATTTTACTTGGAAATATACATAAGTCTGGTTAAAATGTCGTGCACCCTCCTAACCATAGTGATGGGCTCCAAATCCAATGGCGATGTCCATTTTGCTCTGCGAATTCATAGAGAGCTAACCCTAACCCTAAGTGGAATTTTCCCCAATGGCATTCCCCATGTATTTTACTAGGAAATATACACAAGTCTGGTTAAAAAGTCGTGCTCACTCCTAACCATACTGATGGGCGCCAAATCCAATGGCGATGTCCATTTTGCTCTGCGAATTCACAGAGAGCTAACCCTAACCCTAAGTGGAATTTTCCCCAATGGCATTCCCCATGTATTTTACTAGGAAATATACATAAGTCTGGTTAAAGAGTCGTGCACCCTCCTAACCATACTGATGGGCTCCAAATCCAATAGCGATGTCCATTTTGCTCTGCGAATTCATAGAGAGCTAACCCTAACCCTAAGTTGAATTTTCCCCAATGGCATCCCCCATGTATTTTACTAGGAAATATACATAAGTCTGGTTAAAAAGTCGTGCACCCTCCTAACCATAGTGATGGGCTCCAAATCCAATGGCGATGTCCATTTTGCTCTGCGAATTCATAGAGAGCTAACCCTAACCCTAAGTGGAATTTTCCCCCAATGGCATTCCCCATGTATTTTACTAGGAAATATACATAAGTCTGGTTAAAGAGTCATGCACCCTCCTAACCATAGTGATGGGCTCCAAATCCAATGGCGATGTCCATTTTGCTCTGCGAATTCATAGAGAGCTAACCCTAACCCTAAGTGGAATTTTCCCCAATGGCATTCCCCATGTATTTTACTAGGAAATATACACAAGTCTGGTTAAAAACTCGTGCTCACTCCTAACCATACTGATGGGCGCCAAATCCAATGGCGATGTCCATTTTGCTCTGCGAATTCACAGAGAGCTAACCCTAACCCTAAGTGGAATTTTCCCCAATGGCATTCCCCATGTATTTTACTAGGAAATATACATAAGTCTGGTTAAAAAGTCGTGCATCCTCCTAACCATAGTGATGGGCTCCAAATCCAATGCCGATGTCCCTTTTGCTCTGCGAATTCATACAGAGCTAACCCTAACCCTAAGTGGAATTTTCCCCAATGGCACTCCCCATGTATTTTACTAGGAAATATACATAAGTCTGGTTAAAAAGTCGTGCACCGTCCTAACCATAGTGATTGGCTCCAAATCCAATGGCGATGTCCATTTTGCTCTGCGAATTCATAGAGAGCTAACCCTAACCATAAGTAGAATTTTCCCCAATGGCATTCCCCATGTATTTTACTAGGAAATATACATAAGTCTGGTTAGAAAGTCGTGCACCCTCCTAACCAAAGTGATGGGCTCCAAATCCAATGGCGATGTCCATTTTGCTCTTCGAATTCATAGACAGCTAACCCTAACCCTAAGTGGAATTTTCCCCAATGGCATTCCCCATGTATTTTACTAGGAAATATACATAAGTCTGGTTAAAAAGTCGTGCTCACTCCTAACCATACTGATGGGCTCCAAATCCAATGGCGATGTCCATTTTGCTCTACGAATTCATGGAGAGCTAACCCTAACCCTAAGTGTAATTTTCCCCAATGGCATCCCCCATGTATTTTACTTGGAAATATACATAAGTCTGGTTAAAATGTCGTGCACCCTCCTAACCATAGTGATGGGCTCCAAATCCAATGGCGATGTCCATTTTGCTCTGCGAATTCATAGAGAGCTAACCCTAACCCTAAGTGGAATTTTCCCCAATGGCATTCCCCATGTATTTTACTAGGAAATATACACAAGTCTGGTTAAAAAGTCGTGCTCACTCCTAACCATACTGATGGGCGCCAAATCCAATGGCGATGTCCATTTTGCTCTGCGAATTCACAGAGAGCTAACCCTAACCCTAAGTGGAATTTTCCCCAATGGCATTCCCCATGTATTTTACTAGGAAATATACATAAGTCTGGTTAAAGAGTCGTGCACCCTCCTAACCATACTGATGGGCTCCAAATCCAATAGCGATGTCCATTTTGCTCTGCGAATTCATAGAGAGCTAACCCTAACCCTAAGTTGAATTTTCCCCAATGGCATCCCCCATGTATTTTACTAGGAAATATACATAAGTCTGGTTAAAAAGTCGTGCACCCTCCTAACCATAGTGATGGGCTCCAAATCCAATGGCGATGTCCATTTTGCTCTGCGAATTCATAGAGAGCTAACCCTAACCCTAAGTGGAATTTTCCCCAATGGCATTCCCCATGTATTTTACTAGGAAATATACAAAAGTCTGGTTAAAAAGTCGTGCACCCTCCTAACCATAGTGATGGGCTCCAAATCCAATGGCGATGTCCATTTTGCTCTGCGAACTCATAGAGAGCTAACCCTAACCCTAAGTGGAATTTTCCCCAAAGGCATTCCCCATGTATTTTACTAGGAAATATACATAAGTCTGGTTAAAAAGTCGTGCACCCTCCTAACCATAGTGATGGGCTCCAAATCCAATGGCGATGTCCATTTTGCTCTGCGAATTCATGGAGAGCTAACCCTAACCCTAAGTGGAATTTTCCCCAATGGCATTCCCCATGTATTTTACTAGGAAATATACATAAGTCTGGTTAAAAAGTCGTGCACCCTCCTAACCATACTGATGGGCTCCAAATCCAATGGCGATGTCCATTTTGCTCTGCGAATTCATAGAGAGCTAACCCTAACCCTAAGTGGAATTTTCCCCAATGGCATTCCCCATGTATTTTACTAGGAAATATACATAAGTCGAGTTAAAAAGTCGTGCACCCTCCTAACCATACTGATGGGCTCCAAATCCAATGGCAATGTCCATTTTGCTCTGCGAATTCAACGGGAGGTAACCCTAACCCTAAGTGGAATTTTCCCCAATGGCATTCCCCATGTATTTTACTAGGAAATATACATAAGTCGGGTTAAAAATTCGTGCACCCTCCTAACCATAGTGATGGGCTCCAAATCCAATGGCGATGTCCATTTTGCTCTGCGAATTCATAGAGAGCTAACCCTAACCCTAAGTGGAATTTTCCCCAAAGGCATTCCCCATGTATTTTACTAGGAAATATACATAAGTCTGGTTAAAAAGTCATGCACCCTCCTAACCATACTGATGGGCTCCAAATCGAATGGCGATGTCCATTTTCCTCTGCGAATTCATGGAGAGCTAACCCTAACCCTAAGTGGAATTTTCGCCAATGGCATTACCCATGTATTTTACTAGGAAATATACAGAAGTCTGGTTAAAAAGTCGTGCTCACTCCTAACCATACTGATGGGCTCCAAATCCAATGGCAATGTCCATTTTGCTCTGCGAATTCATGGGGAGCTAACCCTAACCCTAAGTGGAATTTTCCCCAATGGCATTCCCCATGTATTTTACTAGGAAATATACATAAGTCTGGTTAAAAAGTCGTGCACCCTCCTAACCATAGTGATGGGCTCCAAATCCAATGGCGATGTCCATTTTGCTCTGCGAATTCATGGGGAGGTAACCCTAACCCTAAGTGGAATTTTCCCCAATGGCATTCCCCATGTATTTTACTAGGAAATATACATAAGTCTGGTTAAAAAGTCATGCACCCTCCTAACCATAGTGATGGGCTCCAAATCCAATGGCGATGTCCATTTTGCTCTGCGAATTCATAGAGAGCTAACCCTAACCCTAAGTGGAATTTTCCCAAATGGCATTCCCCATGTATTTTACTAGGAAATATACACAAGTCTGGTTAAAAAGTCGTGCTCACTCCTAACCATACTGATGGGCTCCAAATCCAATGGCGATGTCCATTTTGCTCTACGAATTCATGGAGAGCTATCCCTAACCCTAAGTGTAATTTTCCCCAATGGCATTCCCCATGTATTTTACTAGGAAATATACATACCGTATATACTCGAGTATAGGCCGACCCGAATATAAGCCGAGGCACCTAATTTTACCACAAAAAACTGGAAAAGTTATTGACTCGAGTATAAGCCTAGGGTGGGAAATGCAGCAGCTACCGATAAATTTCAAAAATAAAAATAGATACCAATAATGCCATTGCCCATTGAATAACATATACAACCTGCCTGTGCCCATTAAATATACAGTAGCCATTGTAAAAATTTGCTCTGCATAACAAATTATTATCACACAATACCGGTGTATTCAATGAAATACTTCACTCACCTCATGATGCTGATGTCCCGCTGTGATGATGATGTCCCGCCTCCTATGACACACGGCACAGTGATTCCTATCATTGGATCACTGTACCAGAGGAGGTGGGACATCGCTATGTGGCTGCTTGCCATAACAAGGAGGAGGTGGGACATCGTTGCAGAGCGGCAGGAGGGGGAGGAAGGGGAATCGTAAGACAGCCCTGCATTACATTAGAACGTGAGGAGGGGGGATGGTGCGGTGCACGCTGCGCGGCAAACTGACACAGAGGGAGGGGAAACTCAGGGGCGCTGGGCCATTCACGAGCGTCACCCAGCGGCATGGCCCCGCCAATTTTTCTCCTCCATTTCGGGCAAATTTTTCACTGACTCGAGTATAAGCCGAGGCAGCTTTTTTCAGCTCAAAAAGTGGGCTGAAAAACTAGGCTTATACTTGAGTATATACAGTAAGTCTGGTTAAAAAGTCATGCACCCTCCTAACCATACTGATGGGCTCCAAATCCAATGGCGATGTCCATTTTGCTCTGCAAATTCATAGATAGCTAACTCTAACCCTAAGTGGAATTTTCCCCAATGGCATTCCCCATGTATTATACTAGGAAATATACATAAGTCTGGTTAAAAAGTCGTGCACCCTCCTAACCATAGTGATGGGCTCCAAATCCAATGGCGATGTCCATTTTGCTCTGCGAATTCATAGATAGCTAACTCTAACCCTAAGTGGAATTTTCCCCAATGGCATTCCCCATGTATTATACTAGGAAATATACATAAGTCTGGTTAAAAAGTCGTGCACCCTCCTAACCATAGTGATGGGCTCCAAATCCAATGGCGATGTCCATTTTGCTCTGCGAATTCATAGAGAGCTAACCCTAACCCTAAGTGGAATTTTCCCAAATGGCATTCTCCATGTATTTTACTAGGAAATATACACAAGTCTGGTTAAAAAGTCGTGCTCACTCCTAACCATACTGATGGGCTCCAAATCCAATGGCGATGTCCATTTTGCTCTACGAATTCATGGAGAGCTAACCCTAACCCTAAGTGGAATTTTCCCCAATGGCATTCCCCATGTATTTACTAGGAAATATACATAAATCTGGTTAAAAAGTCATGTACCCTTCTAACCATACTGATGGGCTCCAAATCCAATGGCAATGTCCATTTTGCTCTGCGAATTCAACGGGAGGTAACCCTAACCCTAAGTGGAATTTTCCCCAAAGGCATTCCCCATGTATTTTACTAGGAAATATACATAAGTCTGGTTAAAAAGTCATGTACCCTCCTAACCATACTGATGGGCTCCAAATCCAATGGCGATGTCCATTTTGCTCTGCGAATTCATAGAGAGCTAACCCTAACCCTAAGTGGAATTTTCCCCAATGGCATTCCCCATGTATTTTACTAAGAAATATACATAAGTCGAGTTAAAAAGTCGTGCACCCTCCTAACCATACTGATGGGCTCCAAATCCAATGGCAATATCCATTTTGCTCTGCGAATTCAACGGGAGGTAACCCTAACCCTAAGTGGAATTTTCCCCAATGGCATTCCCCATGTATTTTACTAGGAAATATACATAAGTCTGGTTAAAAAGTCGTGCACCCTCCTAACCATAGTGATGGGCTCCAAATCCAATGGCGATGTCCATTTTGCTCTGCGAATTCATGGAGAGCTAACCCTAACCCTAAGTGGAATTTTCCCCAATGGCATTCCCCATGTATTTTACTAGGAAATATACATAAGTCTGGTTAAAAAGTCATGCACCCTCCTAACCATACTGATGGGCTCCAAATCCAATGGCGATGTCCATTTTGCTCTGCGAATTCATAGAGAGCTAACCCTAACCCTAAGTGGAATTTTCCCCAATAGCATCCCCCATGTATTTTACTAGGAAATATACATAAGTCGGGTTAAAAAGTCGTGCACCCTCCTAACCATAGTGATGGGCTCCAAATCCAATGGCGATGTCCATTTTGCTCTGCGAATTCATAGAGAGCTAACCCTAACCCTAAGTGGAATTTTCCCCAATGGCATTCCCCATGTATTTTACTAGGAAATATACATAAGTCTGGTTAAAAAGTCGTGCACCCTCCTAACCATAGTGATGGGCTCCAAATCCAATGGCGATGTCCATTTTGCTCTGCGAATTCATAGAGAGCTAACCCTAACCCTAAGTGGAATTTTCCCCAATGGCATTCCCCATGTATTTTACTAGGAAATATACATAAGTCTGGTTAAAAAGTCATGCACCCTCCTAACCATACTGATGGGCTCCAAATCCAATGGCGATGTCCATTTTGCTCTGAGAATTCATAGAGAGCTAACCCTAACCCTAAGTGGAATTTTCCCCAATGGCATTCCCCATGTATTTTACTAGGAAATATACATAAGTCTGGTTAAAAAGTCGTGCACCCTCCTAACCATAGTGATGGGCTCCAAATCCAATGGCGATGTCCATTTTGCTCTGCGAATTCATGGAGAGCTAACCCTAACCCTAAGTGGAATTTTCCCCAATGGCATTCCCCATGTATTTTACTAGGAAATATACATAAGTCTGGTTAAAAAGTCGTGCACCCTCCTAACCATAGTGATGGGCTCCACATCCAATGGCGATGTCCATTTTGCTCTGCGAATTCATGGAGAGCTAACCCTAACCCTAAGTGGAATTTTCCCCAATGGCATTCCCCATGTATTTTACTAGGAAATATACACAAGTCTGGTTAAAAAGTCGTGCTCACTCCTAACCATACTGATGGGCACCAAATCCAATGGCGATGTCCATTTTGCTCTGCGAATTCATAGAGAGCTAACCCTAACCCTAAGTGGAATTTTCCCCAATGGCATTCCCCATGTATTTTACTAGGAAATATACATAAGTCGGGTTAAAAAGTCGTGCACCCCTCCTAACCATAGTGATGGGCTCCAAATCCAATGGCGATGTCCATTTTGCTCTGCGAATTCATAGAGAGCTAACCCGAAACCCTAAGTGGAATTTTCCCAATGGCATTCCCCATGTATTTTACTAGGAAATATACATAAGTCTGGTTAAAAAGTCATGCACCCTCCTAACCATACTGATGGGCTCCAAATCCAATGGCGATGTCCATTTTGCTCTGAGAATTCATAGAGAGCTAACCCTAACCCTAAGTGGAATTTTCCCCAATGGCATTCCCCATGTATTTTACTAGGAAATATACATAAGTCTGGTTAAAAAGTCGTGCACCCTCCTAACCATAGTGATGGGCTCCAAATCCAATGGCGATGTCCATTTTGCTCTGCGAATTCATGGAGAGCTAACCCTAACCCTAAGTGGAATTTTCCCCAATGGCATTCCCCATGTATTTTACTAGGAAATATACATAAGTCTGGTTAAAAAGACATGCACCCTCCTAACCATAGTGATGGGCTCCAAATCCAATGGCGATGTCCATTTTGCTCTGCGAATTCATAGAGAGCTAACCCTAACCCTAAGTGGAATTTTCCCCAATGGCATTCCCCATGTATTTTACTAGGAAATATACATAAGTCGGGTTAAAAAGTCGTGCACCCTCCTAACCATAGTGATGGGCTCCAAATCCAATGGCGATGTCCATTTTGCTCTGCGAATTCATAGAGAGCTAACCCTAACCCTAAGTGGAATTTTCCCAATGGCATTCCCCATGTATTTTACTAGGAAATATACATAAGTCTGGTTAAAAAGTCGTGCACCCTCCTAACCATAGTGATGGGCTCCAAATCCAATGGCGATGTCCATTTTGCTCTGCGAATTCATAGAGAGCTAACCCTAACCCTAAGTGGAATTTTCCCCAATGGCATTCCCCATGTATTTTACTAGGAAATATACATAAGTCTGGTTAAAAAGTCATGCACCCTCCTAACCATACTGATGGGCTCCAAATCCAATGGCGATGTCCATTTTGCTCTGAGAATTCATAGAGAGCTAACCCTAACCCTAAGTGGAATTTTCCCCAATGGCATTCCCCATGTATTTTACTAGGAAATATACATAAGTCTGGTTAAAAAGTCGTGCACCCTCCTAACCATAGTGATGGGCTCCAAATCCAATGGCGATGTCCATTTTGCTCTGCGAATTCATGGAGAGCTAACCCTAACCCTAAGTGGAATTTTCCCCAATGGCATTCCCCATGTATTTTACTAGGAAATATACATAAGTCTGGTTAAAAAGTCGTGCACCCTCCTAACCATAGTGATGGGCTCCAAATCCAATGGCGATGTCCATTTTGCTCTGCGAATTCATGGAGAGCTAACCCTAACCCTAAGTGGAATTTTCCCCAATGGCATTCCCCATGTATTTTACTAGGAAATATACATAAGTCTGGTTAAAAAGTCGTGCACCCTCCTAACCATAGTGATGGGCTCCAAATCCAATGGCGATGTCCGTTTTGCTCTGCGAATTCATGGAGAGCTAACCCTAACCCTAAGTGGAATTTTCCCCAATGGCATTCCCCATGTATTTTACTAGGAAATATACATAAGTCGGGTTAAAAAGTCGTGCACCCTCCTAACCATAGTGATGGGCTCCAAATCCAATGGCGATGTCCATTTTGCTCTGCGAATTCATAGAGAGCTAACCCTAACCCTAAGTGGAATTTTCCCAATGGCATCCCCCATGTATTTTACTAGGAAATATACATAAGTCTGGTTAAAAAGTCGTGCACCCTCCTAACCATAGTGATGGGCTCCAAATCCAATGGCGATGTCCATTTTGCTCTGCGAATTCATAGAGAGCTAACCCTAACCCTAAGTGGAATTTTCCCCAATGGCATTCCCCATGTATTTTACTAGGAAATATACATAAGTCTGGTTAAAAAGTCATGCACCCTCCTAACCATACTGATGGGCTCCAAATCCAATGGCGATGTCCATTTTGCTCTGAGAATTCATAGAGAGCTAACCCTAACCCTAAGTGGAATTTTCCCCAATGGCATTCCCCATGTATTTTACTAGGAAATATACATAAGTCTGGTTAAAAAGTCGTGCACCCTCCTAACCATAGTGATGGGCTCCAAATCCAATGGCGATGTCCATTTTGCTCTGCGAATTCATGGAGAGCTAACCCTAACCCTAAGTGGAATTTTCCCCAATGGCATTCCCCATGTATTTTACTAGGAAATATACATAAGTCTGGTTAAAAAGTCGTGCACCCTCCTAACCATAGTGATGGGCTCCAAATCCAATGGCGATGTCCATTTTGCTCTGCGAATTCATGGAGAGCTAACCCTAACCCTAAGTGGAATTTTCCCCAATGGCATTCCCCATGTATTTTACTAGGAAATATACATAAGTCTGGTTAAAAAGTCGTGCACCCTCCTAACCATAGTGATGGGCTCCAAATCCAATGGCGATGTCCATTTTGCTCTGCGAATTCATGGAGAGCTAACCCTAACCCTAAGTGGAATTTTCCCCAATGGCATTCCCCATGTATTTTACTAGGAAATATACATAAGTCGGGTTAAAAAGTCGTGCACCCTCCTAACCATAGTGATGGGCTCCAAATCCAATGGCGATGTCCATTTTGCTCTGCGAATTCATAGAGAGCTAACCCTAACCCTAAGTGGAATTTTCCCCAATGGCATCCCCCATGTATTTTACTAGGAAATATACATAAGTCTGGTTAAAAAGTCGTGCACCCTCCTAACCATAGTGATGGGCTCCAAATCCAATGGCGATGTCCATTTTGCTCTGCGAATTCATAGAGAGCTAACCCTAACCCTAAGTGGAATTTTCCCCAATGGCATTCCCCATGTATTTTACTAGGAAATATACATAAGTCTGGTTAAAAAGTCATGCACCCTCCTAACCATACTGATGGGCTCCAAATCCAATGGCGATGTCCATTTTGCTCTGAGAATTCATAGAGAGCTAACCCTAACCCTAAGTGGAATTTTCCCCAATGGCATTCCCCATGTATTTTACTAGGAAATATACATAAGTCTGGTTAAAAAGTCGTGCACCCTCCTAACCATAGTGATGGGCTCCAAATCCAATGGCGATGTCCATTTTGCTCTGCGAATTCATGGAGAGCTAACCCTAACCCTAAGTGGAATTTTCCCCAAAGGCATTCCCCATGTATTTTACTAGGAAATATACATAAGTCTGGTTAAAAAGTCGTGCACCCTCCTAACCATAGTGATGGGCTCCACATCCAATGGCGATGTCCATTTTGCTCTGCGAATTCATGGAGAGCTAACCCTAACCCTAAGTGGAATTTTCCCCAATGGCATTCCCCATGTATTTTACTAGGAAATATACACAAGTCTGGTTAAAAAGTCGTGCTCACTCCTAACAATACTGATGGGCACCAAATCCAATGGCGATGTCCATTTTGCTCTGCGAATTCATAGAGAGCTAACCCTAACCCTAAGTGGAATTTTCCCCAATGGCATTCCCCATGTATTTTACTAGGAAATATACATAAGTCGGGTTAAAAAGTCGTGCACCCTCCTAACCATAGTGATGGGCTCCAAATCCAATGGCGATGTCCATTTTGCTCTGCGAATTCATAGAGAGCTAACCCGAAACCCTAAGTGGAATTTTCCCCAATGGCATTCCCCATGTATTTTACTAGGAAATATACATAAGTCTGGTTAAAAAGTCGTGCACCCTCCTAACCATAGTGATGGGCTCCAAATCCAATGGCGATGTCCATTTTGCTCTGCGAATTCATAGAGAGCTAACCCTAACCCTAAGTGGAATTTTCCCCAATGGCATTCCCCATGTATTTTACTAGGAAATATACATAAGTCTGGTTAAAAAGTCATGCACCCTCCTAACCATACTGATGGGCTCCAAATCCAATGGCGATGTCCATTTTGCTCTGAGAATTCATAGAGAGCTAACCCTAACCCTAAGTGGAATTTTCCCCAATGGCATTCCCCATGTATTTTACTAGGAAATATACATAAGTCTGGTTAAAAAGTCGTGCACCCTCCTAACCATAGTGATGGGCTCCAAATCCAATGGCGATGTCCATTTTGCTCTGCGAATTCATGGAGAGCTAACCCTAACCCTAAGTGGAATTTTCCCCAATGGCATTCCCCATGTATTTTACTAGGAAATATACATAAGTCTGGTTAAAAAGTCGTGCACCCTCCTAACCATAGTGATGGGCTCCAAATCCAATGGCGATGTCCATTTTGCTCTGCGAATTCATGGAGAGCTAACCCTAACCCTAAGTGGAATTTTCCCCAATGGCATTCCCCATGTATTTTACTAGGAAATATACACAAGTCTGGTTAAAAAGTCGTGCTCACTCCTAACCATACTGATGGGCACCAAATCCAATGACGATGTCCATTTTGCTCTGCGAATTCATAGAGAGCTAACCCTAACCCTAAGTGGAATTTTCCCCAATGGCATTCCCCATGTATTTTACTAGGAAATATACATAAGTCGGGTTAAAAAGTCGTGCACCCTCCTAACCATAGTGATGGGCTCCAAATCCAATGGCGATGTCCATTTTGCTCTGCGAATTCATAGAGAGCTAACCCGAAACCCTAAGTGGAATTTTCCCCAATGGCATTCCCCATGTATTTTACTAGGAAATATACATAAGTCTGGTTAAAAAGTCATGCACCCTCCTAACCATACTGATGGGCTCCAAATCCAATGGCGATGTCCATTTTGCTCTGAGAATTCATAGAGAGCTAACCCTAACCCTAAGTGGAATTTTCCCCAATGGCATTCCCCATGTATTTTACTAGGAAATATACATAAGTCTGGTTAAAAAGTCGTGCACCCTCCTAACCATAGTGATGGGCTCCAAATCCAATGGCGATGTCCATTTTGCTCTGCGAATTCATGGAGAGCTAACCCTAACCCTAAGTGGAATTTTCCCCAATGGCATTCCCCATGTATTTTACTAGGAAATATACATAAGTCTGGTTAAAAAGACATGCACCCTCCTAACCATACTGATGGGCTCCAAATCCAATGGCGATGTCCATTTTGCTCTGCGAATTCATAGAGAGCTAACCCTAACCCTAAGTGGAATTTTCCCCAATGGCATTCCCCATGTATTTTACTAGGAAATATACATAAGTCTGGTTAAAAAGACATGCACCCTCCTAACCATAGTGATGGGCTCCAAATCCAATGGCGATGTCCATTTTGCTCTGCGAATTCATAGAGAGCTAACCCTAACCCTAAGTGGAATTTTCCCCAATGGCATTCCCCATGTATTTTACTAGGAAATATACATAAGTCGGGTTAAAAAGTCGTGCACCCTCCTAACCATAGTGATGGGCTCCAAATCCAATGGCGATGTCCATTTTGCTCTGCGAATTCATAGAGAGCTAACCCTAACCCTAAGTGGAATTTTCCCCAATGGCATCCCCCATGTATTTTACTAGGAAATATACATAAGTCTGGTTAAAAAGTCGTGCACCCTCCTAACCATAGTGATGGGCTCCAAATCCAATGGCGATGTCCATTTTGCTCTGCGAATTCATAGAGAGCTAACCCTAACCCTAAGTGGAATTTTCCCCAATGGCATTCCCCATGTATTTTACTAGGAAATATACATAAGTCTGGTTAAAAAGTCATGCACCCTCCTAACCATACTGATGGGCTCCAAATCCAATGGCGATGTCCATTTTGCTCTGAGAATTCATAGAGAGCTAACCCTAACCCTAAGTGGAATTTTCCCCAATGGCATTCCCCATGTATTTTACTAGGAAATATACATAAGTCTGGTTAAAAAGTCGTGCACCCTCCCTAACCATAGTGATGGGCTCCAAATCCAATGGCGATGTCCATTTTGCTCTGCGAATTCATGGAGAGCTAACCCTAACCCTAAGTGGAATTTTCCCCAATGGCATTCCCCATGTATTTTACTAGGAAATATACATAAGTCTGGTTAAAAAGTCGTGCACCCTCCTAACCATAGTGATGGGCTCCACATCCAATGGCGATGTCCATTTTGCTCTGCGAATTCATGGAGAGCTAACCCTAACCCTAAGTGGAATTTTCCCCAATGGCATTCCCCATGTATTTTACTAGGAAATATACACAAGTCTGGTTAAAAAGTCGTGCTCACTCCTAACAATACTGATGGGCACCAAATCCAATGGCGATGTCCATTTTGCTCTGCGAATTCATAGAGAGCTAACCCTAACCCTAAGTGGAATTTTCCCCAATGGCATTCCCCATGTATTTTACTAGGAAATATACATAAGTCGGGTTAAAAAGTCGTGCACCCTCCTAACCATAGTGATGGGCTCCAAATCCAATGGCGATGTCCATTTTGCTCTGCGAATTCATATAGAGCTAACCCGAAACCCTAAGTGGAATTTTCCCCAATGGCATTCCCCATGTATTTTACTAGGAAATATACATAAGTCTGGTTAAAAAGTCGTGCACCCTCCTAACCATAGTGATGGGCTCCAAATCCAATGGCGATGTCCATTTTGCTCTGCGAATTCATAGAGAGCTAACCCTAACCCTAAGTGGAATTTTCCCCAATGGCATTCCCCATGTATTTTACTAGGAAATATACATAAGTCTGGTTAAAAAGTCATGCACCCTCCTAACCATACTGATGGGCTCCAAATCCAATGGCGATGTCCATTTTGCTCTGAGAATTCATAGAGAGCTAACCCTAACCCTAAGTGGAATTTTCCCCAATGGCATTCCCCATGTATTTTACTAGGAAATATACATAAGTCTGGTTAAAAAGTCGTGCACCCTCCTAACCATAGTGATGGGCTCCAAATCCAATGGCGATGTCCATTTTGCTCTGCGAATTCATGGAGAGCTAACCCTAACCCTAAGTGGAATTTTCCCCAATGGCATTCCCCATGTATTTTACTAGGAAATATACATAAGTCTGGTTAAAAAGTCGTGCACCCTCCTAACCATAGTGATGGGCTCCAAATCCAATGGCGATGTCCATTTTGCTCTGCGAATTCATGGAGAGCTAACCCTAACCCTAAGTGGAATTTTCCCCAATGGCATTCCCCATGTATTTTACTAGGAAATATACACAAGTCTGGTTAAAAAGTCGTGCTCACTCCTAACCATACTGATGGGCACCAAATCCAATGGCGATGTCCATTTTGCTCTGCGAATTCATAGAGAGCTAACCCTAACCCTAAGTGGAATTTTCCCCAATGGCATTCCCCATGTATTTTACTAGGAAATATACATAAGTCGGGTTAAAAAGTCGTGCACCCTCCTAACCATAGTGATGGGCTCCAAATCCAATGGCGATGTCCATTTTGCTCTGCGAATTCATAGAGAGCTAACCCGAAACCCTAAGTGGAATTTTCCCCAATGGCATTCCCCATGTATTTTACTAGGAAATATACATAAGTCTGGTTAAAAAGTCATGCACCCTCCTAACCATACTGATGGGCTCCAAATCCAATGGCGATGTCCATTTTGCTCTGAGAATTCATAGAGAGCTAACCCTAACCCTAAGTGGAATTTTCCCCAATGGCATTCCCCATGTATTTTACTAGGAAATATACATAAGTCTGGTTAAAAAGTCGTGCACCCTCCTAACCATAGTGATGGGCTCCAAATCCAATGGCGATGTCCATTTTGCTCTGCGAATTCATGGAGAGCTAACCCTAACCCTAAGTGGAATTTTCCCCAATGGCATTCCCCATGTATTTTACTAGGAAATATACATAAGTCTGGTTAAAAAAGACATGCACCCTCCTAACCATACTGATGGGCTCCAAATCCAATGGCGGATGTCCATTTTGCTCTGCGAATTCATAGAGAGCTAACCCTAACCCTAAGTGGAATTTTCCCCAATGGCATTCCCCATGTATTTTACTAGGAAATATACATAAGTCTGGTTAAAAAGACATGCACCCTCCTAACCATAGTGATGGGCTCCAAATCCAATGGCGATGTCCATTTTGCTCTGCGAATTCATAGAGAGCTAACCCTAACCCTAAGTGGGAATTTTCCCCAATGGCATTCCCCATGTATTTTACTAGGAAATATACATAAGTCGGGTTAAAAAGTCGTGCACCCTCCTAACCATAGTGATGGGCTCCAAATCCAATGGCGATGTCCATTTTGCTCTGCGAATTCATAGAGAGCTAACCCTAACCCTAAGTGGAATTTTCCCCAATGGCATTCCCCATGTATTTTACTAGGAAATATACATAAGTCTGGTTAAAAAGTCGTGCACCCTCCTAACCATAGTGATGGGCTCCAAATCCAATGGCGATGTCCATTTTGCTCTGCGAATTCATAGAGAGCTAACCCTAACCCTAAGTGGAATTTTCCCCAATGGCATTCCCCATGTATTTTACTAGGAAATATACATAAGTCTGGTTAAAAAGTCATGCACCCTCCTAACCATACTGATGGGCTCCAAATCCAATGGCGATGTCCATTTTGCTCTGAGAATTCATAGAGAGCTAACCCTAACCCTAAGTGGAATTTTCCCCAATGGCATTCCTCATGTATTTTACTAGGAAATATACATAAGTCTGGTTAAAAAGTCGTGCACCCTCCTAACCATAGTGATGGGCTCCAAATCCAATGGCGATGTCCATTTTGCTCTGCGAATTCATGGAGAGCTAACCCTAACCCTAAGTGGAATTTTCCCCAATGGCATTCCCCATGTATTTTACTAGGAAATATACATAAGTCTGGTTAAAAAGTCGTGCACCCTCCTAACCATAGTGATGGGCTCCAAATCCAATGGCGATGTCCATTTTGCTCTGCGAATTCATGGAGAGCTAACCCTAACCCTAAGTGGAATTTTCCCCAATGGCATTCCCCATGTATTTTACTAGGAAATATACACAAGTCTGGTTAAAAAGTCGTGCTCACTCCTAACCATACTGATGGGCACCAAATCCAATGGCGATGTCCATTTTGCTCTGCGAATTCATAGAGAGCTAACCCTAACCCTAAGTGGAATTTTCCCCAATGGCATTCCCCATGTATTTTACTAGGAAATATACATAAGTCGGGTTAAAAAGTCGTGCACCCTCCTAACCATAGTGATGGGCTCCAAATCCAATGGCGATGTCCATTTTGCTCTGCGAATTCATAGAGAGCTAACCCGAAACCCTAAGTGGAATTTTCCCCAATGGCATTCCCCATGTATTTTACTAGGAAATATACATAAGTCTGGTTAAAAAGTCGTGCACCCTCCTAACCATACTGATGGGCTCCAAATCCAATGGCGATGTCCATTTTGCTCTGAGAATTCATAGAGAGCTAACCCTAACCCTAAGTGGAATTTTCCCCAATGGCATTCCCCATGTATTTTACTA
This sequence comes from Thamnophis sirtalis, assembly GCF_051295495.1. Taxonomy (NCBI): domain Eukaryota; kingdom Metazoa; phylum Chordata; class Lepidosauria; order Squamata; family Natricidae; genus Thamnophis; species Thamnophis sirtalis. Next base: position 84,226,145 of record NW_028261383.1, on the reverse strand, counting down.
GGAAATATACATAAGTCTGGTTAAAAAGTCGTGCACCCTCCTAACCATAGTGATGGGCTCCAAATCCAATGGCGATGTCCATTTTGCTCTGCGAATTCATGGAGAGCTAACCCTAACCCTAAGTGGAATTTTCCCCAATGGCATTCCCCAT